>NC_046362.1:2400429-2740591 GCF_011125445.2 Fundulus heteroclitus | reverse complement strand
TATATAATATATATATATATATATATATATATATATATATAGCAGCAAAACTCACCGTTCCGCTTGCTCCTTTGCAACTTATAGTGACTGCATAGTTTTGTGCCTCCTGCAAAATAACGATAAATAAACAATAATGTATGTACAGTATGTATCATACATATGGAGTTTAACTCAATTAAAACCCTTTTACTTGGCTGCATGTTTGTTTACTCAAATGTGCAAGGAAAGTCAAAGAAGCTCCTAATTGTCTTCAGAGTCATATTTATATTTAAAACAATTATAATATGCATTGCAATCTCAGATTAAAAGCACCCCCTAAAAATAACCTCCAAACATGTTTTTAAATATAATTTTCATTAAACCCACATTTTAATAAACTTTCTTGTATTGAAAGTTTTTAAAAATGATTTGAATTGATTTGCTTTCCAATATTATTATAAATTATTAAATGTTACTGTATATATAATTCTGACAACTAATATGGTTCTGATCCTAAGCCTTGTCCGAAATTACCTCGTGGTCCAACACTTGAGTAGCTATGAGCTGGTTTCCTTGAATCCCAAACGGTAGGCCTGTGCTTGTCATTTCAACTGTTTCTCCAAGTGCGAGTTGGATAGTTGTCACAACATCACCAACTGCGTTGTTTTCTGCAAAGTTTACTCGACTCTGAACATCACAGCCTGTTGTAAGAAAAGAATACTCAGCTGGGACTTGTGAAAAAAAACATTTCCGTAACATTCCGAGATTTTATTGGCCACTGTGGAGAGACAGGACTGCTCACATTCATCTAAGACAAATTAGGTTTTATAGGTTTACACATCCTAGGTTACATCGAGACACCAAAGCATCCTTTGACAATTAGTTGAAGACTATGGTTTCATTGAAACTACCAATAATTCCAAGTTGAGTTTTTACTGAATTCAACTTTTTCCTACTCTGGGTTATGAGGCTGCTGTCAGTCTCTAACAGAATCGTTGACTAAATCTCTAGTGGATTGCAAGACGTGAGTGCATTTACAAAACAGTGTAAAGCAAACCCTCTTTCTGCATGGAGTTTACATTTTCTCTCCATACATGTGCGGGTTCTCTCTAGTGGTCCCACAGTCCAAAAACATTATTGGTGACTCAGAATTACCCATTGGTATATGTGTTTGGGTGCATTGTTGATAGTCCTGCATATCTTTTGGGATGGATGGTAGCTGGGGTGGCTGGATGGATGGATGGATGGATGGATGGATGGATGGATGGATGGATGGATGGATGGACAGAAAGATGGATGGATGTATGGATGGACGGACGGATGGACGGACGGATGTGAGGGCGAACTGGTAGGTGGGTGATGAATGGATGGATGGATGGATGGATGGATGGATGGATGGATGGATGGATGGATGGATGGATGGATGGATGGATGGACGAGTGGCGGGCAAAGATGTTTTCACAAGTCTCTAGTTTCTACTGACTGAGCGTTTTCTTTTCCTTATATCGCACTGGTAAAATTTTGAATAATATTGGGGAAACCCCTTCCTAAAGACACATTTAAAACCTTTGTTCTCAGTTCTGAAAGGGAAATATTTCTAATTTCACCTGAGCCACAAGCAAGAACGGTCATAAAATTTTAAGATTCTTATAGGTCAGCTCCTGGCTATCACTGGAACGTCATAATTAGGATGCTGGAAAAAATATGTTTAGAGCTGTCAGAATTATAGCAAGAAATATTCACTCTCCAGTCATGACAAAAATAAACACATTTAAAATGTGCTTTAAATCAACACATTGGATCTAGTAATTTTTACAGCTAGAATAAAGACCATGGTTTCCATAACAAAAATGGAACAACAAACACATCAACTGGTATTGCAGTGAGAAATGGTAGCAAGCTCTGTATTTGACCAAAGGTTTGTCTTGTTTTCTATATTCCTGTG
This sequence comes from Fundulus heteroclitus, assembly GCF_011125445.2. NCBI lineage: Eukaryota > Metazoa > Chordata > Actinopteri > Cyprinodontiformes > Fundulidae > Fundulus > Fundulus heteroclitus. Next base: position 2,738,667 of record NC_046362.1, on the reverse strand, counting down.
GTTTGTTATAGAGGAACCACATAACAGGCAGGGATGTAGCCTTTTTTTAAGATCTAGAGCTAAAAAATAAATAAAAATAAGTTCATTTTTCTGTCACTTGTCAGTCTGTACAAACATAGGGACACTGAGGCTTTATATTATTTGTACAAAAGAAAGTAGCTCATAAATAAACATTTCAAATATTAATATTAATACTTTAAATTTAGTTTTAAATGTTTTTGTAAGTTGATAACACACTTTATTGGCTGAGTTCCCATCCATCCCAATTGCTCCCAGCTTTTTATATGACCACTATCATTTCACTGGGGAATATTCAGCGGTGAGGAAATGTCACAGCTGGACTTATTGCTGAGGTAGCATTCTACCAGAGAACCAGGCTGGAATTCCCTGAGGTTCTGGCAGCGACCCGTTCTTTCACAGATATTCATAGAAGCAGTCTGCATGACTGGCTGCTGGATTTTATACACCTATAAACACGGAAATGATTGGATTTTCTGAATTCAAGTGTTTGGAGGAGCGAGTGAACACTTTTGGCGGTATTGCGTATGTAGATATCATAAATAAGATGAATCATGACTTGTATTATTGCCAAAGGTCCAAAGCTTTGGCGATACTGTCGACGCCTTATTCAGTGCTCTTAACTTTATGCACTTACGATCATTGGTTTCAAAGTCAAAAACATAATGTTACTGGGCCAGATTAAAACAGGAAAACATTCCCTGTTTGAAAGTGTTAAAGTATGAGTTGAAGAAATTACTGGATTACAGTCTGTGGATTCAAGCCAACTCCATAGTTTACACAGATTTCTCTGCGAAACTGTTCAAATCAAGGAGAAAAGTAGTTATGCTAACACTATAAAAGTATTTATGCTAACACTATAAAAGTTAAGATACTAGCCATAATATGGAGTCTTCGGCAATGTAAGCGGAAGGAGCTGCTATGCTGTTGTACATTTAGGATTCTTAGGATTTATTTTCTTACTGTTTTCGCTTCAGCTACAAAACAAAGCCATTCAAAGAGTAGTTATATGTGGGAAGATTAAATTAATAACTCGAAATTTGTAAATTTATCAAATATAAATGCATCATCTAGTCTTGAGGGATAATCGCCTCCACTCTTTAACTCTTGGACTTCCTGTTTTAACCACCAATCTCATTTATCTGTTTCACCTATTCATCTAAATGTAGAGAAGTTAGAACTTCTGTTTGTTTAAACAGTTGCGCCTCATTAGATACGTTTTAAATACAAAAAAATGTAAAATAAAACAGAACTCACTTTGAGCTGTGGATGTCTGAAGCAGAACCAGAAGCAGCCAGGTGACGGATCTGATGACAGAAAGGTGTAGATGAGGCTTTTCCATGTCTCTGTCTTTATCCCTGGCCATCTTGTATGAACTGATCTTTGTGTGTGTGTGTGTGTGTCTCATCTGTCTGCTTATCTGTGGGCTGTTACAGCTGCAGATGGACTTTTACCCATCATAAAAATGTGCATGTTTGTTTGCCGGGAAACCATATTAGATCTGCTTCTTTGACTAATTGCCTTTCATTTGACAGGGTGGACATGAGTTATATCATCACAACACATCACGACAGTTAAATATAACGTGAATTATTGACTTTTTTACATTTCAAACAAGCACGTCCTGATCTTGACACCATCTCTGATCTACATTTATGATCGACCACAATGGGGTCACACACACACAAAACAAGAAAATATTGATGTTGAAAGATGCAGTCCCACACAAGTGACAGAATATTCAAGTATATTGAACTGGTGCTATGAGGATTCTGTCTTCTGTCTATAACCAATCACTTAATCTGGATGTCATTTTAATTGGCTTCTGGTAATAACGTAAAAAAAGTCAGTGTTATTTTTGACCAATTATAAATCCCATATTAAACAAGTTTCCTGGGTTTCCTTTTTTCACCTCCGGAATATCGCCAAAATTAGAAATATTCTGTCCAGGGGTGATGCTAAAAAAACTAGTAAATGCATTTTTTACTTCAAGGCTGGACTGTTGCAATTCTTTATTATCAGGAAGTCCACAAAATGCAGTTCAAAGCCTTCAGCTGATCCAAAACGCTACAATTTCAAATTCTCCTTCTCACATATAAAGCCCTTAATAATCAAGCTCCATCATATATCAGAGCTCTGATTACCCCGTATATTCCTAACAGAGCACTTCGCTCTCAGACTGCAGGTCTGCTGGTGGTTCCTAGAGTCTCTAAAAGTAGAATGGGAGGCTGATCCTTTAGCTATCAGGCTCCTCTCCTGTGGAACCAACTCCCAGTTTTGGTCCGTGAGGCAGACACCCTGTCTACTTTTAAGACTAATGTTAAAACTTTCCTTTTTCCTGGTTTAGGTTACCCTGAACTATCTCTGTAGTTATAGGCTATAGGCTGCTGGAGGAGATCAGGGTCTCTCACTTCTCTCACTCTGCTGGTGTCATGTTTAGCAAATTGACTCTGAATGAGCACAATCACGGAGGCAGGAATCAGTTAAAGGTTTTATTGAAGAAAATAATAAAGGTGGAGATGAAGTCGGCAGGCTGGATCTCTGGGTCTTGCTGAAGAAGGGAAGGCGAGAGGTGCAGGACTGGTAGGTGTTCTCCAGATGTTTGGTCAGAGGGTGCTCAGGCAGGATGGCTTATGCAGGGTGTGGATCAAAGGCTTCACGGGTTCCAGCAAGCTGGCTTGGAACGTCTTGGTGGAGTCTTCAGAATGTGTGAGTAACAGAGGAATGGTTCTTGGCTTGGAATCCGGGTTTCTAGGAGGAAGGAAAATGAGAACAGGAGTAGGCTTGGGTCATGCAAGGAGTCAAGGCTTGGAAAGAGGTTTGTTCTGTACCAACGCATGAGCGTAAACATAGTGACGCCCTTCTCCTGGTTCCAGCTCCTTAAGATAAGTGGTAATGTCATGAACTAGAGTGGAGATGAACCCGGTAGTCAATCAGACACTTAAAGTAATGCTTGACATGATTTATTTAAGAGACGATGAGGATGGATCAGGCAGGTGTACAGAAAAATAGTCCAGAGCAGAGTTCAAAGCGGTAATCCAAGCAAAAAACGTAAACAGGGTGCAGGCAGACTCAAAAAACAGAATAGGATCAGGCAAAACACAGAATGCTGGATGGATCTTACCGCAGGGAAACAGGAGGCATGAGCAATGAGACGTGTGAAGTTCCGGCAACCAACAGAAAACTGAGGAGGGTTTAAATAGGCAGCAGGACAGGTGAAACCAAGTGGCTCTAATTAACTAGGACAGGTGACAGTGATTAAAGAAGGGGAAGTGACTGAGAGAAACACAAGCTTTAATAAAAACTAATAGAGAAGACCAGATAACTACAACAGTAAACAAGCTAAACATGATTCCAACACAATAAAAACTAGAAACAGAACTAACCCTTAAAGCAGGAAAGCTAACTTAACCAAAATATCAGCAAGAACCAGAACAGAACATTACAGGTAATCAGCTCAGAGGTAGAGCAACTGCCCGTCCAACCCTGCTGAGAAGGAGAAAGAGAAAACCCGGCCTGCAACTCGGCCTGGACTTCTCCTACAGTTGTCCAATTTAGTATTATTTGTTGTTATTCCAACGTTTAACTTTTTGTCCTCTGTCTTTTTTCTCTTCATACTAGGTACATCTGGACTGGCGTTGTGTTAGCTGTGACGTCAGCTAACAGATCATCTCCCATTACCCTATAACATAGAAAGGATTCCTGGATCAATGTGTGCTTCTGTGTTTTTTGTGTCTCTGCTCTGTCACTGAGCCTCGTTCTGGGTCTGCTGGAGGTTTCTTCCTGTTAAAGCGAAGTTGATGAAACCAACAACAATGCAGACAACCGTCCACTGGGGCTACAGACTCAGGAGAATGAAATCAGCTTGTCAAAGACTCGATGCTATTTAAATACAATTGAATAGAATTGAATGTTTCCTCTGTATTTTATACTACATGTGCAGTCACACGTTTTGATGGAGTAAGGCTTTAAAGATCACAAAGAATGTCAAACCTTTATTTTATTAAACCAAAGAAAATAAAAATAAGTTACTTTGGTTTAAACTTTTGTAGTCACTAGGATCATCAACTCGTTACAATGTAAGCATGAGATTCTTTGCGATTTGGTCAGTAGATTTTGCATCACTGTCAGTTGCATTTTTTCCTGTTTCTCCTCCCTTTCTGCTCTGTTTATCTGTTCTCTCAGCTTCACTCTCGCCTCTCTCACCCATGTGTTCACTTTCCTCTAATTAACTTCACCCGGTCCTCATGCTTTTTCCCCCCAGCAGTCAATGGCTCTATCCGAATACCTTTAATAATAGCTTCTCGCTCCTGCTCCCAGCGCCTGTTCCTTGACCTTTCATGGGGTCAACAGTCAGAACATTATTATGGGGATGAAAGGAACTTCGGACCACTGTGCCGATTTCAGACAGTGTTTAACTCCAAACGTCATTATGTGATAGAAATGCACATGGATGATGTGAGTCAAATCTGGACCTACAGCCTTGCAAAAATAAACTACAAAGTGCGCGCTCTCTTCTCTTCAGACATTTTTGTCATATTTTTGTCATTTTGTTATACGTCATGTTACACACAGGATTGTGCAACGGACTCTACTGATCTAACATGTGTCATACATCAAGGCTCTATTTTGGGGCCACTTCTTTTATGCTGAGAACCTACACTCCTGGCTGGCAACATATACAATCTTACATTTGCCTTAAATTTGGTCTTTGTCCTTTATTCATGTTTTATTTTAATCATCATACAATATTTATACTTGCTTTGTGAAGCACTTTTTATTTTTTCTCAGTAAAAGGTGCAATAGAAATAAACTTTATTTAGTTACTTAAAATGACTTTTCATTTGTACAATGCACTTCAGTGGCAAACTTTAGACAAAAATTACATTTAAAGTTATTTTTCTTGTCATTCTGGTCACAGCAATCCTGGAGTACATTAGTCTCTGTTTTTCAAGAATAGCAGACAAAAACTTTGATTTAAAATAGTTAGTCAGAGGAAATTATTTTTAGACACATTTTAATAGCAAACATCTTTGTTTCTACATGAAATAAAACAGTTGCATTTACAGAGATTTCTCCAGCACTTCAATAAACATGTTTGTCCAGGTGATAAGCTTAAATCTCTCCATCGCCGCTGAGCGCCACCTACAGGTCGGTCGGCCAGTTGCTGTACATGGAAGGGCACATGTACTGTTTGAGCAGCAGATTCACTCTTTCCACGTCTCCTCCAACGCCACTGTGGACGAAAATGGGATCATTTAAGTGTGTTTTGTAAAATGGCTCATTTTTTTCCAGAAGCTTTTAATGTGAAACTTCATCAGGAGCAGTTGACCCTGATAGAAACTTTGGTGCATACCAGCAGGGCAAAGTCAGCTGCTATTTTACACTTTATTTTCTTCTTATCTAACTGATAATACAGGTGCTGATCATTTTACTGTATCCACAGCAGGTAATTCTAAAAGCTACTTCCTTCATTTGTTGATCTTTACATACCACTTGCTCATTTTTATTACTTTTTATTCTGAATGTAGAGTAGGTGTTTAATACGACTGCATTTAAAATGATCCTAGCCTGACTGAATTTAGGTTAATTGGCAGAAGCTTAACTTTTTCAGACTTTTGTGGTAAATAACTTACACGCCGAGCGACTACAGCTGTCTCATCATTATTCAGCTAAAAAGTCAAATTTGTAAATCAGTTGAACAAATCCAACCATTTAAGGGCTTCCTAGGTTGTGTCAGGCGTTCTTGAGACGGAACACCTCAGATACCCGGGATTTCATGAATATTCCCAATCCATGACTTTAGGACCCACTTTCATCCATCTGGATATTTTATTTGCATATGCAGTTTCCTTTCAACATGAGTTTTTAGCAGCAAATCCATTCAGGTCCTTGTACACGGGGGCTCTGGACCGTTGATGTCAAGAGAATTGACCAAAAAGTGCGGAGAAGATAATGCTTCAAATAATCAGATGAAGTTGGAACAAATTGATAGCAGAAGCCCTGAATACTCCCAGAGATATGGTTGGAAGCAACGCTCACTAGATTAACGCTAAAGAAACAATGGCTACGCCACCAGATGGCAGCCAGAGGAAGCTGTTAACAGCTGCCACCAGATTCCTGAAGAGGCTGGTGGTCAGATACCCTCGGCTGTCTCCACAACTCCAATAAATTCAACAGTGCTGACCCAAAAGTACAAGAACGGTCAGCTCCAATTCACTGACAACCATATCACAGAGGTTTTGGGATTGTGTTCTGTGGAATAACAAATTATTTGCATCACCATAAATGGAGAAGGAAGAATGAAGCCTGAAAAGAACATCCTGTCTACAACAAAGCATGGATGTGATGCTGAGGGGTTGCTTCGCTTCCTCTGCCACGGGAAACCTGCAGCCTCTGGAAGGGGAGGTGGATTCAATCAAGTGTCATAAAATCTTCACTGCAAAAAGGGAACTAAAAATAAGTAAAAATTTCTTGAAATGAGTGTATTTTTCCTTGATTTGAGCAGGTAAATAAGACTATTTGCCAATGGAATAAGATTTTTGCACTTAAAATAGGAACAATTCATCTCTAAAATAAGATAATTAGATATCCTGCACTTGAAATAAGACTATGGAGATGAATTGTTCCTATTTTAAGTGCAAACATTTTATTCCATTGGCAAATAGTGTTATTTGCCTTCTCTAATCAAGGAAAATTACAATAATCTCAAGAAAATGTTACTTACTTTTAGCTCCCTCTTTGCAGTGTTTGAAGAAAATGTCCGGCTGTTTGTAAGTACGGTAAAGCTTTGGTGACATTGGACCTTTGAACAGGGCCGACATCCTTAGTGAACTCTACCAAAGCTTGGTTTCAGAATAAGTATTGAAAGATACTGGAATATTAAATGAAAGAAGAAACAACTGATATACAAAAGGGATGCCTATCATAACTGCCGGATTTGAAATAAATTGAAAATATATGGTGAGATTTGAAACTCAATTAGTATTTAATATCTGGAGTCTCCATGCAATATGGTTGTAGCAGTTCACAGGAAGCAAAAATGTCCTCTACTATGTACTACAGAAACCTGTTATGAAGGGCTGAATAAATTTGAGACTGATTTTGCTTTTAAGAACTGGACTTTTTTGTTTAAATTTAACACACCACTTATAATATTAGGTTGTGTAGAGCTAGTTCAAGTATTCTTGTTTGATCACCTCTTCTTGACTCCTTGCATGCGGCGCAGGAAGGCGCAGATAGATGTGTGTTTGGCTTTAGACCGCAGGAACTCTGCATATCTGTTGGAGAATTCAATGTCTCCCAGCTGCCTCCTGCGGTTCAAACCTGCAGACAAGAGCTGCCTGAAACACAAGCACATTGGCAGTCACGTCACTGGCAAACAGAGGTGGAATAGCCGAAAAATTGTAAGAATAACAGTACTTCAGCATATATTTATTTAAATTGAAGTAAAAGGAAGCCCTTCAAAAAATTATGTAACCATACAGACAAAAATATAAAGTTATGTGCAAATTCTGAAATAAAAAAGAAAGACAAATAAATAAATAACAATATTTCAAAATAGATTAAGGTAAAAAATATTTTTCATATATATATACATACACACACACACACACACACATATATATATATATATATATATATATATATATATATATATATATATATATATAGATAGATAGATAGATAGATAGATAGATAGATAGATAGATAGATAGATAGATAGATAGATAGATACTTTAACATTAGGCATAAATATTATGCAGTGAACTCAATATGGTGCAACATTCTCAGTTGATAGAAAGTAAAATTAAAACAATGACAACTGTTTATAAACAGCAAGTCTCATTTCAAACTGTAAGTGTGTGTCTGCTGCATATTTGGTCACATGTTATTTCCTTATTTAGGGAAGTAACTTAAAATGAATGGAGTAGCCGGACATTGCATTCAGGTAAGAGAAGTGTTATTTCAACATAATATTATTCATGTAGGAGTAAAGAGGACGGTTCATTAAAACTACTCCATTTACTAATGACATTTACTCAGTGAAATGTAACTGAGTAAATGTCATTAGCTACTACCCACCTCTGCTGGCAGGTATAGTGATTATTTCATCACAGTGTTTGTTCTACAAGGAAATTGTAGGAAATTGAATATTGATTTGAATGTTGCTATGATGTTGCAAAAAGATCTAATTCCAGAACACTTTTAAACAGCATTATCATGTTGCACAGATATAAACTGGAAGAAAGTCACCTAAAACTACCCCTCACATCTGTGGGGGTGCACCTAATTATTTGCCCTCTGCGTTGTCCTGTGATTGACTGTAGACCCGTCCAGGGTGTGCTCTGCCTCTTGCCCAATCACCACTGGAGAAAAGGCTCCAGCTTTAGGTTTAAAGTAATAATTTAATGGGACTAACATGTTGTCTGACTGGATGTGATTTCAGTGTTTTAGAGTAACTCATTTAGAGTTTTCAATTGGATCTGATAGAGAATCTGTGGAGGGAGCAAAAGATTAGGGTGAAAAGGAGGTCTTCCATCCTCAAAGACTGGGAGCTCATCACTACAGAGAAAAACGGTCAAAAAAACAGAGGAAACATGCAGAAAGTTGCTTAGTAATTAGAAGAAGTAGGTGAGAAGTTTTCCATGATTTGTTAATTCTTTTTGGGATGTAATTTCCAATAAAGTACAAAAAAAAAAACAAAAAAAAAAACAAAACAGAAATTATATGCTTTTAACAACCTATTCTGCTTTTACATGGTTTCTTATTGGAGAGAAAACAAACTTTGTGGTTGAATGAAAATAAAATAGAATTAAAATTTTAATCTGTCAAAGGTATAAGTAATTCTCCATCTGACTGTAAATAGCATTCAATGATATACAGAGACATGTTTATTTCTCTCACTCATTTAGTGTTCAGAGTGCAGCGCTCCAATGCAGACTCGGTAGAGTCAAGATGGTGCTAACAATTATGATTGGTCTATTGATGGCTTTACAGTACAGGGCCTATGAAATGTGACCCCAGCCTAGACACAAGCAGCAGAAATGATCAAGACTTTGAAATATGATTGCTGACATAAATCAAAGTGTAAAGATCTTCCTCTGCATGATTATCACTAGTACATGTCTTATTTTTTTTTACTTAAATAAAATAAAATATTTCATATAAATATTTTCATATAAATTCTTTATTCTTTTTTAAAATACTGTTTTTTTTTTGTAAATGCAACTACACATTTGAGCTTTTATTGGACATATTTCATTGGATAGGTTAAGCTCCCTTGGTTCCGCCCTGAAAAACAGCAGCTTAGCTGACGGGGGAGAACTCACCTGAGTCTGGCCTCAAGCAGAGTTTCTGCTGAGGTTCCTGGAAGAGACCACGGTTTGCTCAGCTGACTCACTTCAGTCAGAAAGTCCTCCACCTCCTCCTCATCCCTGCAAGTAAAAGACGTTTCAGCCAACGCACTCAGCAACCCTGTCACACTTGAAACGCAGTAGGGTGTCTGGACTCCTCGGCGTTCTTCTGATGTGATGGTACCTGACAGGAAGGGATGCGGTGAGAGTGAGGTAGAGGAGAGCCAGCAGTAGGACAGCCTGAGTGACGCTGACAGACGACATCGTGACGAGGATTAGTACGACGATTTCCTGAGGAGACATGTTGACTTATCAATCCCTTTGATAGATACATTAACTAGTTTCCCCTTACGTGGGAGATACCTAGAAATGTCACTGCCCCTGCGTGGCACTGCACCAAGAAATTATACAAAGTGTCCTGATTGAGGAGCAAGTTAGTTTGGGACCCGTCACATTTTGACTTTAGCAACGTTTAGCCCAATGCATTGACTGAAACTCAATTTCTTTAGAACGACACAAAACTCAATAACTATTCACTCAATTATTTCTTAGATGTATCAATAAATAACTTTAAATTAAATTTGTTTGTAAAATCATGATTCTAATAAATTCTTGAAATAAATATGGAATAAATCAGGAATTAAAAATACCGTACTGCATTAAAATGTCCTTGTCGCATTTTATAAATAATTACATTGACATATTTTCAGGTTCTCGGTTGACATTTCTGACTTCTGAAGCACTAAAATTTTTATTTAACCAGTCACCACTTTGAAAACATTATTAAATGACTTGAGAATTAAACTATATACCTAAAAACAAGACCAAAAAATGTAATTAAAAAACACTTATTCAAAATCTCACTTGTAAAAATTTAGACCAAACCAGTCGAACTTTTTGTCTTTTTTTTTTATCTAAAAGCACAAACATACCAAACTGTTTAAATTTTTCAGTCCATGTCTGATTTTTATGGCATCTAACAAACGGCTGGGATACACTCAAAAAGAGCGACAAATCCTTAGACTTCATACTCCTTGAAAAATAAAAAAATAAAATGTAAGAGCAGCGGATTTGTCTATGACTCTAACAGGACATTGTGACATTGTTCTAAAACATGCTCCAGAGAGCATGTGAGACTGCTTATTTATACTGCTGTAATACATTGGTTTATTCATACAGGCACTATACGCTCATTCTGGCACAGAAATATCAAAATTGTAGCAATAAAAAAAAGAAAACTCAAGATATACCAACATTTTACATTTGTCCTGTTGCAACCGTCAAATATCTCCATGTGCGTTTTTCTAATATAAAAAGTGTGTGTGTTGACAAAATAAATTATACTCACCTGGACCAGTCCTGCTTTAGAACCCGGATCAGACCTGCAGACTGAATGCCTGGGCCCACCATGCTTCCTTTTGTACCTCCTCGGGTATCGACCTTCTGCCAGACCTCACTCGCACTTGACCACTGTAATTGTTTACCGTGTCAACACATCGAATTTGAGGTCAAAATATCCAGCTGCGTTGCTTTGTTGACTTCCTGAACTCTTAATGAAATTACTGGCTCTGACTTCCCTAATGAGGTCTAATCACCTTCAGAGAGATGGGTGCTGTTTGTTCACATGAAGTCACCCACACGTCAGAACGCACTATTGATCCAATAACACTCATTTATGCTCTTTTATTGCCACGATGTGAACTCTTTACTCAGTCGTCTCTGTAGCCAGTGCACATTGGGAGCTAAGAAGATTTTTTTGAAGGTTTTTGCTTCTGGGTGGATTTTGAAATAATTAGTAGATAAGTGAGTGATAACACCAAGGATGTTTTTTTCTTTTTGTTGCTTGGTTTTATCAAGAGCATGGAAATGATGTCATGAAGTCATATTGGTTGAAGTTTACTATCCGTTTTCCAAATCAAGCGTCTTTGTCATCTCAGGGAGGCATAACTGTCTGAGTCATCACTAAGTTGGTTTGCTTCACATTCATGAATCTCAATGGATTCCATTTACCAATTTAAATCATGTGACCCATAGTCATCACTGTCATAATGTCTGCTCGAGACTTTATTTTTCAAGCAGGCTTTTAATACTGAACTGAAACTGAGGCGGTAACAAAGGGATTTAGAACTTTGGTCTAGCTGTTATCCCTGGACTTTGGGCTTGGACCTCCTGATTGTGCGCTGCTGTCCACTGGCTGTCAGATCATTTGCCGACGGGCTGCAGCCTGTTGAACCATCTGGAATTAGGCTGTTGGTGTCTGCTGGCCGCTGGCACATGAAACCCCACTGTTGGTTGAAGATCTGCTAAAACATGGGGCTAAGTAGCCGCCAGCTAGCTAGCTCTTAGAGGCTGTCAATGGACAGAGCCCGCTAGCTGAGAATCTGTCAGCTGTCATCCTCAATATATCCACATACAAAAATAGTGATGCCTATTTCCAAACTATTCCTTATATTCTCATTTGGTCTTGCTGAGAGGTGGTCGTCGGGTACATTGACACGTCTACAATCCACCTTTGGGTCATTGGCTGCTGACTCTACATCCACTGCTGTTCACCAGGTATGTCTGTGTAGGTCTTCTTCCTTTGAGCTCTATCTGTTTTGCAGGCACTTTAATTCACAAAGAAAATTATTATTCACTTATTGACTAATTTCCAATGTTGACGACAACAAGTCAGTTTTTTATGTAAAATGAAAACGTTTTATCCCTTTTCTTCTTTTACTATCTGGAAATGTTCAGTCAAACCCAGACCCTTCTCTGAAGACTAATGGTTCCCCTGATCATTGCAGAACAGATCAGGCCTTGGCATCTTACAGCTCAATCTGAAGACTGCGTTCTAAAATTTATATAATAAAGATATGGCTACTGACAAGTGAACCTGATATATTTGTGTTGTCTAAAATGTATTTAAGTAAATCAGTGTCAGATCATGATATTTCTGTCAACAGTTAAAATGTTTTTAGTTGTGATCAACCCAGGAAAGGTGGTGGTGAAGCCATTTGTACAAAAACAAGCTTCATGCTACTCTCCTCTTCTCCAGTAGCAAACAGAAATAATTTTTGCATTGAAACTTGAATTTCAGCAGAAACTTCTGTAAGAAACTGGTCAAATTGGCGATGCAGATGCTAATGTGGGGAATTTCAGCCACACTTCATCATGATTCCTCTCAGACGTTTATTTTCACTCCATATTATAGATCAACTTTATTATAAGGCCTAAAACTGCAGTGTGATTCATGCTTGCACTAGTGACACATAACTAATAAACGCCTGTGAATTGTTTTTCCTGTTCCTCTGTGGTTGTTAACCATGTTATAATAATGATCAGCTGGCTCCTTTAAATACACATTAGCATTCGTGAGTTGCTTTGCATTGACCAATTATGGTTGAATCTGGGCGTGCATAGAGGGCAGAACATGAGGCGGAACCTGGTACCAAATATTCAGGTGCGGTTGTGATCTATAGTGGGAAATTGCATGCTGGTGTGTGTACGTATCGTTTTATGAATCTGAATTTTTTTTGCCGTACGTCATTTTTGTTTTTGTCCCATACGTACACTTTTAGCAAAGTTATATAAATGAGACCCCTGGGCTGTTATAGGCTTCCCTCAGCCTGCAGTGAGGCTTTATGAGAAAGACATAATATGTGTAGACAGGTTCACCGAGGCCCTGCTGCCTTTTCCAACGCGCTACCTTTTACAGAGTATAGACAAGGAGGACGCTGGGATGGTTGAGGGACAAAAGGAGTGCATTTCTCGCACTGTCCCTTAGGAGGGACAGTAGGAGAATGCAGGCAGAAAAAAAACTCAGCACAAAAAAGCAACATACACAAAAGCATAACGTACACAGTAAAGTTGGTGAGTCATAGGAGAGTGTATTTATCGGCATGTTCATGTGTATGTGTGCATGTGTGAGTCAGTCAGTGTAGGCCTATGACTGATCAGTAGCCCCCACCCAGCCATAGTCTCAGAGGATAAACTATTAGCAGTTCAGCAGAGCACCAGTTGCATGTCACAAGTGTCATGAATGGGTGTGGGTGTGGGATTAAGCATCTTGTTTGTGTGATATCCAGAAGAGTTTGAGACAAAATCAGCCTCCAAGGCCAGCATCAGGCAGCCAAATTCAATAATATGGAGATTCTTTTCTGTCAGGCTGACTGTGGAATTTGTGTCAGCCTTCAAGTCTTTGCTGGTCCTCTTCATGGCACTCCCAAACAGCCGAATTTGTTGGTCTTTTGCCGTAAAACAAGCTAGAACTTCCCTGAGGTCTTTTCCATTTCACCATTGAGTTCAGAACACAACCAGCATGCAATGCTGTGCCAGGACAGCTTGCGGTTTTGCTTACAACACATATAAATCTGGGCGATGACGGCTCAATTTAATCCCTCCCACACTCCTGGCAGCCTAATCAAGGCCAGAACTGCCGCTGAGATCTTCCAAATTTGCTTATTTACCAGACAGACACACCAAGTTCCCCAGGAATCCAGGGTGTATAGGGCTGCATGTGTACCCGTGGGACAGCTTGGCTCCCCTGTGCCTGGCCCTCTCGTTGAAAAGATTTGAGCGACCAGCTGACCAGATGCGTGGTTTCGATCAGGATGATTTGCAGAAAAAGGCTCAGAGAAAGTTAAGTGGCATACAAACATGAGAGCACAAGCAGGAGAGGCTGGGAGCAGAGAAGGAGAGGGTTAGTGGGGGTCCTAAACCTTGACGTGAATAACAATAACAATAATAATAATAATAAATTAAATTTATACTGCACTTTCCATCAAAAGATCTCAAAGTACTAAAGGTAAAAAAGAGAAAAGCATAAAATAATATAAAACCTGTTTTTAGAAGAGAGAAAAAACATCTGAAGGGGACCAAAAGCTTTGCTAAAAATAAATGTTTTAAGGCCTTTTTTTTTTAAAACACTCAGTGGATTAAGGTGCCCTCAACGTGTCAGAGAGGGCATTCCACAGATGTGGGGCAGCAGCACAAAGTCCTGGTGGAGATAGGAAGCCAGTGTAATGAATGGAGAAATGGGGGTAATGTGCTCATGTTTCCACTCTCTCATCAGGATCCTAGCTGCAGAGTTTTGAATGTACTGAAGCCTCTGCAGACTCTTTCTAGGGATACCAATGAGAAGTGCGTTGCAATAGTCCAGTCTGGAGGAGACAAAGGCATGAACCAGTTTTTCTGCGTCTGGGAGGGAGAGAAGAGAGAAGGGGACGGAGTTTGGAAAGTTATGGAGGTGTTAGAAAGAGGTCTGGCATAGGTGATTTATGTGGGCTTCAAAAGTGAGTTGAAGCCCATTTTTACACCAAGATTACTAACGGTTGATGAGAGCGGGATGTTAGTACCAGAAAAGGTGATGCTGGTTATGGATAATGATTTGGTTTGATGAGGAGTTCCAACCAGGATGGCTTCGGTTTTGGAGCTATTGAGTTGAAGAAAATGTCAAACTCCCCAAAACTAAACCACAAATTCTACTTAAAAGAGACATTAAACATTCCATTATAAGGCTCTTTTAGATAATGTCTCTAATTTTGAGAGGAAACAAATCTCCCTCCTTATCTCCCTCCTTATGTACTGTAGCTTCCCTGATTTTTTTTTCACGATGGGTTAATAGACATGCTCCTTTATGTACATTCCACTGGAATGCTCCTTGAAGAAAGAGAGCATGCCTGGACTAATGTAGAAAAAATAGAGGCTTTTTTCTCAGCTCTGTAACAAATATACCTCCTTAATTAAGAAGGCAAAATTTTAATTTTAAATTAACTGAAACTACAAAAAAATCAAAATGATACCAATAAAATATTTGAATGTTGTCAGATCTGCTGCTGGTGCTCTGTCTCCCAGTGAAGATTGTGTGAACCTGACTGATAAATATGCCATGTTAAATCATTTCAATGAACATTTCATTACAGCAGGATACTGGTTAGATTCTTCTCAGTGGTTTGATAAAACTGTTTCAAATGATGAGCCTGCTACCCCAGAGAAAAGCTTTTGTTGCTCAAATGTTTCTCTTTTAGGTCTCAGGAGCCAAACAGGGGACAGATTTGAGATATTACTCAAGGTTGACCTTTGGTTTAGTTTAACCTAAAATGTTTATTTTAAAATTCACTAGGATAAATATATGAGACATTGCCAGGAGCCATACTTAAAAATTCAGGGCAATATCATTGAGATTTCCATGTAGTGTTTTTTTGGAAATCATTTGTGCCTCCATTTACTGTTTTTAATCTAAATTAATCGAATCTGATTTGGAATGGATCCAAAAGGATAGGCCTCCATGTGCTTATAAACAGCAGTGCACCAACTGCAGGTTGCTCAAGTGCGAGCCGCCAGAATTGACAAAGACTCTTGGATAGGTGTCGAAACATTTTCAGAAAAACTGAGCGAAATTCTGGTTGCCTCTAATTTAAGCTTTTAAATTAGAGGCAACCTCTAATTTAAGCTGTTAATATATTTTTATTTAACTATCCAGTAAGTTTTTGGCATGTGCAAACCGGCAGCCACCCAAGGTGGCACTTTTTTAATGATACATAGGGGGTGAAAATTAATGGTCTAACGGAATTAATGCCGCTTTTCCAGTAGTACCAACTTTGAGTGGTGGCTAAAGTCAGTCACACCAAGGCACAGGAGGATTGTAAACCCACTGGTCTGTTTTTAGGCCGAACCGGTTGGAGGTCAAACTGTCTTTTTTTGTTGTTGTTTTTTTCCGTTCTACCTAATAATAAAACGCAGCCACGGTGGTGCGCGGATGCGAAGCCACCCTCTCGGCCGCAGGTGGTACAGTACAGCAGAGTCAATCTGATATTTTGTGAGATACAACCAGCCACTCATTATTAAAAAAGCAAGAAAAAAACTGGAGTGACTTAAAGTAGTAAAGATGCTGGAAACAACTGAGTGCAAAAATAACCTGTTTTTACCGCTGTTTTTTGTCCAGAAAAGGGCCAGGTGTATTGCAACATATCTGACCCACCCGGCCAATGCTATGTCTGTCTCTCTTTCATCAAAAATAGACTTAAAAACAGTTTCTTTCCCAAAGCTGAGGGTTAGTTCATTATCTGTTAGAGGTTTACAAATGTACCACTTGTTCCACAGGTTCTTGATACAATGACAATTATTTACACTTTCTCTCACATGCTAATGTCTATTTGCACTCTTTAACTTCTCACACAGTTCTCTACCTTGAAGATTTAAATCATTTGCACAACATTTTAAATCATCGTGTAAACTAATTGCTACTGGTACTTTTTTATCTTGAGCATCAATTAACTTAGAGATTCAACTTGAAAATTTTAAGTTTTGATAATGACTATTTGGTCACCTTTCAACTTCTCAATGAGCGTTCGTCTGATACACTCACGTAACTACACAATAATTTACATCATCTGTAAGGGGACAGTTATCTGTCTTTTTGACACCAACATTTTATCGAATGCTGTATAGAATCTTTGTGCTGCATGTTAGGTGTAATCTATGTGCATTCAGAGCTGGTGTCTCACCAAAATGTCATTATGGTAACACATAACGACTGTAACGATTAGGGATACTGATTTCAACATCTGCAACCAATGGAGTGTTAAAAAACAAATACGGTCCATTAAAACCATATAAAATGCTGATAACCCTAAAAAGCTAACAAAAAAATGTGTGTCAATTATTACATGTATGAGCAGGTAATAATTGACATGTTAAATCCGTCATATATAAGCAAAACATCCGAGAAATTGAAGTGGCTAAAAAAAAAAAATACTAAAAGTTGCCATTGGGGTTGAAAAACAAGATCCTCAAATATAAGTCTGACTAAATTAAGGAGGGAAATGTCATTAAGAATAAATGAATGTTTGTACCTGTTGCTCTGAACAGAAAGGAACCTGACCTGGGATCCAGAGGGTAAAAGCTGAAACTCAGAGTGGTGGGGGTGAATCCTGACAGACAGGACAGAATTAACTTTTTTCAGTCTGGTGGTGGAACGTGTTTCCTCCTAATTCTCCCAGTTGTAAGGTTGTCCAGCAGTGGCCATGCATGCACTGGACAGGAGTCTGACCACAGTGTTTAAATGTTTACAGCAATCAGGGTGACTGCCTGATACCTTGTCACAATAATCTGTTTATCTGTGGTAAACATCACCCTGATGATCATTGGGGAGAGAAATCTGGTCAAATGTTGTTGTTTTTTTTTTATTAATTTGACAGGTAATAATGTACAATTATGCTTCACCAGCACAAGCATGAATAACACTGCAGTTTTCAATGCTTATAATACGTCAGGCTAGTCTGATATGGAGTGAAAGTGAACATCTGAGAGCAATCATGATACAGAGTGGCTGCAATTCAACTCTTTACCATCTGCATTGACAATTTACCCTGTAGCCTTAATGAGCGTACGCATGGGCTTAAGTTTGACTGCATTAAAAAAATTCTAATTATAGCTCCTAGGAAAGGCGATTTGGACTGCTGTACTGATTTCAGATAGCCTTTAACTCGTATGTCATTATGTGGCGTGAAAACATATGGATGATTATTGTCTTGAATCTTGATACATATTCTCTTAAAACAGGACTATGAAACAGTAAATCCATGCTTTTATCACAACACGTCGCGATTACTGCAACTCTCTATACTGTGGAGTCTCACAGACATCCCTGTCTCGTCTCCAGCTGGTGCAGAAAGCAGCTGCCTGCCTTTCAACTGGTACAAAAAAGAGAGAGCTCACAACTCGTGTTTTAGCCTCATTGCACTGGCTGCGTCGGTCAGTTTAGGGTTTATTTTAAGATTGTTTTATTTGTTTTTCAGTCTTTAAGTGGTTTTGGCCCGCCCTACCTCTCTGAGCTTCTGCAAGTGAGTAAATAAAGATGAAAGAGTCCTTATTAAGTAAAGATATTTGATTGGACCCAAGGTCTAATCGGTAAGGACTCTAAAGCCAAAGTGGAAGTGTGTCAGTGTTTGCCATGATAGGTGCTGTCTGAATAGTGCAGTAAAGAAGGAGGTAGGAAAAGGAGCCTGTATGCTTTCTGTCATAGTTCTTTTAGCATAGGGAGCTTGCGATGTCCCTTATAGGTGCTAAGGAGCTATAAGGAATCCCACAATCCTTTGTGTGACATGATTTCTAAGCATAGCCTACCTCACAGAAATGAATGAAAATGTCCAGAGACAAGAGCGTGCACACTTTGTAGTTGAATTTCAGAAGGCTTTAGGCTTGGATTTGACTTGCACCGTCCACGTGTTTCCGTCATGTAATGAGGTTGGAGTTAAAGGCTGTCCAAAATCGGCAAAGCAGTCTGATTCTGAAGCTCCTTTGCCACCCACAACGATGTTCTTACTGTTAAACCCATGAAAGGTCAAGGAGCAGCAGCTCGGGGCTATAATTAAGGATATTCGGATGCAGCCTTTGTGTGAGGGGCCGCACATCCTGATGCCAAGTTTTTCTTTATAGATCACTGCCTTTGCATGGAAGGTGACGTAGAATACGCAAGATTCAGGCCTCATTTTGTGTGTACGCCCGCCTTATAAATGAGACCCAGGTCCTTTTAGCTGTAGCCCTCGTAAGGTTCTGACGTCATCTCTGGTTCGGAAGTTGCTTTACAATAAGGCATATGATGATTGTTGTTTATGTTTTGGATACAGCTGTGTGTGATGGATCTTGTAAGTCTGACTGCAGCTGCAGTGCACACCTTGTGGACCTTCCTCGAAACTCTTAAATGGACTTTGCTTCAGTTTTCTCAAGGCTGCAGTCATCCTTGTTGCTAATGCCACCTCTGCTCCCACACATTTCCCTTCCACTCAATTTTCTATTGATATATTTAGACACGGCACTCAATAATCAGCTTCTTTAGGAATGACCTTTTTTATATTGGTGTAAATTGTATTGGGGGGGCACAGTAGAAATGGACTGGAAAAAATTGCATACATAGATAGATAGATGACAATTCTGAATTCAATTAGACAGTACAAACACAAACTTAAAACAATTACACTTTAAAAGTGGTAGTTTTATGATTTAAAGAAGATTGTAGTATATATTATGTTTTACTCCAGTTAGCTTTTCTTTATTTAACTGTCGAAAATATTGGTTGGAGGGGGCGTGGAAACTTTCTTTCAAAACAGGGGGGGGGCACACAAGACAAGTTTAGGAACCACTGCTTTACTCCATCAGGAGGCACCATCACTCGTATTTGATGTCATGACGAAATGTCTTTTAGTGCCATCATGTGGCCAACTGCAGGGATATTCCTTCAACGCCAACCCATTTAAATGCCTTCATCACACACCGCTTTCTCACCACAAAATGAAAATACCAAAGAAGCTTTCATTACGCACACTGCAATGCACTGAGGAAATATTTTTGAAGCTGGTATTTTCGATCAAATGTTAATTTCAGAATGATTTTAGCCCTTTGTCAGAGGTTACCTCAAACATACATACAATAATTACAGAACACGGGATGTGCTGAAAAGAGTTTATTTCTGATGATGCAGCAACTACAGCAAAGAATAGAGCTGAGATGAAAACCAGAGGTTGCCGGATTTGCTCAATCCAGCCAGGTCCCTCATTCAGAAAATTAGAGTTGGAGGAAAAAAAGATTTTCTTTAGGGGAGAGGCTTTATGCTAGAAGTTTACAAATTCTAATGTCTTCCGTAATAAAGAATAATAAAAGATGGACTCTTCTGCATGCCCCGGGTTGGAAAATACACAACACATCATAGCAATAAATACGACAGCAGAATGCAAAAACATTCATTATATGAAGTAAAGTCAACATGCCCTATATGTTCATCACGACATCAAAAGGTTACAGATTTAATTGGTTTGAGTACATACAGTTAAACCCAAAATTATTCATACCGCTGGCAGCTGAAGGTAAGAGATTTGGATAAATCGTTAAAATTTTAAATCGTTAAAAAGGACAACACCCAAAAAGCGGCTGAACAGTGAGAAGGGTTTGACTGCTGTAATGCCTTATTCTAATAGGATATACAGCAAATCATTTTACATCATTTTAAGTAAAAACAACTTTTTTTCAAAGTTGTTTATCCTCTTACATCCTTTATTATCCTCAGAGACGTCTGTCTCATTTCCTATCAAACACACTTAAAAGAAAATCATTTTTAATTTGAACCTGCCAGAGGTTTGAATCATTTTGAGTTTAACCATACTTACAATCAAGGCAGCATTTTAACAGCGGTGAAATATTTTAACACCTTTTCTCCAAATTGCAATCATTTTATTCAGCTGGAGTGAAAAACTATTAGATTCAATGCTTTGACAGGTCTGTTGCCGATTTAGATTAAACCTATTTTTATTCCCGAGTCGGAAAACCTATAATCCACATCAAAAGTTGCATTGGAGCTCAGCCAAAAAAAAGTCTAAACTCAGCCTAAATCTAAAACAAGAACAAATGGACCCTAGATGTAAATAAACATTTTCATCCTATGAAAAAAAGAGAACAAAAAAAGCAATTCAGTTGTCTACAAATAATTGACCTCTAAGTGCAGGTCTGACTGATTTGTGGATTACACACACACACAAATGATTGCATATCAACACAAATTTAAATGAAACATCTACACAGTTGAGAATGGAGATTGCCAAAAAACTACACCTGTCGGGACTCAGCAGACTTACAACCACCGTGGAAACAGGTGAACAGATAGCTACAGTACTAAACACCATCGAGTATTTGGTTGGGTTTAAATCAGAGTATAAAGCTGAGATCTGATTGGCCAGTGCTCTGAATCACAAAGATCTGCTACTGGTTCCCTCTTTCTTCAGTGAGAGTCCAGCTCCACGTCTGCAGAAAGGAACAGAAATGCTGGCCAAGAAAAACAAAGAAAAAAAAACAAAGAAAAGAAATGTCTAGTGCTGATGCTCGGCTTCCTGTCTTAACACCCGTCGCACCACTCTATCTGCCTTTGGTTTCAGAAGACATGAAGTCTCCAGCATCGCCTTACTATATAGCGAACACTGT
This sequence comes from Fundulus heteroclitus, assembly GCF_011125445.2. Lineage (NCBI taxonomy): Eukaryota > Metazoa > Chordata > Actinopteri > Cyprinodontiformes > Fundulidae > Fundulus > Fundulus heteroclitus. The sequence goes on along the minus strand of NC_046362.1, from coordinate 2,717,341 downwards.
AGCATATTTAATATAAACACCACGTTAGTCCAATCTTCACACATTTTTTCCCCATTTTTTTTGGGGGGGGGGAAATGTCAGCAAATTCTGTCACATGAGCCCCACAGCTCTCACAGGCCTTGTATGCAGCATAATCAACACAAGTGCAACTCAAATATGACCTATGACCCTATAATTCCACCTAATCCATTGAGAAACTGCAGACTTTTATTCAACTCTGCATGCAGGACACTGGGAAGTGACTACATCCATTACTTTCTGATTTATTGGTATAAAACTACTACTAATAATAATAATCTTACCATTAGGGGGAACTCAGCATCAGTTGATCCCTAAATATTGGAAGTAAAACACAAACAAAAATCCAAAACAAACCAAAAACTCGAGATGGTGCAGTGGGACACAGTGAATTCCACACCCTTGATTCCCATCCACTTGCCTTATTCAGAACAGGAGTGCATAACAGGTGACAAACACATCTAGAAGGAATCTATCTCCTGCAAAATCTCCTTCATTTCCTCCCATTTGGACTTACATAATCTAGTTTTCAACAAGCCAGCACACCTGCCAAGAAAGGAAACAGTGTGTCAGAAGCGTCAGTTATCAGTTGCATAGAAGAGAGTTCACTCTGTAACAAGAAGAAAAGATTCCCAACATGTTCTCATAAAACAAGCTTAAAGATATTGAACGGCGTTAACAGGAGAGGCTGCCTGCTACATTAAGATAACATAGGCTGAGAACTGATGGGCAGCAACAACGGTAGCTACAGATACGGCCAAAGCTAAGCTGCTACGTGCTCACAGCTTGGTTGATGCCAACATGAGGCAAATCCGGACAAACCTTTCTATTACACGCTACTTGCTCCTTTCACAACCACAATGCATTTGTCCAATAATAAACAGCAGGACCAAGTAAACCATTCTATACACAACAAAATATTCCAAAAGTCCTGCCCACGCCCCTATTTTGAAGTTTTCTTGTGTGCAACCAGAGCAGCCCTCTGTCAACTGGACTAAATATTTTGACCATAAAAATGTTATTCCTGTGAGGGAGAAGGAGTAAATGCAGAACCAACACTATTGCAGGATGTAAATCTTCTCTGACTTGTAAACTATTCTCAGAAAAGAATTATTCCATCCAACAAATGAGTTCAGAATGTCCTGCTTAACAGGCTCAGATCTAATCTTTACTACATATTAAATTCATTTTGAGGTCTGATCTGAACCGGCGTCGAGTAGGTCTGCGGTTTGTGTGGACTGGACACCTGCTGGAAGAAACCTGCACAGGTTTTTACTCCCCCTTTGAGCTAGAGGGGAGGTAAAAACAGGAACTAGTGTGCTATTCAGAACTTTCAGGCCTTAGAAACAGCCTTGACTGATCAAGGAAAAGCTGGATCTGTAAATCACAATTCTTGATACCATGTAAGGAGGGTTGGGGTGGTCCAAGGTAGAGGTTTAAGAATTGTACTACAAATAAGAGTCAAGACAGAGGCGGAACCTCTCAAGACAATGAGAGTGACGGGTTTGCTCTTTAACAAGTCCCCGTCTCTCATAGCAGGACAATATGTGTGTTTACGACACATAATGAAAGCAATACATCTAACATTAAAGGCTGGCCAGGAAGTTGCAAAAACAGCAGTAAAGAGATTTTAATAAAGACGTGTTTCGTGTTCTCTGCTCTCTACGTTCGTCTATCTAACAAGTGTGTTTGGTGTTGTTTAATTTTCTAAGAACTTAGTTCACTAATGTGTGGTGTTCGAGCTGTGGAGACCTAATGCTTTAGAGGTGAGCGTCGGTCAGTCGGCCTCTCTGTCCGGCCTTGTTTGGCTTTACTGAGAGAATCGTTGCTTATGCAGGAAGACGGTGTTCTGCCAAACATGCAGAACGTTTCAGCAACTCGGAGGTGGGATTGGGCCATATGTGTGCATGCTGCTTCTCACCTAGTGCAGCTCCATCTTGAGCAGAATATCACAGTTGCAGTGCTTTATGGGATACGTAGTGTGATTGATGTGAGGGGCCTATAACCCCCTGACCAGCCATTAATGGTAAATGTATGACATTATCTCGCAGGCCAGTCACAACTGCACTGCCGGCCAGATGCGTCCCATGGGCCTTGATCGTCACATGTCCTCTGGAGAATAAAGCTTTGTCCTAATGTCAGATCCTTCGAGTATGCAACAAGCCACAGAAGGATTATTGAAAACAAAAAAAAAAACACTACTTCATTTTCGTGCTACAAAAGCTTTAGCTCTAAACCTCCGTTCAAAACACAACTGTCTCAGAAAGTTCTGGAAAGTGTTGGAAGTGTTTATTATGAGAAGAAAATCTGTCATGCTTTTTTGTGTAAATAAATGCAATAATCAACATAATTAGTGAAAATTCATTTGTGAAAAACGGTCTTTCTGCAGGAAGTCGGCGTGTTCTCTCTGTGCATTGGTGGCTTTTCTCCTGGTTCTCTGGCTGCCTCCAACACTTCAAATACATGACTGTTCCGATAACTGCTGATCAGTGTGGGTAATTTATCTGCTACAGACAACAAGGATACAACACTACATGGATATTCTGGTGAGAAATCACCTTATTCTGCCAGCTTGGTTCTTCTTCTACTCGTCGAAGCAGACAGCATACAACCAGAGCGTTATCGCCCCCCCCTCTGACGCTGCAGTGAAAACTAAATCTGTGAGCAGTGTGGCCATTCAGCTATGCTACAAATAATAGGAGTATGATTTCATGCTTGCCCTTGAGGTCCAGACGGACACAGATAGGCATGACCGGCCCTGCGGTCCATTAACCAGAACGGCAGCCTTTTACAGCGTCTCCAACGCAGGAACAGCCGTTTTCATGATGTGATCACCGCCGTGGATTTGGATCATTTCCACGACCACAGCTAGTTGCCTCCTTATGAGGTAATATCACATCACCAGCTGAATTATTCAGTGTACAGTACATTCTCCAATTTAGTGGACTGGTGTCTCGACTTCTGGGTCAAATGGGCCGTGTCTCGCGTTCTGACGTAACGCAGGCCAATTCAGGCTTATCTGATGTTGACCTTTATCCTAGGAAGTAATGAAACTGACTGTGTCATACAACATAACACCCATATGGGAGCACAAACACCATTTCCAAGTTTTCTATGAAGAAAGCCTTTTCTGTAGTTTGCAGAACACAACGGAGAGAACCCAGACAGGAGCTTGCTGGGCGGTCCGTACCCGGTCCTGTAATGTGTCCAGTTAAAAACATGGACCCAAGTTTAACATTTCTGAAATCGCATGTTTTTGCAGATGTTTCTACCTTGTAACCTAGTAAGCAAAGTGCAGCTAATATCCGTGGAAAAACAGCAGAACTCATCTGGAAAGGTCCTAAAGACAGGGGCTGGGAACTGCTCCAGTGTCTGATGAGGAAACCATGGCGGCAAGGGGAGACGGCTTTATATTGCACTGGGGTTGGCGAGGTCCTCGAACACTTGAGGCTCTTCGATCCCTCGTGCGAACAGCTTGATCAAGCGGCAGTGCACTCTGATGGAACAAACGGGAAATGAAGCTTTTAGGGAAATGTCCGCCCGGATTCAACAGCAGAACCACGAGCTTCTGGAGAACGGCGGTTACCTGACGTCGATGGCCGTGTGGGTCAGGATCTCACCGTCGCAGTTCCAGCTGCTGTAGGCGGGCGCGCAGCCACAAGCCGGGTGGTCCCGGCAGATCTGGCTGAAGATCTGCCGTTTGCCGTTCTCCAGCAGCTCCAGCTCCAGGTCGGAGTCGCTCTGGCAGTAACGAGGGGTAAAGCGGAAGCGCACCACTCGGTGGACCTCAACAAAGCCAAGGTCGAACTGAAGGAGGAGAAGAGGAGGAGAAGGTCACCATGTAGAGGGTTCAGGCGGAAAGAGAGAGGATCAGATTCTGGGTTCCCTGCTGCAGCGTACCTGGTCTTCTTTGTTGGTGTGTCGCAGGAGATGTCTCAGGAAGTTGAAACGCGAACATTTCCTGACAAGGATGAGGTCTGTGGTGCCGTCAGCCAGATGAGCAGCAGGCGAGAGTCCTTTGGGGCTGCGAGGACAAGCGCAGCTCATGCTGGCGGCGTTTATAGCTAAGAATTTTCCTCGGATCGTCTTCCACTCTCCATCATCCTCTGGAAAAGAAGGCCCCAGGGAGATTCATGACCTCACATCCAGCAGCTGACACCACCCCACCCCCAAAAAAAAGATACAAAGAGAAAAAAGGACAGCCTAATATTTTTAGACACTGGAGCTTGGAAGTAGCTGACGCCTCTCCTTTAAATCCTCAACAGAGTTGGTTCTGCTAATTCTTGTCTGTGGTTAGGAGGTCCTGTGGACTTACCACAGTCTGAAGCCTTTTCCGTCTCATACTTCTCGGCTCTGTCTGACTGAATCTGTCCATTGTGCTGACAAACTACACAGCTGCAGAGGGAGAGACAGAACCGACATTAATTCACAGCATTACACATTCAGATGCGTTTAGCTTAAGGAATGAAACCACAGCGCTGTTGATGCCGAACCATCCAGCAGTCTTTAGCTGCTGCTTGGTGATCATCATTTAACTCCATCACATAAAAAACAAGCTGGATCTATTTTTCGCTCTCATTTTCCAATTGACGGAAATCAGTCGCAGTGATAGAGAACTTTAACCAATGCAATAACTTTAGTTATCAATTAATCGGCCAACCTCTGCTCCAGTCTATTAATTTTTTTTTTTTTTAAAAACATTAAAATCCTCAAAGAGGAAAGGGGGAAGGCACTAAACCCTGGATGGCTGCACTAAGATCTGTTAGCCTTTATCTGTGGGTCGCCTGCTCCACCAGTACTCCACGAAATGCCTCTAAGGTACCGATTTCTGAAGCATATCATCTGACAAAAACAATAACTACTTTCATCTTATAGACAGCTGTGCTTTTATTTCAGCTAAAACAATGCATGCTTGGGGAAACAAGCCTGCCTTTCCATTTCCACATGTTTTTCACGTTAGAATGCTGACGTGTTGGAGTACCTCAGGTCTAACACATCACTGCAAAAAATATGAACCAGCCAGACCTGTTTTCAAGTGATATTCCTTCTCTAAACACGATCATACGTATACTTTTCATCATTCCCTTACCCAGATCGACATCTGCCAGCATCTCGTGGAGTTCCGATCATACCTCTGGCTGGCAGGTAGGACACTGTGCCCTCATAGTAATGGTGAGTCAGGAACATTTTCACACCTGCACGAACCAGAGCAGCAAGTCAGACCCAGAGAAAGAATGGCGTTTTGTGTTTGTTTCTGAGTCCAAACATGTTTCTACCTGATATGTCATATCTGGCCAGTCCCAGCCATCTCTTCCTCTCACTGTCCGTTAGCACGTCGCCGTAGAAACCGTATCCCAGCAGAGAGACGGAGTATCGCAGGAACATGTTGTTGTGATGAACTGAGCAGACATCCATTGGCTGAGAGTCTCCTGAACACACATCGAGACTCAATTAACGCTGTGACACCACACCAGTAGGCAGGCACCTCTCACTATTTCCTGGGACGTGTGTAAACGGCCCTTCAAATCTTTCACATTTTGTCACATTAAAATTCTCAGTGGATGTTTTGGGGATGTTACGCGACAGGCCAACACAGTGTAGTGCAAACCCGCGAGGTGGAAGGATAACAATCTTTTAAGTACTAACAACGTGTGTAGGTCCCGCTTGCATTTTTAATTTCATCCTGTAAGAAAATCCAGCACAATTAGCTGCCTTCAGAGGTCACAGAATCAGTAACCAGAGTCCAGATGTGTGTCATTTAAATGCAGATGTTCTATTTCTGTCCTCAGAGGTTTGCTTGAGAACATAGGAGAACATCTTGAAGAGGACCAACAGACACAGCAGACAAGTCAGCGAGAATGTTGTGGAAAAGTTTAAAGCAGGGTTAGATTGTAAAATGATATTCCAGGGAGACAAGCCTTGGAACATCTCACGATCAATCATGAGAACCTGAAGAGAGGATGGACCAAATGCAAACTGACCAAGACATGGGCTGGTTTTGTCAGCATGGACAGGGAAGTTGGTCAGAGCTGATTGGAAGATGGATGGAGCCAAATCCAGGACAGTCCTGGAAGAAGGCCTGTTAAAGGCTGCAGAAGATGGCTGTTCACCTTCCAGCAGAACAACCATCCTAATCATCCAGCCAGAGCTACAATGGTGTAGACCAAATAATATCGATATGTGAGAAGGACTTATTCAAAGTCCAGACCTCTATCCACCGAAAAACTGTGGTGACAGAGAGCAGCAGTTGTGGGAGGTTCTCGGGGGAAACATGGTTGGGAGAGGGGGGTGCACATGGAGCGTTGCGTGGTGCAGTTCGAAGGACAAGCTCAGCCCAATGACTGGGTACCACAATGAGGGGAACCCTGGGTGAGAAATGGATGTTTGCAGACACTCAACATCTAATCAGGAAGAATTGCAGCTATGTCATGGAGACAGATATCAGTTTCTCTGTACATAGCTGGTAGAGACATTTCACTTAAGGCCTGCCTGTTGATCACTAGCAGAAAGGTGGTTCAACAAATTCTTTACATCATGGGCTCAGTTTAAATGCATGCCACACTTTCCAGATTTCTATTTGCAAAGTCTTTAAACAAAAACATCACTTTTACTCAACTTTACTGTTCATTCATTCATTCATTCATTCATTCATTCATTCATTCATTCACCTAAACTCCCAACAACGCCCACTGAGGTTTGAGGTTGGAATGGGACAAGATGTGGGGAAGTTTGAAGGGTGTGAATATTTCTGGAAGCCTCCGTAAATAAACACCTCTGCACAGTAAAAAGGAGTGACGTACATAAAATAAAAAATTTTTTTAGGTATCACTCCGTCGGGTAAATAAGGAAGCTTTGAATTTATTCACAGTCTCTTTCAATGACGATGCGGCGTGCTTAAAAAGGGTTGGAGATGCTATGGAAGGAGACTACGAGACTGACCCACGATGATGTGCAGCGCAGATGTGATTGGGTCGTTGGTTCCAACTGTGGCGAAGCAGATGCAGTCCGTTGAACCTGAAACAGACAGACGGCACCGATGGGACAATGCCGCTTTAAAAACGGGGTAGAAAGTTCCACTGAGACACAAGGCGAGGTTCACGCGCAGAAATCACAGCTGCGGATGGAGCGGATGTGCCGCCGAGAATAACATCTCCCTGATGACTGCAAGTATAAACGGCACAGAGGGTGAACAACATGGAAGGCAGAGGGGAGCAGCGTTGATACTACAGGGAGGCAAAAAAAGTGAACCAAATGTGCTGTCTATGCAAGCACTGCCGAGGTGGACATAGCATCTTTGTGTGGAGGGCATTTTAATCACTTAACTCTCTGAAGGTGCTGGTGAGAAGGACAGAATCTGGGCAACATTTTTTTTCAGCCTTACAGAGAAAAAAAGCTCTTGGCACACTCTGTGGGGGGAACGTTGGAAGCTTTTTGGGAAATCCCACAGTCAAGGTAAATATCTACTCACATTGTAGGGAATACAGACAGGACTGTTTGGTTAGCAATGCTAACCCTGCTAATCGCTGATAAAAGATGCTAAAGACGGGTCAACTGACTGACTGCTCTCTCATGTTGCTAACTAATAACCATTCACAGCAGAGAGGCTAGAAAAAAAAAAAAACTTTTGAATGCTGCTCTAACCCCGGGCTCACACTGAATGCGCTGCGGGTTGCGGTCCTGATCCAGTTCTGGTTTTCTGCAAACCCCGGCTCACGCTGCTTCTAGGCCAGCTGCGGCTCCGGTTGCAGAAACGGCATTGGTGAGAACAGAAGTTCATTTGGTCCTTTCTGTTGCGATCCCTCATAAATTATAAAAAAATAAAAAATAAAAAAAACAGCCATGGCTTTCATTTTTTAGGGTAAAACTCGTTATCCGTGCCCTTAAATATCCTATTTCATCCTCTGTTTCCTCGTGTTCCTGTGTCACCAGTCAAGCTACCCATGTAGGTGCAGTGAGTTTATTCTGAAATCCACTGCAACTAAATCCTGTCTAGCGCCTGATGTTTCCTGTTTAGCTCGTGAAATTCAGGGGCTTGATCTGGTAACAGCTGTGGTGTCCGGCCAAACTTTCTTACCGAGCTCCACATGGCCTCGGTAACAGAACCCGCAACCGCATGTAATTGATGTAAGTCGACACATTGACTTTGAATTATTTGGGTTCCTTGCGGCGCCGCAACCATAACTGCAACGTGTTCAACGTGAGCCAGGGTTATATTGTCATATCATACAGTTCAGGGATAAAGAGACCATTCTGCCACACTAGATTTTTACTTATGATCCTGATTGTGTTGCATTCATGCTACACCAGCTTCACTGACATTTCCCATAAAGCAAGAATTACAGAGTTAATGAGAACTTTCGTAGTATTTCTTGTTCACCTGCAGGGATGATTCCAATGCGGAGCGAGCAGGGAGACAGGGCTTCGTCTGGACAGTTGGGATCTACGCCGCATTCGATCTGTGTCCTCCAAACCAGACCGTGGATGATCTCGCTGAACATGCCGTCTCCTCCCACACAAACCACACTGGGTTTTGGACAAGGAGGAACGTGAAAGGTTGGAAAAGCAGAGGCGATCAAAACTATCAAAAATGACACCAAACTCACCCATCAAACTTGCTGAGCTCGGCAGCAGTCCTCAGGTGATCCCTCGCATGATTGGCATAGTCGGTGACTAGGACAACACACAAACGAGCATATCCGATCAACCAGAAGCTCGTCAGGAACAGATTTCTGTAAAGGCTACAGGTGACATGACCTACCGATGACTTGGGTAGAGATCCCGGCCTGAGCAAACAGCGGCGCCACCTTGCGTTCGTAGATGCGTTTGCCCTGACGCTTCCCACCGTACGGGTTGATGTAGACCAGCAGGCTTCTAGGTCTGCTGGCTGTACACACATAAAACAGCAACAGTCCTTCATCGTAACGGCTCTACCTCTGATCTGTTCAGTGTTCAGTCTGCGTGTGTGGGTGCAAAGTCATACAGATACTGGCTAGCTGCTCTCTGATGCTGCTGACCCAGCTCCGACAGAGCGCCCTCTCTGGACACGTGAAGGTAACCTCAGCGCACCGCCAGCGGTGCTGTTGACACCTCTCCACGTATGACACTGAAACAAAGCAGAAGCTCCAGCTCAACTCGAATTCATTTAAAAAGCTGACTCACAAACTAAATTTGACTCTGAGAAAAAAGCCAATAAATTAATTTGGGTTTTCCAAAGTATGTTATAAGGTGATGAAAGCTTGGGGGGCTCCTGGTGCAGAAAGGCTTCTTTGTCTTAACAAGGACCTCAGAGAAATGAGAAGCATTTCAGCAGAACTCAGACTACTAGTGTTAGTGTGTAATAATGTAAGAATTTGAAAAGATTTTTCTTCCTCCTTAGGTCACACGAGCAGGCCGCTAGTCCCAGGAGCTCCCCACTCAACCCTGAGATTTTCTTTTTTTTTTTACCTAGATTTTTAGATATGCTGTTTGTTTCTGTTTTTTCTGCCTTGCTTGTACACCTTATGGGGGTGACCTTTTTATTGGATGACTTTTTTGACTACCAGAACTGTTATCTCTCGGTAGCTCCGCTGTGCCATGTCCCCCCGAGTGACCCGAGCTGAGGAGGAGGAGGAGGGTCCTGTGCCAGACGTTGCAACCAGATGAAAAGGTATAGAGCCACCATCGCGGGAAATGAGATCACTTCCAAACGCAGTGGATGGTTTTAATCTACTCCAGAACCCTTCAGGGACAAGACGGCGTTGTCAGGAGTGGACCACCTCCTGTGCCAGTGGATACTGGACTACACTGGTCAGCCGTAGTAGGTGAGGACACTGTTACGCCTCTGACAGGCTGACGTTCTGGTTCATCCTCTACACTTAGACTTAGACAACTTTATTGTAATTTTGTATGTACAGAGTGCATACAGAATGAAGTTTCGTTGCATACAGCTTATGACAGTGTAATGGAATTGAAGGTGGAATAAGGCAGCATTGCAATATAAAGTGCAGCGGTGATCAGGATGTAACACTACAGGAGAAAAACAGTGTGCAGTATACAGAAGAATGTTCAGCCATTGTTTATGTGCAAAAAATAATGGTGCAAAAAGGCAAATGGATAATGAAAGTTCAGCAACATTTGTGGTGCCAAATAAAGATGCAAATGTGATGCAGAGTCAAATAAATACATCAACAAAGGCATCGAAGACGTCAGCACCACTAAGAACCGAGCCAACCAACGACCCTGGATGGCTGAGGCCAACTTCTCCATCAACTCCCCAGGTTGCCATCTTCAGATGTTCTCAGAGGACTCATAGTCGGCCTCATCAAAGGTGAGAATGACTCAGAGTACATTCAGTGGATGTAGGGCTTTGTGGACTGATGCCAGCAGAAGTCTCCTGCTCAACATGGTGGAAAACAAAGTAGCTGGTGGTGGATGTCCACAAGCACAGAGCCACCACATAGACACTGTTGAACATCTAGAGAACTGACAGACAGCGGAATTTTAAAAAATGACCTGGATATTCACCTGGACAATAAACATGGCTGGAGTCACAACAGTAATGCTGTAAACAGGAAGGGTCAGAGCAGACGCTACGTGCTGAGCAGACTGAGGTCTTTTAGAGTGGAGGGGTGCCCCTGAGAACCTTTATGAACTCTGTGATGGCATCAGCCATCTTCTATGGTTTAGTTTGTCGGAGAAGCAGCTTATCTACAGCTGAGAGGATGCGTTAGATAAGCTCATCAGGAAGGCCAGCTCTGTTCTAGCATGCCCCCCGGACCCAGTGCAGGTGAGAGAACTGCTGCATCCTAAATGCACCAAGGAGCTTTATCACAGATCCTTATGCAGCTTGTGAGAGTGCCGGGGATTGTACTCTAACCATTTATTTTCACTCTTTACACCCCGGGCTTGCAGTACAAGACAGACTCCTGACCTCAAGTGCGAGCCAACATTAAAGGGTACATGCAATGCTTTTCATTTCTTCCTTCTTAAATTGAAATCATGCATTTGCGGTCTATATAAAGTGGAACAGCAATTTTTGGTCTGAAGACCTTGTTAATTTACCCCCACGTTCCCCCTCTTTTTCACCTGTTCTGACTAGCGTCCAAGAGCAACTCGTTTTGGCACCGTCTCTTTAAATCTAAAGCAGGCAGTTCAGGAGCCTGTGTTAAATGTGATCCCATGGACAACAGAGATAATCCATTACAAATGAAAGTGAAGATAACTTGTCCTCAATAATGTCCAGAACAAGATCTGTGTTATGATAGGCCCAATTACTGGTGAAAATCTGATTATGGGTGAAAGTCAGATTACCAGTGAAGGCCAGCCTGCCGTCCAGCCTGTCTCCATCTTTGATCTTCTTCCAGCTGCCATCATCTTTCCGTCCGCTGCCGTTCTCCTCCTCCTCGTCCTCCTCTCTGACCGAGATGATCTCTGACAAAGGCACACTGTGACTCATGCCTGCAACAACAGACACAAACACACATGGATTAAGAATCCAAGTTGAGACTCCTTGGACGTAAAGCAGGCAACATGTGGGTTTCCATTTTGTCTCGAGGAATGAAGTCAAATGAGCTTATACATTTAATGAGAGACTAAACATTTCACAGCAATAAATGAAGCTGAGCTAAACGCCTTCTTAAGTAAAACCTTTTGGGTTTTACTGAAATGTCCACATTTGTACAACATCGGCTGTTAAATGTAGGAACGTTGATACAATTTGGGAGATATTCAGCCAGGGAGAAACGTTCAGCATCCTTCCACAACTAACTCCACCTTTATTTCAGCGTCAGTCGAAATATAACTGCCTTTCTAACAGAGCTGTGCCCGGGTTAGAGTTCTACCCACTGCTGTTGGATTTGCAGTGTAGCTGTGGTGGGGGAGAGAATTCCTGAAAAGGTTCCCGCAGTAGAAATGCACCTTAAGCACAGAAATGAGCAATTCTGACCAGTTTCCTAACTTGCACCTGGAACATACTCAGCCAAGCAGTAAATGTAGGCCCCAGTTTGCTCAAGCTGGATATTGCTGCCCTGTGGTGGACAGGACCCCTGTCAATGGTGTACCCTGCCTCTTACCCAATGACACCAATAATAATTTACATTACTTGCTTAAATGAAAAGAAAAAAGGGGAATGTTCCCAGTAACATAAAGATCTGCACCTTTCGCTGATATTATGTCAGGGAAAAAAAAAAAGTCAGGACCTCTGTTGGTGGTGGCAGTGGTTCTCAGTGGGTTAGGTTTCAGGTAAAAGCTGGCTAGAGAAAGTCCAACTATGAGGCATCGTTCTGCACTAATATGAGCTGTGTATCTTCCAGGATACTGTGAGGAGCTTTAACCCAACCGATCCGTTCTAAAAGACTTTCAAACGACGCGGCTAAGCTAAAGCTGGTCTAGACAAGGGTCTAAGCGGCTCTGTTTATTTCATAACCAGCACTGATTGATAAACATATTCAGTACAGATGGTTCAAATCTTGTTTGAGAGTTTGTAGCAAATGTCTCATTAGATATCAATCTTGGTTGAGGTGAAGGTAGATAAAAAATATTTCTCCATGAAACATTGAATTACACAACAACTCAAAACGCATGTTTCTGTTGACGCTCAAGTCGATGGAAACAGTTTTAAAAGAGACGCTTTCCACTCTTCTGACAGGAAATGGTTTGTTCCAAAATGGATCCTAATGATAGCTCCGCTTCAGAGTTTTTTTTTTTTTTTCAGATGTTAAAAGTCAGAAGATTTTACTGATCAACTTTTTGAAAGAGTACATTGTGTCATTAGGGAATAAAACACTAGTAGAGTTCAGAAGCAAACACAACTTACAGCTCAGCCATCAATCACAGACACTTAAAAAATAAAATACAATAAATAAATAAATAAAAGTCAAAAGGACTACAGCCGGCGGGTGGAGATGGCCCAGTGCATTCAGGGAACTAAGGCTCCTACCTGAAAGTGGTCGACGATGAAACAAAGGAACACAAAACCCTGCAGGAGAACAAGACCGTTAGAAAGCTGAAGAGAAGAGCTCACTCCTCACAAAGCTGAAAGCTACAGGCTCCAAACATCCAACCAGCAGGGTTTCCTGTGATGGTGCAACCACGGACATAAAACGTTTCATTGGAAACTTTCTAAGAAAAGTCAAAACTACACAAATGACTAATTCTAGGATCAGAACTACTAGTTAGTACACTCTCCAATCAAAAGAAAAAAGGCAACAAAGTTGGAGCTGAACTATTTAAGACTTCCCTAGTTTTGATGAGAAATTCATTGAACTCCTTGATTTTCCTACTTTCTTCTCTGTCCCCAAAAAACAGAGCCCCAGGTAGTTACAAGAAATAGTACAGAATATTGATCACTTAAAATAATTCACAACTGTTAAGTACCAGAATAATAAATTGTTAGCTAAATATAAATATGACACCTAATGTGGGTACATTCTGTTGAGGGCCTGAAGCAGAAATTGTTCCGAAACAAAAAGTCTACATACAGCAATAGCTCCATGAACCGTTAGACTTTGGAAGACCACGGCAGATGCCAGTCCTGTCATCAGAACAGGAAACCTAGGCAACACATCACACACACTCAACAGAGCCTGAGAATACCAGATTGGAAAAACTTTGCCTCCTTCTCTCAGGTCCGCTGATAAGGCGCTCCTCAGTTTGGGGGGGGGGGGGGGGGGGGGTGTTCATACCTTTTCAGTTGCAGCTCCAAAGAAGTGGAACGACCTACCACTGCCCTCTTATCACTTCTTATAACTCAACTCTGCTCTGGCCTGTGATGTAAATTGTTGCTTTGTTTTCTCGTTTTTCTTGTATGATTGCTCTTACTAATTTTTTATGTCTGTTTAATTTTAGACATTTTATTATCTTTTTACTATATTATTTAGTATGAACGTGAAAGCATGGTTCCGTCCCGCTTTGTATCAGCCGTTTAGCCTGCCTGTAAAGCAGATGCATGCACTGAATGACCCCACACCTATTTGATGACCTGCTTCGTCGTAACATAAAGAAATTTTGCTTATTGCTCCTTTACGAAAAGCAAAGCAGCCCCACTCTGTGCTTGTGTAACTGCATCATGTCAGAGTTTCCTATATATACTTTTATGCACGCCCCACTTTACCCAAAAGGCTCCACTATACAGAATTGATAAACTCAACAGATGAAAATATGATCCGGGGAAACAGAAATAGGAAAAAATAACTGTTGGAAACAGTTATTTTAAAATATAATTAACTGAGTAATCGTTAACAGCTTCAATGCATGAAGAGAGAAAACAATAAAAGTTAAATTTCTGACCCATTTTGTTGGGATGCTGAACTTTTTTTTTTTTTTTTTATTGTTCAAAAGGAGGTGCAACAGAAAACATTTGAGAACCATTGCAATAGTCATTTCTATCCCAAGAGGATGATATATATTTTAATGACAGGTTTAAAAAACCCTTTGCTTTACTAAATACAAGCTGATGGATTTAAGTACTGTGGGTTGTTGTCTTAGACTTGATTTAAACTGTGAATGATGGAAATAGAAATCAAAATCCTTGTTTGCTCCCACAAACCTGGCCAATAAACTCACCCCTGAAAGTATGCTAATATTTTTTTATGCCCTTTTCGTTCACAGTATAAACAGTAGCACTATAGCATTTATCAAAGTTGTGCTCCTCGAAACCTCTGTGCCATTTAGTTGTGCCAATGATCCCTCATAAATGGATCAAACAGATGACAGTACAGGCGAACATGCTCGGGGGCTCCTTCGATTTTCCCCATTTTGAATGAAACGTGAGTGTGCGGTCCGCGGCAAGTTACGGAAATGTGTAAGAGCAAGCTGGAAAAACAGAATCACACAAGACATCTAAAAAAATGGATTTAGAAAACAAAACCTCAGGGTTCAGTGGGGAGCTGCTTGAACAAAGCAATCAAAAAGCAAAGCTGCTCTTGGAAGTTTTAAATTTTTGCAAAATAACAAGTTCACATCAAGAGCCTTCATGATTCAGACCAGTTTAGACCAAGACCAAAAAGCAAAGTGTTGTTGCTGTGAGGCAGTCAATGATTCCTGATGCCAGCTGTGCAAATTTTAGAGCTGGGTTTAGGGCCAACGCTGCGAACCTAGCAAAGGATTTACAAAGGTAACAGTTCTCCTCCTACCACATATCTCTTACTTCTATAGCACATTAATAAACACTCTGGATAGCGCAAGATAATATTTTTTATTAATTAGCAACATACTGACAACCACATAACTCAATTTTGTATGAAAGTATTTATAGCTAACAAAACATGCAGCATTCATCTCAATGTTTGGAATAAAACATTTCAGCAACAATAAAAAGACTTTACCAACAAAGTTTGATTTATCTTATTAGATTTAACCTGAATATGCAAAGATGTGCAGAAATGAGTCAGAGACTATGATAACTAACCCAAGCCATTGGGATGAACTAAATCTGACATTGAATAACGCGCTACACTGTTCTTATGAAGCTGGTTATGAAACAAGTAAATTAACCCAGGGTTACTGACTGGATCTGGGTGCTCAAGTAAAATACATGAGCTGCAAAAAGAGGACCAATCACAATAAGGAGGAAGGAAGAAAGATTGTCACATGGAATCACAGCCATGTTTTAAAGAATGACTTAACATTTTTTCTTTTATAATTTTATCATCTCTGTTTAACAAAACTGATACAACTGATATGGTCTAGATGTTATAAATGTCCAGGTTATAAGGTGTTGTGCATCACCTGTAATGTTAAACAAACTTTTACATAATTAGAAAAGACGAGACACAATGTGTAATAGTTTGCAGAGGATGATGTAATCTAATCTTCACTTCTGGCAGGAACAAACCTTAGACTAAAACAGTCCTAGTTTTAGGGTCTCAAGGATCAGTTCTGCTCAGGGAACGCTTGTCTGATGAGTTGTAACACTGTGATTCTCCTCACCCATTTTATTCTCTCTAGGTTTTGTCTTGATTTTGAAATCTCGAAAGTTAGCCTGCTCCGGGAAAAGTGAAGTCTTCCAGCAACAGTTACCATGGTGAGGTGAGGAGTAAATCAGCTTTGTGATAGTGGAAATCCCAAATTAAACCTGAAGTAGCATGCAAGGACAGGTCCTGCTGGCTTCCAACCACATGTTCTACACTTAAATCTAACATTAAACTTCTTGATAAGATAACTGCCAGCTGCTGGTATATGGTCTCATCTTTGGCCAAACGGATCTTTGCCTGATGACTATGCAGTTACTTTTGGGTTTTGCATTGACAACTAAAATTAATTTGCAATGTATGTAATGGACTTTCATTCTGCCTGTATAGTTGGAATGAATTGACTTGTAAAGAGCCTTGAGACAACATGTGGAGTGAATTGGTGCTAAATAAATAAAAGATTTGAATTGACTTAAAAATAGTGTCATATTGTTGATGTCTCTGTGAAGAATAGGCTGGCTGTAGAAACACTAGCAGGCAGAAAGCTGGTCAGAGGTTAAACATTTACAACCCCTGCCTGGATATCTGTTACAATGTGACTATAAATACATGTATGATTGTTAATAAGAAATTAGGATTGGCTGACGTACGGACACACAGAAGTGCTTAACGGCTGTCAACACACTCAGCGTCAGTATGTGCCCAACTCTCCTTAAGAAGCAGCAGAAGTCTTGGTCACAAAGACAGTGAATGTTCTGGAGATGATCCATCAGGTCTGAAAACCGGCCCATCAAGCCAAACATTGTGGCCACAGACAGACATTCTTATGAATGTTATTTGGTTACTTATTGATATCTTAAAGTCTATCTTACTCCTATGTAAAGGCATAACCCTCCCCCCAAAGTGGGCGGTGCCAAGAGACATGGCTAAATGTGGGGATGAGCGCTGGTGGTTAAGTGGGGCTCAGGGCTGCGGTCAGCACAAGGAAAGTGACTTGTTTGAAACATGGAGTAACAAGTGCGATATCTGGTGGTTTTGTCACGGATCGGTCTTTTGAGGTGGGGGATTTTTTACCCCCCTCGTCACCAGAGGGTTGAGAGAGCCCAGCGGGCCTCATCAGTTCGAGGCGCTGACTCAAGGCGCTGGCTCAAGGCGCTGACTCAGCGATGCTGGTGGAGTCCGGACCAACCACAACGTTTCATAGCACGTGCAAACATTAGCCATTCATGTACTGTGACGTCATCGGCAAGCGTAGGACCCCTAGCAGGTCTGGTACCTGAGACTGTGAGTAAATCTGGTACCTAGGACTGTAGGTACCAAATCTGGTACCTCGGACAGAATGCTGCTGTTTCTGAGTGGTAAAGTGATTTATTTATTTATTTCTGACATACAAACGGTAAACACTATAGATCAAAGATCAAAGTCTTCAGCTGATCCAAAATGCTGCAGCAAATCAACAAGCAAATAAACAGCAAATCAACAAGAGGGATCATATTTCTCCAATTTTAGCTTCCCTTCATTGGCTTCCTGTTAAATCAAGAATAGAATTTAAAATTATTCTTGTAACGTATAACGCCCTTAATAATCAAGCTCCATCATATATCAGAGCTCTGATTACCCCGTATGTTCCTAACAGAGCACTTCACTCTCAGACTGCAGGTCTGCTGGTGGTTCCTAGAGTCTCTAAAAGTAGAATGGGAGGCAGATCCTTTAGCTATCAGGCTCCTCTCCTGTGGAACCAACTCCCAGTTTTGGTCCGTGAGGCAGACACCCTGTCTACTTTAATACTAATCTTAAAACTTTCCTTTTTGACAAAGCTTATAGTTAGAGTGGCTCATGTTACCCTGAGCTATCTCTATAGACCAATTCACGCATGACGTCACAAGCAACATCCGGGTCACACTGGTAGGCGAAAACAGTACTGTTTTCGCCTACCAGTGTGACAAAATGGGTGATTTAGAGCGTACTTTTAGTTAGTTTATTTTTGCAATCTAAACAATGCCTACCACTTGTTGTGCTCCCGCTTGCACACAGAGGCATTCCAAATCATCGGATGTACGTTTCTTTCGTTTACCGAAGGACAAAGAAAGAAATGGATAATTTAAATGAAAAGGATGCAGGCAGACAATTCCAATCGACTGTGGGAGCCATCATAGTCATACCACGACAGAATTTGCAGTCTACACTTCATTTTCGGTAAATACAACTTCATTTTGAACTAGTCATTGTTCTACTTAAATAATTATCTAAATAAAAATTAGGATACATACTTAAGTCAAGACGTAAATGTTTCATAATAATATACGTACATGTACAATGTATGCAAACCCTCTGGCATGAGTCTGTGAAAAGGATTAATAAGACAATATATCCAGTAACTGAATATATATTAAATTGTTGATTTAGAGCTATTTTACAGTGGCTACTCTAAAAATATTTAGATCTGAGATTTATACTGTTGTTGGCTCGTTGAGAAGGGGATACCTTGGCTTTCACAAAGCATACAGTCGTGTCCTTCTCCAGTATGTTACACAAACATGTCTGAACATGTCCCACGATATGAAGTAGTTGTAGCCGTCAAGTGATTTCATGGCTTTCATGCTCTCTCGTCTGTACTGGCCTGCGTGTTTATAAGGCAGCTGTATATGTCACTGTACGGAACACTTGGCCAGCATTTCACAGATTTGTTCCATCCCTTCATTTGATACCATCAACCATCAACTTACTCTTATAACGATCTTGTGATACGTTATCTAATGAAGAAAAGTACGTTGAGAACTGGTCGTTTCTTTTGTTTTCGTCCGCCATTGTGCTCGCCTTTTGCCTACCAGTCAGGTGCGCATGCACGAAAAACCCGAATCAAAACAATAACAATGAATTGGTCTATAGTTATGCTGCTATAGGCTTAGGCTACTGGAGGACATCAGGGCCTATTTTTCCCTCATTCTACTGATTTCTACTGTTCTCCAGTTTTGCATTGCATTGCATTGAAATGACTGTAGTCATTTCAGCTTTTAACTTTTTGTTCTCCCTTTTTTCTTCATAGTAGGTACACCTGGTCTGGTGTTCTGTTAGTTGTGACGTCATCCAGGGAAGACAGATCACCTGCTACTACCATCTAATGTAGAACAGATTACTGGGTTAATGTTTGCTTCTGTGCTTGTTTGTCTCTCTTGTTGTGTCTCTTGCTCTGTCTTCTCTAACCCCCAGTTGGTCGAGGCAGATGATCGTTCATACTGAGCCCGGTTCTGCTGGAGGTTTTCCTTCCCGTTAATGGGGAGTTTTTCTTCCCACTGTCGCTTAATGCTTGCTCAGTATGAGGGATTGCTGCAAAGCCATGGACAATGCAGATGACTCTCCCTGTGGCTCTACGCTTCTCCAGGAGTGAATGCTGCTTGTCGAGACTTTGATGCAATCAACTGGTTTCCTTATATAGGACATTTTTGACCAATCTGTATAATCTGACCCAATCTGTATAATATGATAGTAATATAATATGATATAATTTGACTTTGTAAAGTGTCTTGAGATGACATGTTTCATGATTTGGCGCTATATAAATAAAATAAAATTGAATTGAATTGAAAAGCTCTAAATGCTTGTGATTCCTTACTCGCCATGGGGTTGATGTGTCTGACTGAGATGCTTTTATACCCAAACGTGGGGCTCTGGTGACAAAAGCATCCTTGATTTGAATCAATAGGAAAATTCAACTGCAATAACCACCGTTCAACTCTAAGAGAGGAGCACTAAAATGGTTTTAAGACAAATATTGCAGAACTAAACAAGTTGCACAGCAACATTAAAGTAGCACCTGCAAAAACAAATGGATTTGGGGATGGGTTGCACTTGAAAAATGCCTCTATGTAGTGCAAAGTTTAGGCAAGTCATATGCAAAAAAAACATAAACTACAGTTTGTTCATATTTAATCTCCTTTCACCCTAAACTTGTTTGCGCCCCACTTTAACCTTCAGGATGAGAATATCCAACCATTCCTGTGGTAAACCCTAGATTTAAATCCAGAATATATGGGAATGACATCTGGGACAGGGCCAGGGTAAGGCAGCAACAGAAGAAGTATTTCAAATTGAAAATAGCTTTGACTGTAGCAGATTTCTCCTGTAAAGCTTTTTCTTATTGTTCAATGGTTCTTTCATGGTCAGTTTCTTTTTAAGATTTCTGATCAGGGAGAGACATAGCAGCTGGCTAAAGAGGGTGAAGAAAATGGCTATGCAAGACTAGCTCTTTTTGGGGGGGGAACATGATGGCATGAATTATTACACCATTTAATTGCAAATTGGACCCTATGGATGACAAGTCATGGTTAAATGTATAATTTCAAATGGCACCCATCAAGCAGCAAAAAAGACAGGCTTGAAAGACTGGTGGAGTTAGAAGACAGTGAGCTTCAGTCCCTCTAGCCCAGAGAGTGGATTTAGAAATCCAGTGTTTCACCTACCATTATCGAATGGTAGGTGAAACACCAAAGAGACCGGCTGCCCTCCCAACAAGATCACGGCATGTAGTAATTGTACGTGTTCAGAGTTAACAGCCCATCTAGATAACAACAGATTATCGTGACCCGTTTCTGTCTCTGCAGACGCTCCTCTACTCTAAGCTCTCCCTGAGTCATCGACACAGAGTCGCGCTGAGTCACGAGCGCTCTCACCCAGGTAAGCACATACGCTCCCGCCAACAGACAGAGACGGATGCAGAGAAATATGTCGCAACCTTTGAAGTGGCAAATCTGACAAAAGCTGGACAAAAATACACAAGAGGGGTTCAGGAAAACGACAAAAATAAGTGAGTGAGATGAAGAAAATTTTCTAAACCGGATGAGTGCTGTGTGAGACTGACTTACCACCAGGCAAGAATATCTGTGTTTTTTTTTTACACTAACTGAATTTTGTGACAGTAGCAGCCATTACTCTCCTGCAAGTAGAGGCAGGTAACTCTCCTACTCCAGGTAGCTACAAGTACACACGTAGCCCAAGCGCTTCATGTTCTGCTCCTGACATGCAGCAACAATCTTGATAGCTAGATAAAGAGAGATGATACAGTAGATAAAGTCTGAAAAGTGGAGAACATTGGAAAGGATCAAAGAGACAGAAAGATGGATAAATAAGAGAAAGTTGGAGGAATATACAAAAAATAAAGCAATGAAGATATATATTGGTGTAAAGTACAGTACATAGAAGATGAATAAAGAACATGAAATCCACCCCCAAGTCTATTTCCAACCAAAGACAATGCCACCCACTGGTGGTCGATGAAAAGTATCATGTTGCCAATGTTATCCACTCTAGCTGAGAAGTATCTCAGCTAAAAAAATACATCCTGAAAGATCTTATATCCTACCTGAAAATGCAACCATGCTGCTTTTTGTGCACAAGAACTGTTCATCTGAAAACAATAAGTGCAGTTATATTTCATGTTAAAATGTTCATTTCACAAAGGAATTGTTTGTTCCAGTCGAATACAAAATGTTGCTGCACACTATATAAGTTAAAGGAGCTAAACCCATTTATTTACACTGTATTAATCAACTCAATGAGAAGCTATTAGATAATCTATTAGAGAGTCAATAATCAAATTGGTAAATTTATATTAGTTCTCTGCCAACCCAAAACACTGACAGTATGCCTGTGTTGGCTTTTGGTAAACTATTGCTTCTACTGTTGCATTTCTAAGAGCATCGCGTGATATGAAGAATTGATTATGTGAATGAGTGCAATTATTGTGTGCCATTTAGCTGTAAAACACAACTGAATGTGGCTGGTGTTCTGAAGCGGCCCACTTGATGAAGGCTCAGATATGTTTGTGTAAAAGGCTTTTTGTTTGAGGGGTTCTGAATGTACACTGTGACGGATCTACAGCCAAAGCCCGTAATTAGTTTTGTAGATAGTTTTTATCATCCCTTATATTTTTATCCCAATAAATACCAGAAAACACTATGTAAACACTATTTAAAGTTGGTATTGCCTGTCCCTACTAGAGACACAATATTTTGTTTGGGTCCATTTAATAATTTTCATATTCTTGCATGAACAGGACAATTCCAAACAAGAAAAAGAAAAAAGTATTCAAAGTACACCAGGAAGTTGTAACTTTAATAGGCCCAATCATTTTGACTGACCAGCCAGTTGGTGCCTTTATATCAGCTTGTACTGTCACTTAGGGCTGGACGAGAATTCGATAACAATATATATTGATCCATAGACATATCGATGATAGAAAAAATAGGGTCAATAAAAAGTTCAGTAGAAGAACAGTTTTTCGTCTTTATGCATTCTAACCATGTAGATTAATATTACACTCATTACATCCTCTTAACCAATCACAAACGCAGACCCAGGAACGCTCCGTCACCAAGCTCCGCCCCCTACAAAGAGTTCAGCGAACGAGTGTTCTTTTTTAAAAAAGTCGCAGTTTTGGTAAAAAAGTTGGTTAAATGAAGGGTTGAGTTTAAATTCATTGTTTGTTTGCTCTGCGTCTAAAAATAGCTCGCTAAGCAACAGCATTGAATGGCCAGGGTTGCACTTAAAATATGTTTTGAATTTGTTGATAATTATCCATACCGATCAATGTGATTTCTATTTTATCAATATGCTTTTTTTCTATATCGCCCAGCCCTACTGTCACTGTTTTGGAAATCTGCCAGTAACAGAGGAACTAATGATGCCAGACATCACATGCTGTCTGTATGTGCTTCTGCATTGAAGCCACACAACAATGAGCTGACTGGTTCACAGAAACACACTTTGCCCTGAATCAGCAATAGGCATTGGTTTCACCAGGAGGGATCATCCAGCACTGCGCTACACGAGACCAACCCCAGCCCAGGTGTGCTCATCAGCAACAGCATATAGATGTGTACATATCCTCATTGGGTTGAATGTCAGAATGACTTTAAAAGGAAGAAAAAAAAAGGAAGCGATAACTGAATCGCACATTACATCAGCGCATGCTGATTTTGGCAACCAAACAAACCCAGCTGTCACTGTAATTTGTGTGAAGTAAAGGTAGCAGATGTGAACATAGGGCTCACAGGCGTTGGTTTTAAGGCTTTAAAAGCCTTAACATAAATGCCCTAGATTGACCGGTAGCACTTTCTGCCATGTTCAATTGCTCTGATATGTACTTTATAGGCTTTAACGGTGGCGGAAAAAAGTCAATTGCAAGACTCCACTGAGTCTCTTAAAAACGGAAAGAATAAATGTGGTTGTAAACCTACGTTCACTCTTCACAACTTCCTGACAGAATAGAAAGATCCAGACAGACGTAAAAGATGGACTTAAACCGCAGGTCTTTTGCACACATTTGCGTCTTCATCTTTATGTAGGCTATTAACATGAGGAAGAGGAGGCTGCCCTGTAGGAAATAGCCGCCAGAGGAAGAGAGTAGAGACAGAGCATACGTTCAGCCCAACATGAATTTGATTTTGCCCACGGTCACTTTTTAAAGAAAAGTTGATGAATATAGTAGCTGAACGTTCTGTGACTAAATTAGCGGCACCATACGCTGTCATGTCACTTCATAAGTTCAATCAACTTTGCTTCATTTGGCTGAATCTGAGCAGAAAGTGTATCCCTCTACACTTCAGAATTCATCTGTCTGCTTCTGTCTTTTCTCACAACATCAATAGAGTTAAGTGACCCAGTGCCATTGGAACCATGCATGCCCATGCCATCACACTGCCTCCTCCATGTTTTATGGAGGATGTGGTGTGCTTTGGATCATGAGCTGTTCCAATTCTTCTCCAAACATTCTGGTTCAGGTTGATATTAGGTATATCAGCCTGATATATTATCAGGTGTTTTTTGGCTAAGTCAATTCTGGCCTTTCTTTTTCTAAGGCATATTAATGGTTTGCACCTTGTGGTGAATCCTTTGTATTTACTCTCACAAAGTCTTTTTATGGTAGACTTAGATACTGATCTATCTTCCTCATCTACTTCCCGGAGAGTGTTCTTGACTTGAGAAGATGTTGTGAAGGTTTTTTTTCACCATGGAAAGGATTCTGCGATCACCAACCACTGTTGTCTTCTGTGAACATCCAGGCCTCTTTGAGTTCACAAGCTCACCAGTGCACTCTTTTTATCTCAGAATGCACCAAACTGTTGATCTGGCCACTCCTAACATATCTGCCATCTCTCTGATGGATTTCTTCTTTTTTTTCAGCCTCAGGATGGTCTGTTTCTCCTGCACTGAGAGCTCCTCTGACCACATGTTGTGTGTTCACAGCAACAGCTTCCAAATACAAACGCCACACCTGGAATCAGCTCCAGACCTTTAAACTGTTTAATTGATGACAGGTTAACGAGGGAAGAGTCCATGCAGCCTTGTTATTTATTTTGCAGTCTTGTGAGTCAATTGTCCAATTACTTTTGGTCTCTTGAAAAAGAGGCAGCTACGTATTAAAGAGCTGCAATTTCTAAACCCTTGCCCCAACTTGGATGTGAATACTCTGAAATTACTGCTGAGAGTGTGCACTTTAAGCCCATATTGATTATATAATTGTATCCTGAATATGTCTTCATAAACAGCTAAAATAACAAAACTTGTGTCACTGTTCAAATATTTCTGGCCCTAACTGTAGCCATCATGATCCATTTCAAAAAATGTTTTTAAGATAAAAGGTTTTTCTAGGCACATAGAAAGAAGCGTCAAAAAACAAACTCGTCAAGTCAATGGGGAGTACCGAAAAGTTAAAAAGGGTTCAATACATGTGTTTGGGAATTTCTCCGAGGGTGTACTAAAAAGTGAGTACACCCTCACTGGTGTATTCATATTATTTAACTATTGTAATATTTCAGAGTTCTCATCAGCACATAAGGTCCCATTACACTGAAAGTTGTCAGAATTACGCTTAAATTAGACCGGAGCATAACGGTACTATGTACTAAACTAAAAGTATGACATGGATGTTTGAGAGCAACATAGAAAGGTCACAGAAACAAGTCTGCCCAACCAGAAGCTGTGGAACATGACTGTGCTAGGGAAGAGGAAGCGTCCTAAAACAACTTCTATTTTACTGTTTAAAACACTTTGCAGTGTTGCTGCTTTGTGTTCCTTCTACTTTTTTAATTTGTTTGTATTCATGACACTCTAATCAGTTCTGGTGTTTTAAATGTCGTTAAATGGCCTTTTTTACTCCTACTGTGTGGATCCTATGCTTTTTCTTTTCACCGTTTTTTTTTTTAGTTTGTTTTAAACAATGGATGTTTTAAATTGCTATTTTTTATTGCAAATGTCCAATTTCAAAAGCCATTGCATTAAAATGTATCTGCTATACCATTTAATTGATGACAGTTTTACTGATTATCTCCTATGTACATACAATGGCTTGCAAAAGTATTCATACCCCAGGAACTTTTCAACATACTGTCACATTACAACCACAAACATATTTTTTGGAATTTTATGTGAAAGACCAACACAGAGTGGTATACAATTGTGAAGGGGAAAGAAAATTCTGCTTGATTCAAAATTGTTTTTTTTTGTTACAAACAAAAAACTGAAAAGTGCGGAGGGCAACAGTATTCAGCCACCTTTTCTCTGAGTGTAACCAGTCGGCTTCAGAAGTTGCCAGATGATTGCTAATGACTGAACAGAGTCCATCTGTGTGTGTAATCTAATCTCAGTACAAATGCATCTGATCTGTGACGGCCTCAGAGGTTGGTTAAGAGAATACTGGCGAGCAAACAGCAGCATGAAGTCCAAGGAACACACCAGACAGCTCAGGGATAAAGCTGTGGAGAAGTTTGAAGCAGGCTTATGGGCCTTCAAGACAGGACGCATGGCGCGCACCACTGCGTTCTGAAACCCATTATTTTCAAGGCTATATCTGATGAAAGAGCTCTTCTTCCTTGCTGCTCTTTTTCTCCTAACTACCAGGGGTTGCTTCTTAGCACGGGATGGATGCATATTTGCTGCTGACTACAAAACAAATGACCGCCAACCCAGCGCCGAACAGCCAGCGCAGCAGCAGCGCACTGTGCCGAGCCAGCATGGTGCTGCGCTGAACCCCGCGGCAAGAGCAGCACACACCGCGTCCTGTCTGAAAGGCCCAATTAGGCTATAAAGACATTTCCCAGGCTTTGAACATCTCACGGAGCACTGTCCAATCCATCAATACGGAAATGGAAAGCGTATGGGGCAATCCTGAAAGAAAACCTGATGGAGTCTGGAAAAGACTTGAGACTGGGGCGGAGGATCACCTTCCTGCAGGACAACGACCCTAAACATAAAGCCAGGGCTACAATGGAAGGATTTAGAACAAAACATTTTCATGTGTTAGAATGGCCCAGTCAAAGTCAAGGCCCAAAACCCAATCGAGGATCTGTGGCAAAATCTGAAAACTGCTGTTCAAACCCTCTCCTTCTAATCTGACTGAGCTTGAGCTGTTGTGCAAAGAAGAATGGGCAAAAACTTCAGTCACTTGGGCTCCATCCAAATACATTTAATAATAGCTTCTCACTCCTCCTCCTAGCGCCGGTTCCTTGACCTTTCATGGGGTCAACAGTAAGAACACTATAGTGGGAAGGAAAGGAGCTTTGGGGAGGTGTGCCAATTTCGGACACCCTTTAACTCCGACGTCATTACATGACGGAAACGCACATGGATGATCCGAGTCAAACCCGGGCCTACAGCCCTGTGAAAATGAACTATAAAAAGTGTGTGCTCTCTTCTCTTCAGACATTTTTGTTGATTTCCGTGAGGTGGGCTGTGCTGATAAATCATGTCACGCAACGGATTGTGGGATACCTTGAGCGTTCTTAGCGCAGGTAAGGGACGTCGCAGGAAGGAGCATTCAGGCTACTTTTCCTGCCTCCTTCATTACTGACTGCACTATCCGGACAGCACTTATGGCGACTGCTGACGTACTACCACTTTGGCTAAAGAGTCCTTTTTCTATAAGGGTATTCAGATGGAGTCCAGATGTGCTAAGCTACTAGAGACACCCTAAAAGACTTGCAGCTGGAATTACAGCAAAAGGTGGTTGACTCAGGAAGGCTGATTACTTTTCACCAAGTCCAGTTTCAGTTTTTTATTTGCAAAACCTATTTTAAATCATGTATAATCTTCTTTCTACTTCACAATCGTATAGCACTTTGTGTTGGTCTTTCACATAAAATTCCAATGAAATCTATTTATGTCTGTGGTTGTCATGTGACATGTGGAAAATTTCAAGGGTATGAATATTTTTGCAAGCCACTGCACATGTATAGGAGAATAATGTGGGTTTTCCTTTAAATCATTAATTTTGCCTTGGGAGTCATTAATGTTTTAATCTCACCCAGACAGTCACCCAACACAGGTTCGCATACACCGGGAAAGATTTTGTAAGGAATTGCATTTAGCAGTAACTTGTGGCGAATTGAAAAAGCCCCAATTAACTTAATATGCAATAAACAAAATGTGTGGTCACTACAAAAAGTTAAATGTTAACAAGAATGTGTAGACATTTATTGGCAAATGGCTGATATGGGGGGGGAGGGGGATGCAGCATTTTATTCTACTTATCCCTGTAAAATAACTTATTTGGCAAATGTTCTTATGTGGCAGGAATCACTTTTCACACAAGAGTGAATTAATCTCACTAGAAAGTGGAGGACAAATGTTGACGGGATACCTTACAATTCAGAGGACATATTTATATTTCCTCAAAATATGTCAAAATTCAATACCATAATGTTGAGCGAACCTTAATGCCAACTGCCAGTGATACTGTGGGGTTGATCAAAGTTGATCAAACTGTGAGTCTGTCCTACCAGCCTGCTCAACTAAACTGCTGACTTTGCAGACGCTTTTAACTCTGGTTCGTTTGGGGGACAGAACAGCAGCTCACATATTCACACCACCAGGTGGAGAAGAGTGGAAATGAGAGCGGGGGGCTCTGGTGTTGCTGGGGGGCCCAAACAGCCGCAGGTTGGGAGTTGTTCCTGCAGGCTGCTTCAGGGACCTCCGCCTGCTGGGTCAGGCTGGATGACCCACACCGCTCTGTTATGCAAGCGGATGTGCAAAGCAGTGAGGTCCAGGTCCCCCCCCCCCCCCCCCCCGTTCATCACATTATACAGGCAGAGCGGTAGGTAGAGATCAGCTGGTAGACAAGGAGAGAAGAGATCGGCTCTTACTGGGTCTGAATGGCCGGTACACCGGACTGGAGGCCCGTCTCTTCCATGTCAGCAGACACCGGCTCAGGCTCACGTCGCACGCCGCGTTCCTGACGCGGAGTTCGGAGAGCAGCAGCAGCCTGCCGGGCCTGTCCATGGGAGTCTGGCGGTTCCGCTCCGTCCTTCAGCCGGTTCTGGAGGCAGCAGCAGTCCCGTGCTCGTCACGTCCGTCCGATCATGTCTTTTAGTCCAAACCTAGACTAATCAGCCGCTTGCTCTGTAGCTGCCGTCTAGTTCCGTGTAGCGGATTCCTGCTCGGGATGGCTTTTGTTTTTACCGACACATAGCGGTTTCCCACAGGATGTGGGAGGAGCTTGGTGATGCGTTCAAGTGCTCCATTTCATAACCTCTTGTTCAACACTGTACTCTGAAAGCCTCCCCATTACACAATTGCTGAACATTTAAAGACATCTCCCCCTTTTATTTTACTCTCATTTGTTGTTCTCTCACCTCCAATCTTCTCCACATATGGATTTTTGATTTTTTTCTCTTTAGAACAGGATCAAGAACAGGACTTCTCAACCCTGCTCCTCAAGCTTCATTGCCCTTAGATGTGTCTTTACTCCACCACCCCTGGGCCTGTATTGACAAAGATTATGACAGTCCCCTCAGAGAGCTCCTTCCTAAAAATTCCCATCTTTAGCTTCAGAGTGATTCAGATGATGCTTCCATGTGAGAGGTTGATGTTAGCTTCTGCTTATTTTATTAGTCTTTTATTGTATGGATGCAAATGCATTTTTAATTATATCTCATTTCTGTATTTCTATATTTGTTTATCTTTT
Source organism: Fundulus heteroclitus (assembly GCF_011125445.2). Lineage (NCBI taxonomy): Eukaryota > Metazoa > Chordata > Actinopteri > Cyprinodontiformes > Fundulidae > Fundulus > Fundulus heteroclitus. Next base: position 2,688,478 of record NC_046362.1, on the reverse strand, counting down.
AAATGTGTTGTATGTTATGCTGTACAGCACTGTGGTCCCTTTGGTAATTTAAAGTGCTTCATAAATAAAGTTGGACTGGATTCCTCTAAGTAAGTAATATCATCTTTATAGTCATTGAAACATACATTACAATGAAATTTGCTCTCTGCATTTATCCCATCCCCTTGTGGAGCAGTGGGCTGCCATGTGTGGCGCCTGGGGAGCAATCTGGGGTTAAGGGTCTTGCTCAGGGACCCAGAGTGCAGGCACTGGGGATTGAACCGGGTACTTGCATCCTTCTCTGAGTGCAAGCACACTGCTCTAACCACTAGGCCACCACTCCCCAAGATGACAGAAATTGTTAGTAATCAATGGAGATAAATTAACCGATTAGACTGGATTAAGAAATGTGTCATGATGATGAAACTTACGAAAATTAAATATTTTTTGCACAGCATTATATTGGATGAACTCACCTTACATTCTCATCATCATTTTGATTTGCTTATGTTGCCATACTGACCGTTTTACAACTTCATATATTTGATATTGTTGTACATTCAGCTGTCAGCATTATTACTGGGAATGCCTGCTTGAATAAAGCGGTTTTGTTTATTGAAACAAGTGAAATAGGCTAACCTGGTCAGCCACTGACCTATGGCGTAAACGCTTCATATCTTTTCTGGAGCTGCCGGTAGAGCCTGGTTTCAAAAGCGGGACTAACAGGGTCAGTGGAAACAGGTTATAAACAATCAGATAACTGTGGATGTGACGCTAACTCCAAGCAACACGCTCTGTTTTAGAGCAGCCAGTTGTTGTAGTTCTAAAGATATACCCAGCTCTATCAGGACATTCAATTCAATTCAATTTTATTTATATAGCACCAATTCATGATACAAGTCATCTCAAGGCACTTTACAAAGTCAAATTCAATCAGATTATACAGATTGGTCAAAAAATTTCCTATCTAAGGAAACCCAGTAGATTGCATCAGCTCTTGACAAGCAGCATTCACTCCTCATGAAAAAGTGTAGAGCCTCAGTGGACAGTCGTCTGCATTGTCCATGGCTTTGGAGCAATCCCTCATACAGAGCAAGCATGAAGTGACAGTGGAGAGATAAAATTCCCCTTGAACAAGAAGGATAAACCTCCAGTAGAACCAGAAGCACACATTGATCCAGGAATCTTTTATATGATCACTTATCGAGGATGAGATAATCAAGTTTTAACAGGATGCCAATTATTTTATTTTTAATGGAATCGATTTTATTTATGAAGAATCCCTTAAAGTCATTGCTACTGAGAGCAAAGGGAATTGATGGATCAACAAAGCTATGACTCTGTTTGGCAACTGTACTAAAGAGAAACCTGGGATTATTTTTATTACCTCTATAAGTGATGAAAAATATGCTGCTCTAACTCTGTGAAGGGTCTTTCTATAGAACATTAGACTGTTTTTCCAGATTCCTCTAAATGTGTACAGTTCCATTTTCTCTCCAATTTCCTAACATTATGCTTCAAAAAACACAGATCAAAATTAAACCAGGGAGCAAGCTTCCTGTGAATAATCACCTTCTTTTTCAAGGCAAGGCAAAGTAAATTTATTTGTATGGCACATTTCAGAACAGAGACAATGCAAAGTGCTTTGCATGATTAAAATATAGGAAAATAAAACAGAATAAAAGCAAGTAAGAATAAAATGTAGAAACAAATTAGAACATGGGAAAATAAAAACTAAAAGAAACATTAAAAACAGTTGGACTACAAAGTTGAACTAATGATGTTTCAGTAAAACAGTTTAACTAGAACAGTCGAAGGCAATCCTAAACAAATGTGTTTTTAATCTTGATTTAAAGGAACTCAGGCTTTCCGCACTTTTACAGTTTTCTGGAAGTTTGTTCCAGATAAGTGGAGCATAGGAACTAAATGCTGCTTCTCCGTGTTTGGTTCTGGTTCTAGGTATGCAGAGTAGGCTGGAGCCAGAAGGCCTTAGTGGACTGGGGGGTTGATATACTGATAACAAGTCTGTGATGTATTTAGGTGCTAAGCCATTCAGGGACTTATAGACTAACATAATTATTTTAAAGTCTATTCTCTGAGATACAGGGAGCCAGTGTAAGGACTTTAGAACTGGGATGATGTGCTCTACTTTCTTAGTCTTAGTGAGGACGCGGGCAGCAGCATTCTGGATCAGCTGCAGCTGTCTGATCAGCTTTTTTGGCAGCCCTGTGAAAACACTGTTGCAGTAATCAATTTGACTAAAAATAGTCAATTTGACTAAAAATAATTCCTGGAAATGTTTTTCAGGTGATCGAAGGCTGACCTTGTAATTGTCTTTGGATGCTTTTGGAGGTTCAGATCTGAGTCCATCACTACACCCAGATTTGGGGCCTGATCAGTAGTTTCTAGCTGTGACTGAAGCTGTGTGCTAACTTTTGATCTCTCCTCTATTTGTCCGAAAATTATTACTTCAGTTTTGTTTTTATTCAACTGAAGATAATCTTGGCACATACATGCATTAATTTCTTCTAAGCATTTACTCAGGGCTTGAATGGGTTCATGGTCACTTGGTGACATGGTGCTGTAGAGCTGTGTGTTGTCTACATAGTTATGGTAGCTGATGTTGTTTTTTATGATCTGAGCTAGAGGGATCATGTAGATATCGAATAGGGGGAGACTCAGGATGGACCCTTGGGGAACCCCACATGTGAATTTTGTCATCTCTGATGTAAAGTTACCTTCAAGGGGGCTACATTGTTTAATGCAAAAAAAGCAACCAGGAAGTGACACAGTCAACAAAGGCATCAATTTGGGATTGGTAAGAAACAACATTACTGCCATCTGTGGGTCATTTCTGTGATACTGTGGATATTAAAAGGGGGACAGGCTCTTTATAGTTTAATACAGCATTATCTGATAAAGATCTACTATAATGAAACCTTCTTTTGGGGGTGAAGAACTCAGTTGAATTGAACTCAAAGGTTATTAAAAATGGTCAGATAGGACAGGGTTGTGAGGAAACACTGTTAATTCTTCACAATCAATGCTGTATGTCAGGTCCAAAGTATGAAGGCAAGAGTGTGTCTGTTTATGTACATTTTGAGCAAAACCAATTGAATCTAGGATAGTTTTAAAGGATACATTAAGTTTATCACATTCAGTGTCAACATGAATGTTAAATCCCCCCACTATAATAACCTTGTCAGTGTTTAACACCAAATCAGATAAGAAGTCTGAGAACTGATCTAGAAACTGAGAGTAAGGGCCTTGAGGATGGTACAAAACAACAAACAGAAGAGGTTGTATTGCTTTGCATTTTGGATGAGGGAAACTAAGGGTTAAATGTTCAAAAGAATTATAGTTATTACTTGGTCTGGGACTAATTAATAAATCAGACTGAAAGCTGGTTGCTAAATGGTAAATGGACTGAACTTATATAGCGCTTTTCCAGTCATGCTGACCACCCAAAGCGCTGTACACTATAGCCACATTCACCCAGTTGCTCTCACTAACGCGCACACATTTATACACCGAGATGCAGCTCGGTAGGCAACTTGGGGTGAAGTGCCTTGCCCAAGGGCACATTGACATGTGGCAAGGGGAAGCTGGAATCGAACCCTCAACCTTCTGGTTGCCAGACGACTACTCAACTACTCAACCCATCAAGCCACAGTCGCTCCGAACTACTCCTCCTCCTCTTCCCGTAGATCTGGGAATGTAGAAATCTGAGTAATTAAAGGAAGTTGACTCATTTATACTAACACAGTACTCTTATAGACAGGTTTCTGTGAGACAAAATAAATCAATCTGATTTTCAGAAATCAGGTTATTAACTAACAAAGTCTTTGGAGGGAGAAACCTTATATTTAATATAAATAATAAAGGACATCATTACAACAAACATTTAAAAGTTGTCCAAAAGGTTTCATTAAACAAATGTAGGAGGAGTTAGTTGACACTTTCCTCTGGCAACAATAAATAGTTTAGTATTGCTTAAAACTGGACCAGCACTCAGCTGGTAAAGTTCTGTTCCTAAGGTATGGTGTTGGTCAAATGGTTTTAGAGTTTTATGGCAATATATAACTGTAGCACATTTACATCCCTTTGTACAAGGTTTAATGCTTTAATTAGCCTTTTTTCTATTAATGTAACCTAAAAATTCTGGTTAAGATCAGCTATGTGATAGGCCAAACCAATGACCACACAACAGGAAAGTAGGTAACTCTCAAGTACCTTAATTTATTGTTTGTACTTTTCCAATGACACAATTTAGATTGCAATATACATTTTATGATTGGTTAAATACATTTGTTCTGTTTGTAAGCACACACATTTAGTTCACTTATGTATTTTTATCAACTATTTCCACCTTTGGTGTTTAAATACGGTTTCTTACCTCCCTTGATCCCTGGGAGTTTTCCCTGACAGAAGATGATGGCCAGGGCTCAGGGCACCAAAATACATGGAGGATACAAAATGCTTGTATTGCATCGACAGCTCCTTTTGGAGAGGGGCTATTTTCTTTAGTTCAAGTAGTATATAACCAAAGATTTGTATTTAAAGTCTAAGAGTTTAGATTTTCTTCCATGGATTATAGTCAACCTACAAACTTAACTTTACAGTGTAGTTTCTTGTAAAGTGGTGTGAAAAAGTGTTTGCCCCTTTCCTGATTTTTTTTTTTCCAATTCAAAACACAAAAAATAACGTAATGAAGATCCTTGATCGCTCATCTAAACTTAACCCTTACCGTGCACAGACGGAAAAGAAAAAATAAACTTTCCTTATGTCGCATTGTCTTCTTTGTAGGGCTGGAACGGCTGGGTGCTTTCTTCAAAACTGTGAGTACACCATGACCAGTGTTCTCACTTTTGTTGTCAGTGGTTAAGACATTGAAGGCTGTCTGTCGAGTTATTTTGATGGCAAATCAAATTTACACAGCCTTACGAGCTGTACAATGACTACTTTACATTGTATCAAGGTTTCAGCATTGTCCCATAAAAAGATAGAATAAAATATTTAAAAAATGTGAGGGGTTACTTAAGTTTGTGAGATACTATAGTTTTCACACTATATACAGTACTTAAAAACATGAAAGTGTTGTTGGTTCTGCTGTCATCTCATTACACTTTTCCTTGATTGTTTTGACCAGCTTGAATAAACTGGAATGTGCTCAGTTTTCATCATCACTCTCAGCAGAACAGGGGACACCTTCGGACCTACAGATGTCATTCAAGCAGTCCAAGCTCCATCGTTTTCGCTGTAGTAACCCAACACAAATCCACTATTCCAAACCATTAGCTACTTAGGTCAGTATGAAATCACTAAAGCGCCTGTTCGACACTCCTTCACATAAATCTTCAATTAGCAACTAGCCTACAGGTTTTGAAAGTGTCTCATTTGGGTTGTTATTTACAGCATGGATGGAGGTCTAGGGTAGATGAGTAGGGTAGATGAGAGTGAAAGTATAGGGGTAAGTTTGACAGGCTCAGTTTGAGAAGAAATTTGTGTGTTGTAATATTAACGGTATCAATCATTGCCTTTCACTTTGAGAGATTGGATATAGAGCACATCCTCTTCTGAACCGAAACACTGTTGCATCTATTGCCAGAATTCTCCCATTGGAGAACAGGTGACATTGCTGTACAAAATTTACAAAAATATGTTCAGTAATATGCTTTCTGCAATTGTTTCCTCCTCCCTATCACGCATATTCTTTATAGAATCCAAAGGTTGCCATTATCTGATAGTAGAGGGAAAATCTTTAGTGCTGAGCAGGATGCAGGCGTTTTTTTCAGTCCCCCCTTTCCCATCTTATCATCCAGTTTGTCAACTGAAGTCACTTATTGTGATTTTGCCTACTTAAAGAATAATAGAACTTGAAACAGAGCATGTCTTCATTTATGTTGACGAAGCCAGCTTCAATCTCAGTAAAGTGAGGAGACATGGAAGGAAACCTCATTGGGTGCAGTACCACAGTCACAGTTCCAGGCCAGTGGGGCACTAGCATAACCATGTGTGCCATCATCTCCAGTGATGGTTTCTAATACCATATCCCCACTATTGGTCCATACAACACTGTTGCATACAACCGCCTTATAACATGCCTGAGTATACTTCATGAGAGGCTGGTCCAACCTGAGATGGCCGTTGAGGCCTGGGATGCCACTGTCATTATCTAGGATGACTCTCGCCTTGTCATTGAGTGATTTGCAGTGCACTCTCGTATGGTTATACATTTCCTGCCAGCATATTCCCCATTTTTGAATTCCATAGAGGAGTTCTGTGATTGGAGGTAAGTTTATAATCAACATCTCTATGAGCAGATGCCCATACTGAATGCAATGACTCCTGCTGCCCAAGAATTAGTTGCAGAGGATTGTTAAGGTTGGATAAGGCATGCAGGAAGACTTTTCCCTCTGTGCATTGCAAGTGAGGACATGCGTGATGAAGCTATGTGACCCCATTGTATAACCCATCAAAAGGAGATATTTCTTATTTTATTTTCTTCATTTCCTATTCTGAGATTTTATTTTGCATCACATTTACCATGTTGTCTGTAATATTTACCACACTGCAATTTTCAGCTACAGTTTACATTTTTTTTAGTGTAATCAATAAAATTCACATCAAATCATTTGAGTCCAATTCTTTGCACGAAGGAACATTTGACAGCATATGTAGAAATATAACAAATGGCAAAGCAATAGCACACTGATTCACATGGAGTGCTGGATTTTGTTCTCCATTGTGTATCGATTGAAGGAAAAGCTCATACTCTGACTTGCAAGTTGAGTTGTTTAAAAGCAATACTTGCTTTTGATTCATGGTTTACGTTTTTTTTTTTTTTTTGGCACGGTTAGAGCCTTTTCAAACTAAATGTGTCACTGACCATGAGTACCACTGTTTAGGCCTGTGTGTTAATTGTTTTGAAAATGTGGAGTTTGACTGCTGCTTGAAAATCAACAAAAACTTGCAGGGGAGGACAAAAGAGGCAGTACTGTCAGTATTGTGGCAACTTAAAATAAGCAAAATCTTTTCATATATATGAAGACAATAGGAATTAACACTTCCCTACAGTTTTATCATAAACCTGTAGTTTTATATGGAAACAGCAGGCGGAGCTGTTACACCACGTCTGCACCAAACTGAATAGAACTGGTTTCTAAGTATTGACAACCAGAGCAGCAACAAATCCATTTATGTCAGTATGAAGTGAAATTATCTGTGAAGTCATCCATTTCTGCTTCGACATCTGTGAAAGATGATGTGAACATCACTCCTAACCTCATTCACCCTCATATTCAAAGCCATAAAACTTTTGTTTTTATTATGCACAAGCTGTTTATGTCTCAGTCATACTAGCATTATTAATAGATTATACTACTAATGATAAATGTTCTGCTTAAAACACTGCTCCCTAAGGGATGGATTGAATACAGCAAGAGACATTTTCCCTTTGTAGGACAATAAAAAGAGAAATATTTTACTTGCAGAAGTTAGCTTATAATACTGTACCTTTTACTAAAGAAAATTAAGTTTGAGACAGTTTAGGAAGATTAAACCATAGTTTTCCCTTTAGCAGACCTTGACTTTTCATCTAGTCTGAAGAGTGGACTTGCTCATCAGAACCAAAGGAATTTATCAGCAAATTGTTTGGAGGACATAGTTTGGTAAGGCTGGAGTCACTCATCTCAGCAGGGCAAGCATTAGTCTTGTATTAGAACTCGATCCATTCACTCTGATTAGGTATACCCTCCTACTTGCATACTATGTTAGTTTCTCTTTGATGCATTTTCTAGGCCTTAATGGATCACTGCCCCCACCCCTTTCCCATACAGGACATGGGATCCCACCTTTGATAAACTCAGATACGTCACATCGCCAAGGAGGCTTTGATCCACATATCAGGGACATAACAGGGAAGTCTGCCTTAGAAGTCACTTACATAGCTATTGTTTGCCGTTTAGAAAGCATAAAGTTTAATGAGCAAAATATGCAGAGATTTGCTGCTAGAAATGAGCAGCTGTCTCAACAGTTTAGCTGACCTTTGCTCAGCCCCCGAAATTCTCTTAAAGACGTCAGGTTGATTTGAAATCTTTGAACAAAACGTAAGGCAAGAAGTTTTAACTAATAACCTTTATTGCATGAGGGCCTTGTGTAAGGTCTACAGTTTTCCAAAAATGAACTACAAAGTGCGCGCTCTTTCTCTGCAGACATTTTAGTTTATTTTCGTGAGGAGTCTGTGCTTTTAAGTCATGTCGCGCAAAATATTGTGGGATTACCTTAATGCTTCTTTGTGCCAGTAAGGGAAGTTGCAGGGTTCCTGGTATGCACATATTTGCAAAGGATAAATACACAGCATCACCTTTGGGAGAAACATGTTTAGTGAAGCAGTAAGTAACTCATAACTCTATAGCGCTCGTAGCAAGAGAACATTTCGACCTGCAGCTGTGCTCTGCCATTTTGCTATTACACTACCGGTGGTGGCATTTGATGAGCAGGCAGGGCTAAACCATGAGTGGCAACTGCTCACATGGATGTAGATGCATGCCTGGTCGGCCCTGCTTTGTAAATAAGAGACTACAAACAGATGGAATGGGACCTCATACCAGATTCCATCTAAAAAGATACTTTTAGTTCCTCACATCACCATTTTTTTTTTAGTTCTAAAATGATTAAATTTAACCTATTGCTCTTAAGCATTTTCATGCTGTCCAACATAAAATTCATCTCGTCTCTCCAGTTGTGGGTTTGACAATGTCTTTCCACTGCTGCTTGCCATAATGTACTTGTTTAGTTGCTGAAGCCAAGACGGAGTTACCTCCATTTTTTTGGACGTGTGCAGATGTTAAACGTTTTTTTTTTTTGTTTGTTTTTTTAAATATATATGCAGTAAATTTGAGAACTGAAATCTCAGTGTGGTTATGCAATTTCAGGAAATCCAAAAGTTTTGTTTAATTGCATTACGCAGTTGAAATTGTCATTTGAGAAATTCAGAACCAAGGTATATTGGATTTCACTGGGGGGGGGGGGGGGGGGGGGGGGTGAGTGAGGGAAACAGGTGCCATCCAAGTATACAAGTATCCTCACTCCAAGGTCTACTTGCATATTTTGTCTTCACCACCACCCAAATTTGCTTTACACATTTTGGGACAAATTTGTTTATTTTCCAGCCCTTATGTCTGCTTCTGCATGTAAACAGTTAATATTGAACTTTTTTGTATCTAATAAGTTTATAAAAATAAAGCGGCTCTGGATAGCTTTTACATATTGCAGTCAAAGAAAACCAAAACTTCAAATCTGAACTGTCTTTATTGATATTTAGATTTTCTTATCAGAGGTCTCTCCTTGACTACGACTGGTCCCACGGTTGTTTCTTCTTCCAGTGGTGTACCTGCAACAAACATTTACAATTGCCATTCCAATAATGGATGATTGTTCTGACTTAGTTTGGAATGTTTAATTCAGTGAACTTTCAAGACATCATTTGTCATTTCTGACAGATTACATCTGCAAGCAGGGAAAATGGGTTTACAGCTCTCATTTGTATTCTATGAACCACTGGATCATGTTGGCATTTGTTTAAACAATACCGTTCTAAAGATGCAAAATTAGTATTTTCTGTCCTTTATCCATCTTTGCTACACCTCAACTATACAGTGCCTTACCAAAGTCCTTACACCCATTGCAATTTCCCATTTGATCCCGTTACAACCAACCTCAACATGTCTTATATTGACCAGAAACGTAGTATATCGTTTTGAAGTGGAAGGAATATGATGCATGTTTTCCCAATGCTTCACAAATATTACATTTTACAGTGTTGCATGCTTTTATATTTAAACCCTTCCCTGTTTTGAGTCATCTTTATGGCTTCATCTACTGGTGCATTTCTCCACCAGCTTTGCAGATGTTGACAGAACTTTTTCTTGCCCTCGTCTAAAAGCAATAGATTCTCAATTAGATTTCGGTCTAGACAGTGACTGAGCTATTCTACTTTGATCCAAACCATTCCAGCTCTGGCAGAATGTTAAGAGAAGGTGAACCTTCATTCCAGTCGTAAGCCTTCTACAGTCTCCAACATGGATGGTTTTCTAATATGATTGCCATGTATTTACCTCCATTATCCTGGAGCTTTTCAACCCTGGTCCCCTAGGCATACTACCCTGCATGGTTTAGATACAGCCCATTCTAGTTCCAGTTCTGCAAAATGCCAAAAGAAAATCAGTTTGCTAAAGCAGGAAACTAGCAGTATCCCACAGCCTGATGCTGCAACCACCAGGTTTTAACAGTGGGTATGTGGGGAAGGTTCAGGATAATGTGCATCGATTGTTTTCTGCCACAGCATTTAGCATGTAGGCCTGAAAGCTGAATGGCAGTCTCATCTGACCGGAGCACCATCCATGTTTGCCATGCCACCTGTGTCAGAGGTCGAACCACCAGCCAATGGACCAGCAGGTCACAGAGAAAGCAGTAAGTTTATCGTTTTACCTTGTCCTTCCACTTCACAACTATGCACTTCATATTCTGAAACTTCAAATCACAATTGGATAAAAAAAAAAGTATTAATTAAAAATAGTGTGGATTAATTTTGCCAAAGTTGAAAAGTTCTAGGTTGAACCCTTTTGCTAAGACACTGTACATTAAAAGTTTGGGTGCCAGTTTTGGAACAACGCCCTGGCCTGTTCTGCTCAGCTTGATTTGGTTCAATTATGTCAGGGAAACTTCTAACATGCAGGAAAGAGTTTAAACGCTTCAGAAGCATCAACTTTTTACTTCGTAACAAAGAAACGTCTTCACAATCTTACTAAAAATGCTTTTAAAATAAATATGTAGTGCTTTGTGTAAAAATTCTAAAATTGGTCTGCTTTTAAAAAGTTCCTACCCATTCCAGTCAGACTGATTCCACCCACTTTTCCACAATTTCTATCGCAGCAGGAACAGACGTGATGGCTGCCACTAGACTCCCTCCACCTGGTCAGAAAACAAACACCTTGTAGCTCACTGCAATCTCTTGCACATCTTTACAATAAGACTTGTTTAACGTCACCTTACCCATCAGCAAATGAGCAATCCTTGTTTGTAGCACTGACCGGTGTAGCTGCTGGCAAGGCCCTCAGACTGCAGGTTATGTAGAGCTGAAGAAACCAACGGGGCAGTAAGTAGTTGATCCAAAGCCAAAAACTGAAGAATAAAGTGACATTTGTCTCACCACTCCGCTGTCATCCTGATCAAACCTGAAGGCCTCCACCTCAAACTGTACTTTGTCATCCTGGGAGCGAGGAAGGAAACGTGAACTAGAGTCGGTCAGCTGACTGTCGAACAAACACCTGAATACAGAACCAGCAGACCACACCATTAACTTTAAAGAAAAGCCCCCTGCCCTCCAAAAAACACTTTGGTATTGGTAAACAGCTCCACAGTCATTGATTATGTATGGCTGCATGTTGGGTAAAACAGAACAGAAATTACCTCAACAGGAAAAGGACACAGATATTGATCATTTACAGACTTCTATAAAAAGAAAGTACGCTTGGTGATGGAGGATAATGCATTTTTAGAAGAAAAAAAAAAAAAGTTAAAACCTTCAATGAAAGTCAGGTAAACCTGAAAAGTTAGTGCCATTTCAGCGTAACGGTGCGTTATGCTGAAAGTTGTCAAAATTACACCTTAGTTAGACCGTGAGCGTAGCGGTGCTTAGTGCTAAGCTAACAGTATGACATGGCTGTTTGCTGATGCACGCTAGCTTTATGCTGCTCTCAAAGTTCTAAACCACCTGGACAGCAGACCTTTAAGCTAGCACTAGCTGTTATTAGCTTCACAGACAGCCCAACAGCAGGGTTCTGTCGTGATTTGGGCTCTCCTTTCGAGCTGCACCACGCGACGCTCCGCTGCATGAAGGTATACTGAAACAGCAAAACATACAAACTTGTTCAGTCTTTGTTTATAAATTAATGTGTCAATTAATTTTTAAGTGGTACAGGAGCAGCATATAGTTTTCACAAGCCTAGAGCATCCACTTGCAGCTAAACAATGTTTAATCCTTGATTCATGTTGGTTAAAATGAATTACCATTTAAAATTGTTATACAAGTTGCACCCGACGATAAGTCAAAGAATCAGCCAAACTATGGAAAAAAAAGTGCAATTTATAGTCTAAAAAAAATATGGTAAATGAGGACTACCAGAACCTAACTGATGAAGAATTCAAGTCTATGGCTATTCTGAAGGGAAGAATACTTTGATGCAGAGGAGCATAACTATTGAAATAACTTTGAGATGTACTTTAAAAGCCACAATGTTCAGTCAGTAGGTGTCAAATGCATTTTTTTTGCCACAAACTACCAAGTGTTCCTCGTCAGGGGCTACACTTTCAAGGGTCAGACTCCAAGCCTCCCTGTGCAAATGAGCCTCTTTCCATTCCTTTTCCAGATCCATTTGGTGCATTTCAAGATTAGACGAGGTGCCCATATCCAGGAATTGAGGAGAAAAGCTAGAATAAACCCTGGGCCAATTGCGTTGACCATGGAAACTGGCAGGCGATGGAAACTGGCAGACATACATTAATAAACCATTGTGTGACCCACAATAAAACTCGGACATTCAAACAAAATCATTTGAGATTAAAACAGGAGCTAAGAAAATAATAACTTTTGTACATCAGGAAAATATGCTTACCCACTGTTCCCCAGGAATGTGTATCGAGGAACAGTGTCAACATTTGGGACCACGGTTGCCACACAGACATCCACGACTACCCTAAGAGGAATATGATGAAACTGTTTGACCGAGGCTTCAAACTTCATCATGTCTCCCAGGATGAATTGGGAAACTGGACGAGGGAAACTCCAGTCATCTGAAAACACAGTTAAAAATATTTTAACTCACTGTTGTGTTCTTGGTCAAAGAGGAGGAAAAAAAAAAAAAAAAAAAAAGTGTGAGAAACACTATCAAGTGAAACAAAGATTCCCACCAGTCATCAGCGTTAGGGAGAAGTAAAGACTTTCCTCGGAATTTTTACTGCCACTAAACGGAGTCCAGGTTGGCTTAAGCAGCCCACTGCTCACATCATGCTTCCTGGAATGGGGAAAAGCCAGAAAGAAGATCATACGAGTTTATCTGCTGTTGGCTGGATCAATTAATAAAGACAAATGCTAACCTTTGGTAGTGGCATTCAATGCTCACAGAAACCTCTCTCCCTCGAACAATGGGGCTATCTCCCAGTGGGCTGGGAGTGTAGTGTAGGGTGAACACATAGGTGATGGTGTCTTCATGCATCTGCAACAAAGTTTCAGTGAGCTTGATTTTTGCACAAGTTTTAATCAGTGAGTCGAAACCTATGAACTTGAACTTTCTGCTTTAGTATTAAGTCAATTCAGCCATTTCACTATAAAGCCACTTCTGAATTTGAACATGAACAAAGACAATGGCGAGTCCAGTAAGCGGCTTACATTGCCTTACAAGGATTATACCACTAAAGACATGAAAAACATACTAGAATTGAACATTTTACAGCTGTCAGCAAGAGAAGCCACCTGGTGGAAGCATAGAGCATTATTAAAAAACGACAAATACACCCCCACCTCTTCATTGAATTCCCAGCCTGTTGCAATAATAATTACTACTCTGGATAGATGTGCTTAAAACATTTAAGAGTCCTTTCAAGTAGAAATTACCCTTAAAGACCAATTTACCAGTATCGGGACCACCATCTCTTTCAACGGGGACATGTCATGCAAAATCCACTTTTTAGCCCTCACTAGTGAATAAGTCTGTTGTCCATGACGCCTTCCCCAGCATACTACAAAAATGGCCGATCAAAGTGGAGTGGAACACTGACATGGAAAGGCTGGGGTGTGTTTAAAGAGACACTGCCAACACAAGCTGCTCTCAGATACATCTCAGAACAGGGGCAAAAGGGGGAACGTGGGGGTAAATTAATGAGACATTCAGACTGAAACATTGTAATCCCACTTTATATAGACCTAGTGCTTTAAGTGGAAAAAAATAAAAGTTAAGTGCCAGTACATCCCTAAATTTCATACCAATATGGGAAAGAAATATGGGTAATATGTATAGTTTATTGGTTTTACAAAGAACAAAAGCCAGTTCTAAATAAACTCTACATGAGCCAGAACTTAAAGTGTCATGAAGCCATTTATTTACAATGCCAATGTGCGTGCATGGTCCTTGTTGGTTTCCCGCTTGGGCAAGTGCACTTTTAGTGATTATGCTGTGAGCTTTGATGCTAGCTGTTCATTGTAGCTCCACTGCTCTCACCAAATACTATGCATCTTGCAACTCTCCATTTTCCAACTGTCTTACAAGTTTAAGACGAGGAAGGTCTCAAAACAAGACCAGAGTGGATTTGGGATATTTTTTGCACATGGTCCTCCCGAGGAGCGGAAGAGCAGGTAAGAGTCTCACACAAGTGCTGTTATTCAAAGTGACCCGGGCATTTCTTACCCTCATTTCCAGAAATAAAATGTTCACGCTACCTCTTGGGGGGGGGGGCGGGGGGGGGTAAAAAAAAAAAACAGTGCAAGTTTCAGCATTTTTGCCCCATTTGGCGACAAGTTGAAAGAGTGTTGTACAGGTGCATGGGAGAAGAGGAAAACCCTCTGCCGATACAACAGCACAGGTCTTGTTTATACACTGCAAAAACGGATCTAAAAATAAGTAAAATGTTCTTGAAGTTAGTGTATTTTTCCCTGATTTGAGCAGGTAAATAAGATTATCTGCCAATGGAATGAGTATTTTGATCCCTAAAATAAGATAATTAGATATCCTGCACTTGAAATAAGATGATTGAGATGATTGTTCCCATTTTAAGTGCAAAAATCTTATTCCATTGGCAAACAATCTTATTTACCTGCTCGAATTAAGGACAAATGCAATAATTTTAAGAACATTTTACTTATTTCTAGTTCCGTTTTTGCAGTGTAGGCGTGAGGTCTTCTGAGGTGAGAAAACTAAACATTTAAGTTAGCCCGTGTTCTATCGCTAATGCATCACTTGACGCCAGGTCAACATCACCACCATGATCATTTCCTCCACCTTTCCTCTGTCCTTTAACACATCTTCATCCATTTGAATGTACGGCAAGCGTTGCGGGCCAGAAAATTCTCTTTCAGGCAACATTTTTTTAAACCAACAAATGGGCTTTAAGTTGTAAACTGTGCAGAGGCGTAGTCCTCCACTTGTGAAAGTAAATCTGTTGCGCTCTGACATTAAGAAAATTCTCAGCACTACACAGCCAGACAGGACATGTTAAAAAATAAATAAAATGTGAACTGTGAGGAGGTCCTGAGTGGGTAGTGACTGCTAGGGAATCATGAAGTCTCAGTATACCCTGGAAAGAAGTCACAGAATGCTAAGGGGTCAAATTTAAAAGTACTTAAGCCACTTAAAGCACTAGACCACAATGGGTTGATTTCACTGAGAACTGAAAAGTGTTGTGTCCCCTTTAAGAGGTGTAATACAAATATGAAAATACCAACAGGTTGTTAAAATGGTCTTTAAAAAACCTGCTAAGGCATTTGAGAATTAAGTGGTTTTTAGAAGGATGTCTTTACCACTCTGTTGGCTCTGAAAATAAGCCATTTTAGCAAGGTTTAAAAAAAGTTACTTTAGACAAGATATTGAATTTTTGAACGTCAAATACCCCTTTTGGACCCTATGCTTAAGCCACATAGCTTCTGTCACAGAAACTTATATGCGTGTATCATGCAACCAAACTTTACTGTGCAGTGTGCATGCCCTCTGATTATTAAAAAAAACAAAAACAAAAAAAACAGACAGATCTAACAGAAGATTTCGGCACATTTGACATTGAACCCCCACCAGTAACTGACTGCCACAGCCATGCAGTTCAGATTCGAAGATCAGGATTTGAGCTTTGGCATCTTCTCCGGTAGCAGCGCATCCTCCCAGAGTCACATCTGCAGCCTGAACAGGTTTACCGATCCCCAGCAGATCCTTCTTTGCCTCCACTCGAACTGAGCTCTCCCCACAAACGGCACTGACGCTCTGGACTGGCTCTGGAATTTTCAGCTCAAAATTTGGAGGGTATCGAGGCTCCTCCTCTGCAGGTGGTTCAGGATACCGCCAAGCCAAAGGTTCTCTGGACTCTTGAGTCACCTGGTGAACAGCTGGGAGATGTGGCATCAATTAATTCATGTCAAATCTAAATGCAAAATTTAAACTATGCTCTTAAAGTTAGTTTAACACTTTAAAATTTGAGTTTTAAAATTTCTGGAGTTCCCCCCCTCTTTTCAACAACGTCTGACAGTGATTTAGGAATAAGGAACAGACGCATGACACTGACCCATACAGTGTGTAGCTATCCGTTGTGTATTGAATATTTGGCCGAGTATAAATGAAAGTATAAACCCTGTGTCAATATAACTTTGCTTGTTTCTAAGTTCTAACTATTTGAAATCTATGATCTCTAATTTCAAAGGTGTGATTGTCAAGTTTTCCTTCCTCTTCCCAAATTTGCATGTTTGGTAGTTACTGGGAGTCTAAAGTTGGATTCAAAATATCAAACTATACATGATTCTAGGTTTATTAGACAAGATCAGAACAATGCATTAGAGAATAACTAATTTACCGTCTCTTTAATTTTCACAAATTTTAGTCAAGTTTCGCACACCAATAATCAAATTACCCAGTTGAGGGTTAATCAATCCAATAAAAAGGTCAAGACTTTTAGAAAAACTGAAGATGCCTTTCCAGTTTAAAAGATGGAAAGCTCTTAAGCAGATGCCAACTTGTCATACACGGCTTATGGTAGGGTAGCTGTGATATTATTGCACACAGTCTCCAGCTTTTCCTCTACCAAGTCCAAAAGACTGCTGGGTGAGCAATTTAAAAATAGTGATAGTTTCCTCATGGCTGAGGGGGAAAGTAAACTGGTTGTCAGCTTTTGCCCTGTTTGTGTCACCAGACTACAAGAACACAGCGCAATAACTGAAAATTTGCTTTTTATACTTCAAAATAAGAGAGTCTCAGAAATTCACTAGTCACTTTGTAGTGTAGTGTTAGTACTTATTCTTTTAACCAATTGTCATTTCTCTGCCTCCCAGAGACCCACTAACCAACATTTGAAATGTTGCTAACATTGTTTTCATGCTTTATGCAGCATTTACTTAAAGAAAGGAGACTGACCGATTACTTTGGATATTCATTGCTGCACATCAAACAACATTTAGATAACTATAAGTTCCTAAACCAAGCCAGTTTGTACTCTCCTGCCCAAACATGAAACATGTAAAATGCCCCATCATAAAGGTCCATGCCACAGTTACATCATATGCAATGCACTTTCTACATTTTTCCAAAGATTTGATACACTTAGCTTTAATATATATCATAAACAATAAACAGGCTAATGACTTCAGTCAGTTTTGCAACTTTTAAACATTTGCTAGTCAACACACAGCCTCATCAGACATCCAGCCATTAAAACAATGCTAAACTCAACAGGTTCAGTGCCGATAGTGAGTCCCACTTACCTGGTGGCTGTTGAAACCTGGGTTGGTGTGGTCTCTGCTGTTTCATCCTGTCAGTTGGGCTAAAGAGATGCGGATTTAAATTCTGAACTGCAGCAGCTAAAGTGCCACCAAATAGGCAAAAAGCTATCCTAATTAATATCATCACTTTTTAATTTTTCTTATTTTTTTTTTCCACCTCCTGTTTCCTGTGTCTGAAACAAGTTGATTACTGCAGGAGGCGGCTTTGTAGACTTGAACTCAAGCCCTGCCCACCATCTGATTGTCCTGAAGCTTTTCCAGCTCTGCCTCATTAGGATTTCAAGTTTCACCTGAGCAACACTTGATACTGGAAGACTGGAAGGTTATAAGGTTGTGCTCATCTTCAGCTTATTTTGCTAAATGGCTACAAAAACATGTACTTGACTTAAATTCTTTGTTTGACACATATGGGAACTTTTAGCTCTCATCTACTATTTAGCATCATGTTAAGTCCACAAAACATCAAAACTTTAATAAAGTGTGAAAAAGTAAAGTCACGCAACTATGACTTGTATTTGTAGATGTCTGAGGCATAGGACAATTCCCTATACACCACATTATTATTAGCAAAAAAAGAAGATGCATAACTTGGTGATGAAACCCTTTAATGATGCTCTGTTTACTTGCCTTCTCTGTGTGGTTAGAAGGAATAGTTAAATCAAAAATGGCTTTACAATATCTGGGATTAATTAAGAATAGAAATAATAACTCTTATGTATCAGAAAATGTTATTGGAATATTATTCTGAAGTCACTATGGCCTTACGCCACTCCAACATGTGAGCGCTGGAGACACGGGAGCGGCTGCTCCACAGTACCTGCTGATTGCCAAGGCCAGATGTTTGTTTAACTGTGCAGATAATGAATGTCTGGGATATCACTGTCTATGTTTTGTCTCAGGCCAAGGCCACAGTCGGGTGTTAGGGGAGCCAAGAGACAGAGGAGAGACAGAAACAGGGCAGAGGGGCTGGTGGCCGAACCGAGGGGTGCGATTACTTTCCATCTATGTGATCTCTGCTCTGTTTCTTCATCACTTCACCGTCTCCTCATTCAACAAGTCTAGGAAGTCAGTTATTGTTTAGAATTCCTACAACAGAAAACTAACCTGTAACAATAATAGTTCACATTTCAGTTTCAAACATCTGTTTTCTCCAGTCTTTGGTTTTCTTCTTGAGCCTAATGCTTTTCTTCATCCTGCATACCTCCCCGTCCATATTCTGCTGTAGAGGTGATCTTATGTTGCACAGTCTTTTTTATTCTTGTAAACTGTCTGCTGGTGGTTTTTATACATAAATATATACACGTTTTGCACATTTCTTGAGGTCCCCATGCTTAATTGCACACTTATTTAGGTTATTAATCATGCTAGCAACTAATAACTGTACAGTATTTGTTTTCTAATTGTCTCACATTTGTCCGTACATCAGTCTACTGATCATATTTTATTGTTTTTATATTTATTACTCTTACTCTGTGTATCTGCAAGCTTTGATTTGCCTTTCACGTTCCTGGTGGGACACGTGATTTTCCCCACTGAGGGACAATACAGGTAATTTTTCTTCTGTTCCACAGTTTTTAGTTGCTCAACAAGTAAGCATAAATGTGGAATGTGTTACCTCTATATTTGCATTGCTGTTGATTCTTTTAGGAAGCAGCTGCAGATAACATGAAGTTTGATGCTCAAACATCTGCATGTTCCTTGTTCTTGTCAGAAAAACAGCGAGCTTGCTAAGAGCTCCTGGTCCATTTACCTGAAAGGATTTTTTTCACAGATAATGGGGCCAAAGTGGAGGCCAGTGGATAAAGTTATGAACCAGTCTGACAGTTACTTGGAAAATTCTCTTCATTGGCTCTGCTCAACATCTTTCTGTATGCTGTAATTATCTGGAGATGGTTTTATTTCAAAGTGTTGTTATTGTTTTAATTACAGAAACCAACAAACAAGTAAAACAGCAAGTCCACCTATGTCTTCCTGTCAGACAGGGGTTCGTTAATCTTCAAACTGGACCTCTTCTAACAAGGTCTTACCATCCCCCTTTGCACCACGAGGTGGTGTCTAGAGAATTACTAGGACAGTCAGACTCAGGAAAGTAAAAAAAAAAAAAAAAATAGATGAATAAAATAATAAATAAACTTTAAAAAGCAGGAGGAGAGAACAGGGCAGAGACGAGGACAAATTAGTTCTACTCCAGGGAATTTGCATATTTTGTCATATCATCCGAAACTTTTCAGCTGCTTTTTGGATTGTACTTCTTATTGCTTCAAGCTGGAGGAATGACATAATGTCACGCACCCAGCGTGAATGTTTTGGGAGTAAGAGGGTTCTACAATTAGTAAGAATTAATCAACGTTCTAATAATGTAGAAAATGCTATCGAATGGGATTGGCTTTTTCAGATCGTACTATTAGTGTGCACCACCCAAATATAGCCTTGATAGGCTCCGGATCAATCCTCTCTTTACAAATATATGTAAGTGTATTGAAGATCTCTGACTAGAATGTGACCACTCCGAGACATGACAAATACATATTAGCCAAAGAGGCAGGTGCTTGGTGATAGCGAATGCACTTTGGATCAACAGTAGGAGACATTTTAGCCGGTTTGATCCTAGAGAGCTCCAGGTGATTAAAGACCTTACATTGTATTAATGTGTTTGTGTTTATCACATATAGACGATGTATATATTTTATGTATATCCCTTTGCCAGATTTCATCTGTCATCTCCATGCCCAAGGCCTCATCCCGCTGTATCTTTAAAGGCATAAGAGATGGAAACTTTATGGCTTGAATTACATTATATATAGTAACTGGGACACACCCACCTCCTGGCCGCCCAGGTTTGAGTATCAGGCATTCATCAAGAGGGCAAGCCTCCGGTTTTGAAGCAAATGTAGGAAAATAAGCACATACAAAATCCTGGACCTGTAGGTACTTGAAAGAATTTGAGTTTGTTTCAAATTCCCTTACCAAATGATCAAAAGGAACAAATGTCCCTTCTACAAAGAGGTCCCCCACACATTTTATGCCTTTCTAGACCAGGTAAGAAAGGTTGTATCTATAAGAGATGGTTTGAAGAGGAAGTTGGAGGCTATGGGCATGGACACCAAGGCTTGTACAAGACCAAAGTGTTCATGAAGTTGGGTCCATATACGCAAACTGCTCCTCACAATAGGATTGCTGGTATATGTGCCCACTGCTACCGGCAGTGGAACACACATTATTGAGACTAAAGAGCTGGACATGAATGTTGCTCCATTAAAGACCAACTCGGGCCATTTCCACTCCCAGACTGGAAAATCCCAAATTGGTCTTCCCTCTAGCTTGGGGAGCTGCTTATATTGTGCAAATCCAAGAAAAAGACAGGTCAGTATGGAGGACCAATCCTGCCATAATTAAAAAGACATACAGAAATAAACAAAGGACTTAATAGTATAAAGTTGCTTGAAAAAGTAGCTAATAACATGAATTTGTGTGCCATTAAATGTGAAAAAATTATAAAAAGATATTTCTTCAACAATTGATCAATTATTGATCTAAAAATATATATTTTAACTTACTTTTATTTTTACTTTTCATCTTGCTTTTATGCTGACTTATTTTTAACCCAATTATTTTCTGCTGTATATTTTTTTTAAGTCTTTATTTTGTGTTTGTGTATTTATTGCAAGTGGGGTTTTGTTGTTACGGCTTTCCACCGCAACCCTTTTTATTGTTTCATATTTATTCACACCAACATTTTTAAAATATGTTTTTGTTTTTGTTTCATACTGATTTACACCATTACATTTTTAAAGCATGATTTTACTCCACAATAAATATTTATTTTCATTTTATTTTAACATCCTTCTATTTCTGAAACAATGATTTATTTCAGCCCCTGTGCCAGTTTTTTTACCCACAGAATTTTCGCCTGCCCTTTTTTTTTCCTTCTCTCCTTTTTCCACTTTGTCTATTTCTACTTCGTCTTTTTGCACTTGGTCCGTCTGACTGCAGCCATTTGTATTCGAAGTAATCGATCAGTCTCCTTTCTTTAAGTAAATGCTGCATTTAAACATGAAGACAATGTTAGCAGCATTTTAATGTATCTCTATGTATTGGAACAGAAGCGTACTCGTGTACTTATGACGTCACCACACGCACAGTTCTTTAGCCTTTTTTCAACATTCAAAACTATTTATACGCTACACCATCATATCTTATTTAAAACATTTTTAAAACTATATTTTTAATATCTAAAAAATATTTTAAAAAAATTACAGAATTGTGGGTATAAAACCAGCAATGGCGGGAATTTCTTTGTTGGGAGTTGTACTGGTCGTAGTTGTTGGTTTGGTAGTTGTAGAGGCAAATACATTTTTAAAACAATCAGCACCTTGTAGAAGCAAAATGAGCAATATGAGCAATATTGCTGTTGCTCTGGTCATTGGTCAGCTTTACCACGAGGCTGAACAGGAGGCAAATCCGAGCATGGAGTGGCAGAGGAGGCTCAGAAGGCAGGCTTTGCTAGCCCATCTGTGCCAACTGGTAGGCATTTTAAGAATTACAGTCTATTTCCTACTTTTGTCTTTAAAAAAAACATTAAGGATGGTGTTAAGCAAGTGATAAGGTTGAAATTGTGACTATTTCTCTATAAATCATTAAAATGAAAACACAATTTTAACAAATTAGTAACAGTATGGCAGCAGAGTCAAGCTACTTTGTTGCACCACATTTCATCTGTCATCTCCATGCCAAGGCCTCATCCCGCTGTATCTTTAAACCGCACTGATCATTAAGAAGGGAAAAGTCATTTCTATGTCTGCCCACCTTTACAGTGATTAATCTATAACTTATGTGCAGTTTGTTCAGTTCAATCTTTCAGTGAAATGGCAAAAATAATCAATACCTCTTTCAATGAGAATCTTTACATTATAAAAACAATATAGTTAATATCAGAGAAGGGAAGCCTTTTGTTACATTTAGTATACTTGACTAGTTTTACAGCACTATACATTTTACTTTTTGTTTCTTAAGAACTATATTAATCTGCATGTTAACCAGGTATAGGTTTATGCTGTGAAAAGGTGAGAATTGAAAAATCAATTATGGTAACATTTGGCATTTTTTATTCACAGGAAGAAACACCAACAAAATATGAGGATAAACACCTCTGTGCCAATCCTCCAAATATTTCTTAATGAAGGGGACCTGAAACCAGCCTTTAGGCTAAACAGGGCCACCATCGTCCTCCTCCTTCAGCTGCTGCCCATCCAGAAGACCCATGACTCTAACCCAGCCACAACCAGGGGCGTACTGATATTGTGCTGGCCCTGGAATGCAGCATCAAGCAGCTCACACCACTGCCAGGTGGCAGCAGTCACACCACCAGCCTCCATCCCCTGCCCAGTAGGTGGGTCTCGGAGCTCCTGAAAATGGTTTATCATTTTAGTTAATCTCTACAATATCCTTCTACAATATCTTTCAACCCTGTGTTTACTATGGTAATACCAGAAATGTGCAGTGAATAATACATAATGTGAGCTAATATTACGCAGGGAGTTTTGTTATTTCACCTTATATTTTTGCACCAAATTGCACAATAGCGCTCCAGCAGTTAGAAGTGAAAAAAGGGAGTGTCGACAAGCTGAACACAGATGGAGAAAGACTAGACTCCAGGTTCACTACGACATCTATAAAAGGAGACTTTACAAATCTAACCTACAACTGAAAAATGCAAGGGGATGCTTTTCTATGAGATTATGAACAAAAACTGTAATAATGCTTGTGCCTTATTTGCCACAGTTGACAAGTTAACAAATCCTCCTGTGTCCGTGGCATCTAAACTTCACTCCACCAGAGCCTTAGTGAATTTGCTAATTTCTTTACTGAGAAAATCCAAAAGATCAGAGGATTAGTCTGTACATCCATATCAAGTTCAGTGCCAAAGTTGTCTCCAACTAGAACTGATCTTGACAAAATGTCCCAATTCAGCCAAATAAACTACAAAACCTTAGAAGAAATTGTTCACCAGCTAATTTCCCCCTCCTGCAGCCTTGATGTTCTACCCACAGCTTTCTTTAAGAAAGTTTTGCCTGTCATAGCATCTGATTTGACTCAGACAATAAACATGTTCCATCTGTCAGGTGTTTTCCCCCAGTCCCTAAAAACAGCAATGATAAAACCACTGCTGAAAATGAACAATTTGGGCAAACTTCTTCTGTAGAACAACAGGCCCATCTCAAACCTCCCCTTTATCAGTAAGATTATTGAAAAAGCTGTGTTTCAACAATTAAACTCCTTCTTAACAACGACCAACCGCTTTGATGTTTTCCAGTCAGGTTTCCATGCTCACCACAGTACAGAGACCGCCCTTATTAAGGTGTTTAATGACATCCATATCAATACAGACTGTGGAAGAACCACAGTGCTGGTACTATTGGACCTCAGTGCAGCATTTGATACTGTCGATCACGCCATTCTGTTTTTGTGTCAGTAGGTAACTTTACATCAGAGATGACAAAAATCACATGTGGGGTTCCCCAAGGGTCCATCCTGGGTCTCCTCCTATTCAATATCTACATGCTCCCTCTAGTTAAGACCATAAACAACAACATCAGCCACCATAACTATGCAGACGGCACACAGCTCTACATCACCATGTCACCAGGTGATTGAAACATTCAAGTGCTGAGTAAATGCTTAGAAGAAATCAATGCATGGGTGTGCGAAAGGTTTTTTTCAATTGAATAAAAACAAAACTGAAGTAATTATTTTTGGATCAATAGAGGAGCGATCAAAAGTTAGCACACAGCTTCAGTTGGTTCAGCAAGTATTGATCAGGCCCGAAAACTGGGTGTAGTGATGGACTCAGAACTGGACTTCCAAAAGCATCTAAAGACAATTGCAAAGTCAGTCTTCGATCACCTGAAGAACATTTCCAGGATTAAAGGACTAATGTCTCAGCAGGATCTGGAAAAACTAATCCATGCATTTATTTTTAGTCAAATCGATTACTGCAACAATGTTTTCACAGGTCTGCCTAAAAAGTGGATCAGACAGCTGCAGCTGATCCAGAACGCTGCTGCCCGCGTCCTCACTAAGACTAAGAAAGTAGAGCACATCACCCCAGTTCTAAAGTCCTTACACTGGCTTCCTGTATCTCAGAGAATAGACTTTAAAATACTTCTGTTAGTCTATAAATCCCTGAATGGCTTAGCACCTAAATACATCACATACTTGTTATCAGTGTATCAACCCTCCAGACCACTAAGGCCTTCTGGCTCCAGCCTACTCTGCATACCAAGAACCAAACATGGTGAAGCTGCATTTAGTTCCTATGCTCCACTAAAAGTGCTGAAAGCCTGAGTTCCTTTAAATCAAGACTGAAAACTCATTTGTTTAGGATTGGCTTTGACTGTTCTAGCTAAACTGTTTTACTGAATCATTATTAGTTCAAGTTTGTAGTCCAACTGTTTTTAAAATCGTTAATATTTCCTTTTAGTTTACATTTTCCTGTTTTATTTTGATTTCATTTATCTAGATTTTATTCCAACTTTTTTTTTCACTTGCTGTTATTCTGTTTTTTTTTTCCTATGTTTTCTTCACGTAAATGACTTTGTGTTGTCCTTGTACTGAAATGTGCGATACAAATAGACTTGCCTTGCCTTATCAGGTTTGTGATACAGTCTACTGCAAACATCTGTAATGTGCTTCCATCTATTAAGTCAGTAACTTACAGGGGGAAAGAAGTTCTGAGAAACAATCTGTGTAATACTTAAATCCTAAAAGGTGATAGTTTGTCCATCAATTTAATCAATTTTTAAAGGTATACTATGCAACCGGGGTTGATTTTCTAGTGAGGCTCCCCCCAGAGGGTGAAAGTAAAAGTGCACTGTCATAAAGATGCTCAGCTGTTCTTGTTTCTCCATCAAGCCAGGCGCGGTTGTTTTGAGCTTAGCAGACAGGCGAACGCAACGAAAAGTGGAAAAAACGGCAGTACAAACAATGACTAACACAGTGAAGGTATGAACATCAAGCTTCCCGCAGCGCTATCTTGGCGAGGCGGCCGCTGTCGCCGCCTCGCCTCGCCAAGCCGCGGCCGTCGCCGCCTCGCCTCGCCAAGCCGCGGCCGCCGCCGCCGCCTCGCCAGTTTTATTATTTTTTATTTTTTATTTTTTATGTTGGCGAGACGCTACCGCCACCGCCTCGCCAAGCCGCCGCCGCGGTAGCGTCTCGCCAACATAAAAAAAAATATATATATATAATAATAATAATAATAATAATAAAACTCGATATGCTTGCATGTTTATTTGACGTTAACACACAGTTCTTTGTTGTTGCTTTCGCGCGTGCATATAGTGAATGGCAGGGCAAAAACACATGGAGTTCTCGCCGTAAAGCGAGACTTCTGTGTGTGCGGGCCGTGAGCTCTTGCAATTGCAAGTGCGGTATTTCCCCCACAGACCCCCAGGGCGGCCGAGAAAACCTTTGTTCAACCTGAAATGACTCATTTAATCATCCAAAACGGTATGGAACACATTAATTAACTGAAAAATGTTGCATAGTATGCCTTTAAACTTCATATAGCAAAGAATTGTGCCGGCGACAACTTTCAATGAAACAAGCTGGATACCAGCCAGTATTTGGCGAGTAACTTTCAGGATTGTTACTGGTGTGAGTACATAGCCCTCTACTTAACACTGTGAAGGGAAGTTAGCAATGTGAAATGTGCAGCACTTTGGGGGTGGGGGTGGGGGGATTCCTAACTGGGCACCATTTGTGGAGCACACCTGAATCTTGTTAAGTATGCTCTGTGTGTGCGTTAACAATAAAGGAATCTCATCTCTGTATCTTTCCGCTCAGATCCCTCAGGTGGCTTTGGGTATTGTATTTAGGTTAAGTCTCTCATCGTAGCTTAACCTGTGAGTAAAGATGAGGTTCCTCCCTCCACACTCTAGTCTAGTCCCACTGCTATCCCTCTTTATCATCTAATTGCCACATTATTCAGCCAGTGTCTCTGAAGGTTCACTTGCTGCTGGATTTATGGGTGAGCTTTAAAGTCAGAGGTAGAGCAGCATTAGGCAGATCATAATGGTCTGCAAGGAGTTATTATGTTCCCTTTACTGTGCAGGAGCAAGTAAATTAAAGGAAACAGAAGTAATATATCACTAGGCTTGATGCATAATGCCCATTCTTTGGTTACACAAAACACAGTTACAGCCTGAACTACTAAGAGGACATCAGTTGTAAATGAAGCAGAATAAATAATAGGTATCAATATCTTAAATGTCCGACTTTATGCTTTATACTTTCGCAAGTACTTCAATCATCACTTCCTGTTCATCCATCCCTTCAACCCCTTTCTTCAATAAACCTTTTAATCTGATGTCTTTGTGGCACGGTCCTTCTTAGAGAAATTAAGTTGATATGTTAATTTAAGGTCAGGAGCAAGGCCATGCCTCACACCTCTGATTACCCAGCAGCCTACTTATTTCCAATTCACCCAACCATTACAGTCTGTTATGTTCTTTTGACCCCACCCTAACCGTTACCCTGACTGAAACCCTTCTGAACTCATCCCTCTTCCTCCTCTTTGTCCCATCCCCTTATTTCCTCTTCATCCTATCATCAACATCCCTTTTCAACCCATCATCCTCATCACTACTTCCTCATTCTATAAACACTTCAAAAAACCACTGTAAAAGCACTGATTAGTAAAAATATAGTCATTAAGGATCCATATTATGGTTTATTCTTGCAAGAATTGCTGTGCATTTTGCATAGTTTACTTTTACATAACTTTCATGAGGTTTCCATCGGATTTTGTGATCTAGGATTGCACCAAGAATTTTAATTTCATTTACTCTTTCTATTGGGGTATTTTCAATTTTTAGTTGACCTGGTTTAGTTTTAGTGTGTGTGTGTACACACTTTTTTTTTGGATCATAAGATATTTGTATCATCTGCAAACAATATGCATTGCCATAATTGTGATATGCTACATATATCATTTATTTACATCACAAACAATGTTAGCCCTAATACTGACCCCTGTGGTACTCCGCATGTGATTTCCCTGTGTGCTGATTTGTGTTCATTTATTTGGCTGTTCATTAAAGGTGCACTAAGAAACATTTTTACCTTAACATATCTTCTTCTAAGTCCCTGCAATGGTAATCCGAGTGTTTATCAGAGAAATGAGGGGTCTGCCATCTCTGCTTATTGTCTCTGTCTGGAAAACCACAACTTTCCATGCTGCCGCCCTGGAGGCAGTCTTGTGGCTCTGTTGTCGTTCCCACGGTAAGACAAACAGCTTTACGGCAGCCCAATGTAAGTCCGCAGTGATCAATAACTGTTACTAAGTCTGCTTATTATAAGCAACGCCTGGCTTGTTTTTTATTAAGTCACTTGGAAATTTCATGAGTTGCAGGTTGCGGTTTATCGGGCTTGTTTTTGACTGTGAAGTCTCTTATTTGGGCAACAAACTAAGCCACTAGTTATATATAGAACCACTTCTGCTGAGCTACAGACAGCAAGCCAGCCGGTGACTCCACTATTCGTTTGCATACACAAATCTCTTTGTCTCTGTCTCTCTCTCTGTCTCTCTCTCTCTCCTCCTTGCCCCCTCTCTTTCCTAAATAAACAAGCGCTAAAATAAATTTACCTGTGATACTGGTCTCACAGTGAGCCGCCAGGTCTATTGGTCAGCATAGACACATCTCTCACTTTCTCTCCATCGCTCTGCTTTGAGTGACAGAGCGCTGTAGCTTTTGGGTGTGGAGGGCACGGGGAGGGAGCGAGTATTTGCAACAGTGCTATTTAAAACACGGCCCTGTAGGGGGAGTGCCACTTGAGAATGACTTAGCATGGCTTTAAGTAGCTTTTGACCCAGCTCAACCCAAAGCTGACCATTACTCCCTTTCATTAGATGGTTCATTAGTCTACCTCAGGTACATCTCAGGGTAAAAGTCTGGGTGTCATCCTCGATAGCAACCTATCCTTTACCTCTCACATCAATAACATCACCCATTCTTACTATTTTCATCTATGCAGCATTAATCACCTTCCCTTTCCACTCACTGTGCATCCGTTCTCATCCATAGCCTTGTCACCTCCTGCATTGATTACTGTAACTCTCTTTTGTTTGGCCTTCTTCAAAAAATCCTTCAAATTTTTACAAGTGGTTCAGAATTCAGCAGCTTGCATTATTATTAAAATCCCCTCATTTCATCTCTCCTTGTTAGATCCAGAATATAATTCAAAATCCTATTTTACACATTGAGGGCCATCCACAACCTCGCTACCTCCTACTACCCTTCACATTGCTACACCCTCCCGCTACCTTAGATCCTTCTCTCCTATTCACTTCACTGTTCCTCGCTGTTCCTCTTTCCTGCCTCAGCACTATGGGAAGTAGACCGGAAGAAAGCTCTGCTCTCAAACTCTGGACCTCTCTCCCCCCAGACCTCTGGAATACCGACAGCCTCTACCAGTTCAAGTCTAAAATCAAAAGCCATCTGTTCAAAAGTACATAGTCTCTGCGATTGCTGGTTCATTGTAACTTTTATTGTTTGCAGTTTTATCTTTGTTGTTCTGCTTGTTCTGTACAGTGTCCTTGAGTGTTCTGAAAGGAGCTTTTTTTAAATAAAATGCATTGCTATTATTATCATTATTATTATTTGTGATTTCCTCTAATAATTTTATGTTGCTATATTGGCTCTAAATCCATACTATCTTTCTGCAGTTAGATTGTGTTTTTTACATTTGTCCAATCTGTCGGTAAATAGTTTTTCCAATATATTTGAGAATTGGTGGCGTGTTATATAGACCGGTGATTTGCAAATTTATGTCCATCTCCAGTTTGAAGCAATGCCACCACTTTTGCAATTTTCATTTTATTAGGAATTTTACCTGCTTTAAAGGACAAATTATGGATGTGGGTTAGTGGTTTTGAAATCCCTTCAATAGTGCTTTTTACAGTTATCATAGCTATATCGTTGCAGTCAGTAGAGGTTTTATTTTTACAATTTCTCACGATCTCCATGATTTCTTTCTCATCAGTTGCACTCAAAATAATTCGGCTTGGCTTTCTGTCCACCAGATATTCTACATCTCTACATTCCATAGCCTGCAGTTCCTTTATTTTTGTTGGACCCACATTCACAGGAATGAAGCAAAGATAGCCGTTATTGGGACTGGACAAAAGCAAATTGTCTGCTGAGTTTGATTGGCTCCCAGCCGTCACCTAAATAGCCATTGTGAATTATTTAATTCATGCCAAAGTGACTACGCAACTGCAGTGCCTCTCTAATGCCAGCTATATTTGATGCAATATAAATGTTGGAATGTAAATTTTGTCAATTCAATTCAATTCAATTTTATTTATATAGCGCCAAATCATGAAACATGTCATCTCAAGGCACTGTACAAAGTGCCTTGAGATGTTTATAGACATAGTCGTTGATAGACTTTATTGTCATTAAACTGCACATTAAAAATGTACATTTTGAGCGAAATTTCATTGCAACGCACACACTGCACACAATAGAGAAGCACTATAAATTTTTCATTTGCATTAAGGCCCTTTCAGACAGGATGCACTCTTCATTGCAGTTGCTGCAGAGTTCAGCGCATTTGCGCAGTGCTGCGCTGCTTGGTCGGCGCTGTACTGGCTGGGTTGGTGGGTCTAGTCATTTGTTTTTTGTCAGCAGCAAAGTGCTAGTACTAGCCTAGAAGGAAACGAGCAGCAAGGAAGAAGAGGCTATGGGTGCACTAAACCTTCAGGTCCAGAGAGAACCTTGGGGAGTTCAGGCTTGTTAAAGAGCTCCGTTTCCACGGCAATAAAAATCTTCAACATGTCATACAATACAGGAAATTCAGATACACTCAGTATTAAAGTCAAACAAACCCTGTTCTTTTTTCATTCATTATATAATGGAGAACCTGAAGTATCACTAGTTATTATGCATCAATGTGCACCTATATAGAGTAAAATAAAGTGTTTCTAATCCTTTCTGTGCTTTTCACAAGTGCTGTCATCTAGGCATCCTAGCCGCCTTTATCCCTGCAGGCAGGAATCTGAACCTGGTACCTGCAGGGTGGACCCAGGAGCAGGGGTCTGAAGACTGGATCCCTGGAGCCCGCTGCAGAGCTCCAACTGGCAGTTGATAGTCCAATGGAATGGTGGAGGTCTGGATGACGCTAGCCGGACTGCTGCAAACCACAGCGGAACACTGGAGGATGGCGGCCAAGTTACTGGAACCCATAGCGGAGCTCTGGAGACTTGGCAGGAAGCGGGTCCGCCTGTACCCCATCCTCGCTGAGTTCAGGAACATGGGTAGGAGTTGAGGCATCCACTGTACCCTCAGGGATGAGAACAGGAGCTGAGGTTTCCACCGGAAGTCAGGAGACTTATTACTGCTGCAGGGCTCCTACAAGAAGCCAGTCAGGAACCCACAAAAAAGTTAGGAGCCCCAGGGCTAATGAAGAGGATGGAGCCAGGAGTCTAGATTAAGAACTTGATGGGGCTGTTGATAGAGCCAAAGCTGTAGATGAAAGGAAGAAGAATGTAGACTGAGCACAAAGTGAAGATGATGAAGATGGTGGCACTGAGCGGGCTGTGGCACCCCCAGGTGACGTGGGTGCGCTTGTGGAAGTCCCACGCCTACAGTGGAGCCTATTGTGTGGGGTTGAAGAAGCTGCAGATTGGCAGGAAATATCAGTCTGAGCCTCTGGAACAGTCGAGGTGAATACTTAGTTGCTATTTATGTAACTTCTTACTGTCAGTGGTGAAAACATAGCAGTGCCTAAAGCGACACAGTCTGGATAACTATTTAGACATGATTAAGCTCCAGAGACAGAGTAATATTTTACCACAAGCAGTGATTCGAATAAGACAATTTATTACATGTCATTTAAATGTGTAAACATACAATACTGGGTGCATTGAGTATATTTATTGTCCTTCTGTGAAGATTTGGGGTGTCCACCCATACTTTTAGTACCCTTCAGTGCTGATGAACTGCAGGGTGAATAGTGACAGTTCGGTGTGACAGACATAGGGAATTCTAGAATAGAACAAGATAGCATCAACTGAAGAAGACTGTGTAGTGTTGTTTTAGTAGTTAAAATAGTAGCTTTCTAACACCTTTATTCTATGTTTTTGTGAATGTTTCATTTTAGAAACCTTAAAGCAAGTGTCTTAAGGTTTTAAGGTAACAACCGGACTGGAGCAAGCTGCTCCAGTCCGGTTGTTAAGTCTGGCATCACGAGTGAACTTCCGTGTTCAGATCAGCTGTATATGACACTGCGGTTTATGCTTCCGGTTAATTCTGTGATTTTCGTCCCAATCTTCTGCCTCCTACAGGCCCCGACTATCGGGATGACTTTCAATATAATCTTAGGATATTTCCAGCTGTGTGTGTTGTGTTAAATGTGATCTAGTCTGCTCAGAATTGCGTCGGAAGAAGGCAGTTGTCCTCCAGGACACTGAAGTGGCTAGCATCGCCCCTGGTTATATACATGTCTATAGTTGATTTTGGAAAGCTTACAAGAGCAAGATATAAAAACTTTAATGTGAAGTTTTTCTGAAAATAAAAGGAGTGTGTGGGCCAAAATACTTTATCTCAGTGCAACTCCATGCCATTGAGGGTTAGAAGACTCCCACTAAACTCTAAAAGGTTCATATTATGAAACTGCTGGTTCGGTAACTTTTTTACAAGAATTTAATAAATTCAAGATTTTAATAAATTTGGAAAAAAATTTTTTACTGGAACCTAAGGAGAGGCTTTAGGTTATCAGATGTAAATGATTGGCCAACTTTTTGTGTTATTTGTATCCTACATCATGCATCTGCTTTTTAAACGCATGCAGTCTGGCGTTCGGACCCCCATTCTGGCAGCATAACATCCCACTGTGCCCCGGTATGAATTCCAGAGGTTGCCGGCTTTTAAGCGAACCTGTGTGACGTCAGTCAGTGACGTCAGAGACATGGAAAGAGCCGCAGCAGCTGTCTGTGAGTTTTCAGTGGTGAAACATGCTTCAGCATCAGCATCCTCGGAGCCGACTCTTCTGATCTCCCGGTGGATTTACACCGATCCACATGAGAAGCGGACTGATGTGTAGGTCCTCAGTAGAGAGTTGTCGAACTTCTTCTTTGGATTGAATGTGTTTTTCAGAAGAACGTGGTACAACGGACCACTAAGGATCACTTTTAAATAGTTCCTTGGCTACTTCAGCCGCTACCATTGACGAGTGGTTTCAATCCTAACCTGGCTCGGATCGGAATTATTGCATGGTCCTGAGACAGACGCAGCAGAGCGCGGATCTAGTCCTCCCGGCTAGGACGTTTCTCCTCCGGGTCTCCGTGATGCTGCTCCTCCGGTTGGCTTGGGCTCTGACTGCCGCTGTGGTCGGCTTCCTGCTTCTGCACAACCACCTGCTAAGAGAAGGTACGGTTCTGTTTTCTACTCAGTTCTCCTCTCTTATTCACCACAGGAAGGCAATAACTTTCACACAGGCTTGGCGGAGATTTTATGCTGGATGCCCCTTACAGCCGCAACCGGGAATCGAACCCCAGTCCCCGTTTCAATGACCCCGCCAACCAGCAGATATTTACATCCCATACTGACCAAACAGCCGACACAAATTCTCCAATCCCACGTATAGCCAATTATAATTTCTTTATAGAATTAGTTGAAAACAGATGACAACGTGCAGCAGAGTTACAAATCATCAGCACACAGCAAACTATAAAGAAACTTCCAAATGTTCCCAAGACCCGCTCAGTGCATCACCGAGATCTGAGATGATTAAAGAGCTAAACGAGCAGCGGCCAGATGTGCTCGAATAGGTATGTCCCAGTGTGCCTTGCCTCCAGGTTTGGTCACTTTCTACTTGAAACAAAACCTTCTGCTCCAGGATGTTTCATTGCAAGCATGTGTCCCTTTGTATCTGTCGTGGGAAGTATTTGAAGCTGTTCTGATAACACAAAGTCATTTTCTATATTCCGCCTGTTGCCAACAGCTGTCAGACGGAGTTCTTAAAAAAATGATGTCACAGATCTTATCTAGGTAAGTCTAGATAAGCTTGGCGATCTGTATCAACTAGGGATGATGATGATAGGCTGGTGTCTATCTCCAGCAGCAGTCATTTGTAAGACCCTGGACGCTGCCAGCCCATCAAAGGGCAACACAGAGACAGCAGGACAAACAACTATGTATGTACACACTAACACCTAAGGGCAATTTAAAGAGACCAATTAATCTAACAGTCATGTTCTTGGATTGTGGGAGAAAGACAGAGTCTTTGTAAATACATAACCTAGTTAAGTGAGAGAAATGTTTTCGACCCATTTAGTGAGCTAGACAAAGATTACTTGTGCTTGGTTCAGAAGATCAACACTCTGCTGTTGCAGAGAACCATGTCCTCAATACTGCACTTCATTAGCGTTAAAAAAAAGTTCTTATAATTACAACAAAACCAAGCTAACAGTCTGCGAGGAGAGTTACACAGCAGAGATGCTTCTCTATGGTTACTGCACAGAGGAAAACAGAAAATCTAAACATAACTTGCTTCTTCTTTGATCAAATATTTTTACCTATTTCTTTCATACACTGTATAAAACAAAACAAAAAAAACATAGAATTATAGGTAAAACATTTTCTTCTTTCACAGTTTTAGAAAGTATTGTTATTGTTGATTTTATGGCTAAAAATGGTGCTGGTGTCAATATTTTAACTGTAGAAGAAAATGTTTTAACTTAAAAAACAAACTACGTTTTCCATTGAAATGAACATGAAAACTGCCTTTAAAATAAAGTTTGTGCCACAAAGCGTACATTTTCTTCACTGTAAATTCAAAATAATAAATTAATCTTGAAATAATAAAATACAATTTTACTCTAAAAATGCCCAGAATGCTTTACAGTTTAATTTTTATCAGAAAGCCTCCCTGTAAATATTGTAGTGAAACCAGTAAAAGAGTGTCAGCTCTGTTGATTTTAGAGTTCATGTTTTCTAAAATAATTCACTGTTTGAATAAATTATTTTACTCTTTATAAACACTGTTTTACTACATATTTTAAGATGAATCTGTTACATGCTTTTATTAAAGGGTTTACCTCATGAAATATGATCACCATGGTTCATTCTGTGATTCAAACCACAGTTTGAACTATCAACTACTACCTCATTTCATGGATACAAATATTTTTTAGGTATAAATAAAAGGTGATACAGCTTTAAATCATTCTATTTTGCAAGCTTAATACACAATGCACTGATTTATTAAAATTCCTAAATGTAAAACAATGATGTCCACCCTAGATTTCCTACAAAGTATTTTGTGTAACACCTTTGAAATTGTGAACATCAAATATTTAAACTCTTACTTAAAAATCACAAATGATTATGTCAATGACAGCAAATTCTCTTTTGCAAAACCAGTATAGTAAGTGGAGCATCCTGTCATGGTTTAGTTTTGGTCTGGCTTTTTCTCTGTTATTTTTCAGTTCCTCCTCCTCTCACTCAGCGCACCCTCCACTCCCTTAGCAATCAGTCACACCTGTTAGGCCCTAATCAGTCTGATCTCACTCCACCTGCCATGTTTCATGAATTGTTGTGCAATTCATGAAACATGTCATCTCAAGGCACTTTACAAAGTCAAAATCAATCATATTATACAGATTGGTCAAAAATGTCCTATATAAGGGAACCAGTTGATTGCTTCAAAGTCCCGACAAGCAGCGTTCACTCCTGGAGAAGCGTAGAGCTACAGGGAGAGTCGTCTGCATTGTACATGGCTTTGCAGCAATCCTTCATGTTGAGCAAGCATGAAGTGACAGTGGAAAGAAAAAACACCCATTAAAGGGAAGGAAAAACCTCCAGCAGAACCTGGCTTAGTATGAACGGTCATCTGCCTCGACAGACTGGGGGTTACAGAAGACAGAGCAGAGACACAACAAGAGAGACAAAAAAGCACAGAAGCACACATTGATCTAGTAATCTGTTCTACATTAGATGGTAATAGGGGGTGATCTGTCTTCCCTAGGATAAGGTCACAGTTAACAGAACGTCAGACCAGGTGTACCTACTATGAAGAAAAGAGAGAGAGCAAAAAGTTAAAAGCTGAAATGACAACAGTCATTTCAATGTAATGCAATGCAAAACTGGAGAACAGTAGAAATCAGTAGAGTGAGTAAAATATACCCTGATGTCCTCCAGTAGCCTAAGCCTATAGCAGCATAACAATAGAGGTAGCTCAGGGTAACATAAGCCACTCTAACTATAAGCTTTGTCAAAAAGGAAAGTTTTAAGATTAGTCTTAAAAGTAGACAGGGTGTCTGCCTCACGGACCAAAACTAGGAGTTGGTTCCACAGGAGAGGAGCCTGATAGCTAAAGGATCTGCCTCCCATTCTACTTTTAGAGACTCTAGGAATCACCAGCAGACCTGCAGTCTGAGAGCGAAGTGCTCTGTTAGGAACATACGGGGTAATCAGAGCTCTGATATATGATGGAGTTTGATTATTAAGGGCTTTATGCGTTAGAAGAAGAATTTTAAATTATATTCTTGATTTAACAGGAAGCCAATGAAGGGAAGCTAAAATAGGAGAAATATGATCCCTCTTGTTGATTTTCATCAGAACTCTTGCCGCAGCATTTTGGATCAGCTGAAGTGCATTTTGTGGACTTCCTGATAGTAAAGAATTACAATAGTCCAGCCTTGAAGTAACAAATGCATGGACTAGTTTTTCAGCATCACTCCTGGACAGAATGTTTCTAATTTTGGTGATATTCCTGAGGTGAAAAAAGGAAACTCTGGAAACCTGTTTAATATGGGATTTAAATGACATGTCTTAGTCGAAAACAACACCAAGATTTTTTACTTTATTACTAGAGGCCAAGTTAATGCCATCCAGATTAAGTGATTGATTAAGAAGTTTTTTTTTTTGAGGACACTGGTCCAAAGATTACAACTTCTGTCTTGTCAGAATTTAAGTGCAGGAAATTTAAAGTCTTCCAGCTTTTGATGTCATCAAGACATGGCTGCAGTCGAAGTAACAAAGAATTCAGTCCAACAATATTGTGGGATTTGAGACCTACATGGATATGGAAATGTATTAATATAGATAGATCACTATTAAATATGAAGAAAAGAAATATTATAGATATCTGCCAAGAATTTTATAATCAAATACAGATTAAATATAATTATTATTTGCAAATTTATATTGATGGTTCAAAAAATCCAAAATAATGGAGCAACTAGTGTAGCAGTAGTGATTCCTGAATTAAAAGATTAATATTTCGAAAAGAACATCTAATTATATCAGTATATATGCAGTAGAATTATGTGCTATATTAGCTTTAGAATGGGTGGAGGATACTAATATAAATAAAATAATAATTTGTAGTGATTCATTATTTGCATTATTAAGTATAGAAAAGGAATGTACCAATAATCTTCAAAATATATTATATGAGATTATGGCTGTTTATTATAGAATATGTGAACAAAATAAAAATGTAATATTATTTTGGACTCATTTAGGCATTTTGGGAAATGACAGAGCAGATAAGTTGGCTAAGGAGGCTATTAAAAAAGAAGACATTGATATGCCAGTAAAGTTATCAAAATCTGAAGGCAAAAGTATAGTTTGGACAGAAAGCAAGAATATATGGAAAATTAGGTGGGATAATTAAATAAATGGAAGGCAGTTGTATAGGATACAAAAAACAGTTGCTGTAACAAGGATTAGAGGAATAAACAGGACGGAGGAGATAATCATAAATAGAATAAGAACGGGTCACAGTTTTTTAAATGGCACTCTTTTTAAGATGGGGAAACATCTTACTGTTTTTTTTGTTGGTGTGGAAATGTAGAAACAATGGAACGCGTTTTTATTAGTTGCAGAAAATATGTAAATCAAAGAACATTATTAAAAACAGAATTACGTGTTAATGGGGAATTGAAATTTGAGAATGTGGTTGAAAAGTTAAATAGTACTAAGGGGAAGAAGAAGATTTTCCATTTTTAAAAAAATTCTGGGATCATGATGAGGATTTAAAAGATATATAAGCATCCCATAGATGGCAGTAATGCAATAACGATGCATGCAAGCTGCCGTTAAAACCTAAAGAAGAAGAAGTCTTCAGTCATCAATACCATAGACATCGGCCGTTTCTCAATTCACGAGAACGCGAGTACGGACTCGCGTTCTCGTCAAGTCCAGTCTTGGCGAGAACACAGGAAGATCGGACTTGACGAGAACGCGAGCACGCAGCACGTATGGTGTATTGGAACGGAAGCGTACTTGTGACGTCATGAGACGCACAGTTCTTTAGCATTTCTTTAACATTCAAAACTATTTATATACTACACCACAATAAATCGTATTGAAAATTTTTTTAAAACAACATTTTTAATTTCTAAAAAGCCTAAAAATTATCTTGCCGCGGTGCATTCTGGGAAAGCGGTCAGTCTGAAGAACGCACAAGTCTGCTCTGATGCATGCTCGATAAAGAGGGCGGGGCGAGAACTTAATAAATAATTTTGATTTTGTATTGACAGTTAACAAACTTCCAGAGCTCCGTCCCAGGATGCCCGGTTTTTACTCCGCTTATGGGTACGCAAATAAAAGGACACTACAAACCACATCCCGGGCAATTACCTTCCATAAGTAAGATTTATGATAGATAATCCTCATGATTTACAGTTACAGTTTTTCCCGGCATAAACACAATATGTGCTAATGGGTAGCAGGCATGGAGGCAGAGAGAAGTACATTAAACACCCTGATTTCTGAGAGATGTGACTGAGGATATATATATATATATTGTTTAAAATAATATAAACAATATAAGCAATAATATATATTGTTTTTGCTATGATTTTGTAATCTCTTTGATTCTAAGATTCAATATTAATTTTTTGTTGATTTCTTTCCCTCCTGTATTATATAATTTTTAAATGCTGTTATTGGCACCTCTGATTTCACTTGTCTGTATATAGTTTTGCTCCTATGTAGATAAGTGCTGTTGTCATCACGTACTCTTAAAAAGTGTCAGATGGTCACTGAGTATCTGTTTTTTGTATATATATATATATATATATATATATATATATATATATATATATATATATATATATATATATATATATATTAGTGCTGTCAAACGATTAATAATTTTAATCGCGATTAATCGCATAATGTCGATAGTTAACTCGAGATTAATCGCAAATTAATCGCATATTTTATCCTTTTATTTCTGACAGTGTAATAGTCTGTTTGGGCATTTTAATATGCAATTTTGCAATAAATGACACTAATAAAATACATGCTTGTACAAAAAATATTTTTATTTTGTTATTTTTCAAGCACTTTTCAGAATTGGAATGAAAACATCCTGGTGCCAAATGTTAAACTCTGGACTATAATGGCTATATGACTAATCATGACGCCCTGATGTTTACACAGTGTTTAAACAAATGTGTAAATAAATACCTGTTTTCATGCCGATATATTTTTTTTTGCCTCTTAAACAAAGATAGACATGGTATTATGCATAAATATATAAATTAATAAAAATTGTACATTTCAATAAAGTCATAAGTTTTGTTAATTTCTTCTCTCTCTCTCTCTCTCTCTCCCTCTCGCTCTCTCTCTTTCTCTCTCTCTCTCTCTGTCTCACACACACATCTAATTCTGAGCTTTTACACCAACAACAATAATTTATTTGAATATTTTTGCTTGCTGTTTCTATCCATATTCTTAGAGTTTAACCCTGGAAAAAGGTTTTAAATTTCCAGGTCATTCCAGTCTTACACTTTGCTTGCAACTGGGACAGGAGCTTAATACCCTTGAAAGAGACTGTTTAGCAACTGATTAGTAACTCCAGGTACTTCGTTTGGCAACGTGATTCAGCCTTAGTTTGTCAAATACAGAGACAATAAATTAATAAGCATTAAAGTGCGGTTTATGGGTTGGGGTTTCTGCAATGTTATCAGCGTGTAAAAGCTCATCTTCAGAACCAATGTCTGATAAAATAGTGATCTGCACCAAGTAATCTACTTGCAGCAGTTATCACCGGTTATTGCACCGTAAACTGCAGAAAATACGTGCAGAGTTGCTCTGTCTGCCTTTACTATCGTCTGCTCCTAGGGCGGAGTGATATTTCAGCTGGATACACTCTAATGTAGTGCAGGCAAGCCTCATAATAACCCCTATTTCGGCACTTATTTTAGAGCCCAAATAAGTGATTTCACTTTCAGAAACCTGCCCAAAAAAACCGCAACCCGTGACTCATGAAATTTACAAGCGCTTTTAGAAAAAAGAAGCCCAGAGTCGCATGTGTCCGAGGGTAAAAGAAACTTTGCGCTCACGCAGCGTGGGTCTGTTTTGCTACAGTTTTCTAGCACTCTTGAAACTACGGAAAACGCCGAGGGTAAAAGAAACCCAGTCCGGAGAACACGGCGGGGGAAAAAACATTAGGGAACGGTGTGTGTGTTTTGTCGCGCGATCAACGCGACAAAACACACACACCGTGTATATATATATATATATATATATATATATATATATATATATATATATATATTAGGGCTGGGCAACGATTAAAATATTTAATCGCGATTAATCGCCCTGATTAATCGCGATTAATCGCGATTAATCGCATTGTATTTACAAATTCCAAGAATGAATTCAAAAGTAGTGTAAAGAGCACTTTTATTTTAATGTTCTGCTGCCATATGAACAAAAGTGTTGTAACATTTGTAGCACTTATTTTATACTGGATATTTTCAACCCATCTATTGAATTTAGTGCACTAGTTGATCTTTTCTTCATAAGAGAACAGCAAGCACTGCAGCCAAAATATGGTCTTTTTTGACCTGCTGTATATTAGCCAGTCACTAAGCTTGATGTATCATGAAACTGTTGACCTTTTGGGTTTTGTGGTTTTTATTTTATT
Source organism: Fundulus heteroclitus (assembly GCF_011125445.2). NCBI lineage: Eukaryota > Metazoa > Chordata > Actinopteri > Cyprinodontiformes > Fundulidae > Fundulus > Fundulus heteroclitus. The sequence continues at coordinate 2,648,019 of NC_046362.1, read as the reverse complement.
ATTACAATTAAATAATAATAATAATAATAGTAATAATAATAGTAATAATAATAATAATAATAATAATAATAATAATAATAATAATAATAATGTTATGTTCAGTGTTTTTTCGCTAATCCACCTCTTATATATTTCAATCCTTATGTAATTTTGTCTGTGTTGTGTGCACCTGCCTGTTGCTTTAATCCTATAAATTTCCCCGTCGTGGGATAAAAAAAGGATTAGCTAATGTTATCTTATCTTAAATAACACTTTTGAATATATGTACTGGGTTCTTTCAAGGTCTTAATTACATGTTATGTGTGGGCTCCAGTAACATCCATCCATCCATCCATCCATCCATCCATCCATCCATCCATCCATCCATCCATCCATCCATCCATCCACTGATCTACCTGGATGTTCCCTGGAGGACTGAAACGCCTCAGTCAGAGACGTCAGTCTGTGGGTCTGTCGGGGCAGTGAGAGAAGTTTCGTCTCCTCTCTCCATTTCTGTGGCTCGACGTTTTAATGTTTTTTTAACGTGCTTAGATAAATTTGTTGTGTTTCCACTGAAATGAACCGGCTTTTTACAAAACATACAGCTTAATTTCATTTACGGTATTAAAATAAAGCCAAACGGTGCTACTTCCTCTGTTCATGTTTTTTCGCTGCTGCGGTCTCTCTCAGCTGTTTCTTTGTTAAGTTTGTGTGAGAGCTAAGTGGGCGGGCCAGGCTGAGCCTGCGTGCTGATTGGCTGGCGCCGCTGAGCCATGTACGAGAGGGGAGGGGGAGCGGGAGAGTGCTGCCGTGACAGCGCGCTGCAGTCAGCGCGCCTGCTGACTGACACTGACTGAAAGCATGTGAGCAACATGCGTTAATGCGCGATAAAATAAATATCGCCGTTAATAGTGTAATGAATTAACGCGAAATTCACGCGTTAACTTGCCCAGCCCTAATATATATATATATATATATATATATATATATATATATATATATATATATATATATATATATATATATATATATATATAGACAGAGAGAGAGAGAGAGAGAGAGAGAGAGAGAGAGAGAGAGGAGAGAGAGAGAGCGAGAGAGAGATGTGTGTATAATTTATGTGTGTTTATTATATTAATATATAACTGCAAAATATATAACTAAATCATTATGTGTAATCTGACTGAAAGGTCACCAGCATTGTGAACATATGATTAAAATGAGATCTGAGCTGGGTCCTTTTCATTCTGACAGCAGCTGTCTGATCTGTGGTCTGACCCAAGATGGCCGCCCTGTAGGCACGTCAGCTTAGCGGCCGGCAGTGTCCAATGGGACGTCTACGTATATGATGTCTATGATCAATACCGCCAAGCCTGTCAGGTCCAGTCTGCTTCAGTCAATCCAACACCACGCCGGTCAAGTCAGTTCGCTTCTGTCTCCGTAAACACCAAGCCTGTCTGTTCCAGTCCTTGCCCGTCACGTCTCGCTCCTCGTCTGCCAAGCTAAGTACCTGTTTGCTGCGCTGCTGGATTTTGCTTCTTCATCTTCATTATCCTCTGGTCTACAGTCCTGGTTCTGCAGCAGCCCAGCTCCTCCGGATTTCTCCCTGCTCTGTTCCTGTCAGCCAGCTCCTGCACCCTTCAACTCCTGTCCGGTAACAGACTCTGGTTCTCATCATCCACTACCCACTGTTTACAATAAACTCTCAAAACCAGTTCTGTGTGTGCGTACTCTCTCTGGGTTCATCTAAGACAAATCATGACACATCCATTATATTTTACATTAACTGTAGCGGACAATTCACAGATACCTTTACCATAACTTAGAGAACTTTAAATGTTATTGGTGCTGTTCTTATTACAATAATGATTTCAGTACATGTAGAATGAAATTTTTTCTTTCTTAAAAGTGGGGCGCAAACATTTAAGAGCCCCAGTTCTACAGTAAAACTAGTTGCATATGATCAGCATTTGACCGGGCATAGGGGGAAATGTTGAGTAGAGAGAAGTACACAGCCAAAACCTTGCGTTTCTTTGCAGAACCAACTGAGTTCACTACTAATGTATCCTGGTATAGAACCAGCTTGACACAATTTGGATTTTTGTGAATAAATGTGTTTGAACTAAACACATACATCACAGCAATCACTGAGAACATTTGGTCTTGAAACATTATTAGGAACCACTGAATTGAGACCATAGCCCCTTTTCAATTACAAGCCAAAGGATTTAAAGCCCCAGGATTTGGTTTCCCAGGTAAACCAAAGTCTGGGGCTCTTTGTTTTTTTCTGTTTCCATTTGCAAAGTTTTGGCAAAGTTGTGTTGAAAACTGCAGTACTATTCAGGTCCAGTGAGTGGCAACAGAATTACTTTTGCAACAACACATTATCAGTAGGGTAAAACTAACCTGTCTCACGACGGTCTAAACCCAGCTCACGTTCCCTATTAGTGGGTGAACAATCCAACGCTAGGTGAATTCTGCTTCACAAAGATAGGAAGAGCCAGAGTCCTCAAAAAATAAACTTCTTAACCAATCACTTAATCTGGGTGGCATTAACCTGGCCTCTGGTAATAAAGTAAAAAATCTTGGTGTTATTTTTGACCAAGACATGTCATTTAAATCCCATATTAAACAGGTTTCCAGAGTTTCCTTTTTTCACCTCCGGAATATCGGCAAAATTAGAAACATTCTGTCCAGGAGTGATGCTGAAAAACTGGTCCATGCATTTGTTACTTTAAGGCTGGACTATTGTAATTCTTTACTATCAGGAAGTCCACAAAATGCAGTTCAAAGCCTTCAGCTGATCCAAAATGCTGCAGCAAGAGTTCTGATGAAAATCAACAAGAGGGATCATATTTCTCCAATTTTAGCTTCCCTTCATTGGCTTCCTGTTAAATCAAGAATAGAATTTGAAATTCTTCTTCTAACGTATAAAGCCCTTAATAATCAAACTCCATCATATATCAGAGCTCTGATTACCCCTTATGTTCCTAACAGAGCACTTCGCTCTCAGACTGCAGGTCTGCTGGTGGTTCCTAGAGTCTCTAAAAGTAGAATGGGAGGCAGATCCTTTAGCTATCAGGCTCCTCTCCTGTGGAACCAACTCCCAGTTTTGGTCCGTGAGGCAGACACCCTGTCTACTTTTAAGACTAGGCTTAAAACTTTTCTTTTTGACAAAAATTATAACTAGTGGCTCATGTTACTCTCAGCTACCTTTATAGTTTTACTGCTATAGGCTTAGGCTACTGGAGTATATCAGGATCTAATTTTCTCACTCTATTGAGTTCTACTGTTCTTCAATTATGCATTATGTGTTGTCATTTCTGCTTTAACTTTCTGTTCTCTCTCTTTTCTCTTCATAGTAGGTACACCTGGTCTGGCGTTCTGTTAACTGTGACATCATCCAGAGAAGACGGCTCACCCGCTACTACCATCTAATGTAGAACAGATTACTAGATCAATGTGTGCTTCTGTGCTTTTTTGTCTCTCTTGTTGTGTCTCTGTTCTGTCTTCTGTAACCCCAGTCGGTCGAGGCAGATGACCGTTCATACTGAGCCCGGTTCTGCCGGAGGTTTTTCCTTCCCGTTAATGGGTGGTTTTTCTTCCCACTGTCGCTTCATGCTTGCTCAGTATGAGGGATTGCAGCAAAGCCATGTACAATGCAGATGACTCTCCCTGTGGCTCTACGGTTCCCCAGGAGTGAATGCTGCTTGTCGGGACTTTGATGCAATCAACTGGTTTCCTTATATAGGACATTTTTGACCAATCTGTATAATCTGACCCAATCTGTATAATATGATTGAACTTGACTTTGTAAAGTGCCTTGAGATGACATGTTTCATGATTTGGCGCTATATAAATAAAATTGAATTGAATTGAATTGAATTGAAAAACAAACAGAACTGAGAAGCCGTATCAGTGTCTTTTTTATCCGGACTCCGGATAAAACCGGATGGGTTAGGGTTAGGCTTTTGTAGATGGCGTTACATCTCCTTAACCCGTTTTATACCAATTCTTGAGTAAGCAGTTCTCACAACCCTGTTCTCAAATTGCCATCCGGAGGGGTCGGCTGGAGCTGGAACTTCTACTCTCCCCTGGTTTATGAAGGGTAGGGTGTGAGGGAGGCAGCGTCTCAGGGTTCGTGGGGTGGGCTCTGGTTGGCCGCCCTGTTCAGTTCATGTTGGCCGCATCTCCGGGTGGATGGGCCTGTCGGTTGTCTGGGCTTGGATCGGGGTGTGGGGTTAGGGCCAGAGTATGGTTATGGTTGGTCAGCGTTTGATTGTGGGCCCACCATCCCCCAATCCCGATGATGGGGTTTACCTTCCAGGTCTGGGGGCTGGATACCCCTCTAGGGTGCTGGCACGTGAACCTGGGAGTATAGGATGTGTGTGGTGGTTTTGTGGGTAAGAGTGTATGCTTGACTCAGGGTCACTAGGGTGGGAATGTGTGAATGTGATTGTGTACCTGGTTTTCTGTTTGACTTTATGTCAGGTTGGGTTTGGACTGCCCCCTCTCCTGTGATATGTGAGGTGTCCATTAAGTGGGGAGCCAATCCCCCTCATCCTGCTCTCCTCCGGTGGCTGGCACCTTGGCCCGCTGGTGCGTTGGTGGTCCTCAATGTCTGGGGCTAGGTGCTCGGACAGGCGTTGGCTTGCTCCTGGTGGCTGCTTCGGGGAGCCTGGGCCCCTGTGGCTCTGTCATGGGCTCTGCTGGGGGGTGGGGAGCCCCAGGGGCTCATGGCTTGGGCGTTGTGGCTGTTGGGGGGTGTGACTATATTCCTGTATATCCATCTGTAGTTAAAGGACAAGGTTCAGCAAATGCAAATTCTGCCCTGTAAAACAATGACAGCGCAATTGTCGCTGTATGATCTGAAGCCCCATTTGGAGCTTTTAAACAGGCTTTTGAAAAACTGTTAATTTGCTGCTGTAATATTATAATTTTTTAGAATAAAAAGTTAGCAGATGTGCATAATCAAAAAATAACAGAAATACCATTATAGAGCATTCAGTATTGTAAGAAAGCCCACACTGTTTCTGGATAAATACATTATTGTATGAGTTAAGTTCTGTTCCGTTTTGTGCCTCTTTGCTTGTAAACGTCTTGTTTGAAATGTCCCATGCTCCTGAATGCACCATAGCTTTCTGACGCTCGGGAATGCATCACACTGGTCTGTGAAGGCTGTGCTGTGTAGATGCACGTTTGATTTTCCCCTTAAGACAAACTTTGCAGTTTCAAAACTCACGTCGGCTGTCAGTTTATTGTTGTGTGTGAATGACAAGAGACCACAACAAATAAATCAGCCATACCTCAGACAAAATCTTTGGATTTAATGTTGTTCATAACACCCGTACTTTTGTAAATGAATCTGCCAAATAACCACAGTTTTTTTTCCCACGAGAGGTATTTTGAATCATTTTTATATTATTAATATAAGAACAAGTAGCTCCCATGGTCATATTTGAATTCGTTTTTCTCATCGATATGCAGTATCCCGCGACAGGGAATGCATATCTCGGCAGGCATGTACTTTTCGGCATAACATCGGTCCAATGTAGATTTGAGGGATGCAGTAAAATGCTAACTAACCAATGGGCAGAAGTTGACCCCTTAGGACCCTGCCCCTCCTCATTTGCATAATGAGGCAGAATAGCATACAGAAATGTAAAAACGAGAGACAGAAATGTAAAATCGACAAACAGAAATGTAAAAACGACAGACAGAAATGTAGAAAGGACAGACAGAAATGTAAAAAGGACAAACAGAAATAAATAGCATTGGAGAAATAAATAGGGCAAAAAAATACAAAGAAAGAATAAAACAGACAAAAATATCATAATATGCACATAGATAAATACCTAAAAAAGTAAGTAATAAATAAAGTAGCTAATTAAAAGAGATATATACATTTATGTCTCACTGTGTAATTTAATTTCTTCCAACATTTATTTGTTTATTGTGTTTTTGGTGGCAATTAATTGTATGCATATTTATTTTTTGAGCATTTATTTATTTCTGTATTAATTTTTAAATATGGTAGAGCTGGTCCTCCATATAATCGAGCAACACAATGAATTGGTAATGAAATTTGTTGCCAACACTTTTAAAATTTAAATTTATTGATACACTGTTGCCGCCCAACTTTAAAGATATTGTTAGTAAATCAGAGGCAAAAAGTATCATTAAACAAGAGTTGAAGAAAGGATGGAGAAAGGAAAAGAAGATGGTTTTATAGAACCAAAAATACAGTAAGAGATATAATAACTAGAAGATGGGGCAGAAAGGAGGGCACATTAATAAAAAAATTAAAGGAACTATACCTGAGTTTATTTTTGTCTGGTTAAAACAAATGGTTTTTTATTTAGCCTTTGCTAAGCAGCAAAACTACTCCAATGTGTTCCAGACAGGGTATGTAAACAGAACAACATGGCATGCATGTAAGTACATAGGAAAATATAATTTATCTGAGACGTAGTCATTCATGTAAAAGAAAGTGCAGAAAAGTCCTTTGAAGAAGCTTTGTTTCCTCCAGCGGATTATGCCAGAGGCGCTTGTTTAGCCTTGTGCATATCAAGGGTTTCTCGTTGCAAAAAAACAGTTGTGGTGGGGCTTACAGTTCAAACTCAACTGTTGGTGGTCAAATGGTGAGCGGATTGGAGGGTGGGGGGGCATACAAAACTTAATTTGACCCTGGTTAGTATAAAAAAGCATAGTACAAAGTAATGTGAATACTGTTGGGAGGAGGGATCGATAATCAATGTTAAACTAAAATGTTTCATGAGTTGGCGCTATATAAATAAAATTGAAATGAATTAAATTAAAATGTCAGAAATACAACATCGATTCATGGAATTTGATTTTAAAGTATACACTTGGCAATGTAAATCTTGGCAACCTACACTCCATACCAGTTGGTGGTGGTTAGGCACGCCTTAAAGTTTTTGGCCAAGAAGAAGAAGAAAAAGTCCAAAAATTGCGGTAAGACTTTGCGATTGGTGATTTCCTACATTTAGTTGCAGTTTATTTTTGTTTGTGTGGGAAATGGAGCCAAACCAACAAATAAAGTAAAAAGTTAAGTGTTAACCGTTCCTGCTCAGTCTTCTGACCGTGGTCGGAGGACACAGGGGAGTTCTTCCTCCAGGGCCGAAGTGGACTTTACTTCGGGGTTAACTCCGTCAAACGTCTTGCACATAAACCAAGCGGTGGCACGAATATGGTGGGAAGTCAACTCTTTAATAGGGCCAGCCAACAGTCGACAACTGCACAACCTTTTCCTTAACCGCTGCACTGGTCGTCCGCTACACACACTCTTTGTTTGTCCCACACACACCGTCCCTTCCTCGCTCGCTCCCAACATTTCCGTTCATGCAGCACACAGCGCCCCCCCCCCTCTAGCGTACACACCACAAACTGCGCTATCATCACATACAGCGGAGGCACTTTCCGCAACACTACCCCCACTCTGGATGGCAATTAAGAAATAATTCCACTCCAGCATTGCGGCGCATAAAACTGTTACACAATCCCATCACTATAAGAGGAAAAGAAAAAACTGTGACAATCGTCCGTACATATAGGTGGAGTGTAGCATCAAACCACATATCTCAGTGATGTTTTTAACCCGTTCAAGGCGAACCTCATGTGCCACATTAAGCTTTACATGCAATAGAGGGGGAGAGAAACTACTCAGCGACATCCAGGACGACCAGGCAGGACACTAACTGAACCCCATCAGATATAAAAAAAACAAACAGCAATCATGCCCGTGAAACAAACCATTTGCTCTGAAGTTAAATTTTCTCTGCAGTACGGACAACTGAACAGTAATAAAGAAAACAGATACAGGTGGTCAGTACGAACCGTTTTAACCAACTCCTGGAACCTTAAACTGAGTCCATGGTCTTACTTGGAACAATCCATGAGCCGTACCGGTCTGGTGCTCTACGCTGGCGCCTAGATCGTCGGAACGGCGGACCCAGAGGAGGTGAATATCCCACCGCACCCCCACCATCCTCAGAGTTGACATGGGAAGGGGAGGATGGGACAAATACACCCGGACTGGGATTCTTTGCAGTTGAGGTAGGCAACAGGGAACCGTCAGCACCTCCACTGGTTACATCAGAGAACAAACCCTGTAAATCCAGGTAACAGTCTGCAGAGTCCCCTTCTAAGGCTGGTGGTAGAACCTCTGTTGGTTCCCAGTGTCGACTCTGATCCAGGGCCCATCCGTTGTCCAGAGGCTCCCGACTGCGGTAATGCTTTAGCTGATCATGGTGGACGACTTTCACCTTGGACCTAGGGTTTTTCTGTATCCGGTAAACTAGGTCATCCAGTTGGCCCAGGACGAAGAATGGGCCTTCATATGCTGGGAGGAACTTTTTGACTTTATTCTTGACATGACGTGTTCCTTTAATAAGATACCACACAGGGGCTCCAACTCTGTACTGTGTGTGGCAGCAGTTTTTGTCGTACTGTCTCTTTGCACGTGTGACCGAGTCCCCCAGGGCTTCTCTAGCGATTTGGTGGGCCAACTCCAAACGTTCCCGCATCTGCTGCACATACTCTGGAGCAGTGGGTTGGTGTTCCGGATCAGGGGGTAAACCTGCGACGAGGTCCACTGGTTCACTTACTTCTCGGCCTAACATCATAAAGTTTGGAGTGAAACCTGTAGCACTATGTTTGGTTGACCTGTACGCCATAACAGCATAAGGAATCATTAGGTCCCAATCCCAATGGCACCGTGCTGCTGTGGTTGCCAGGATCTTTTGGAGGGTGGCGTTGAAACGCTCGACCTGACCGTCTGACTGCGGCCTGAATGGTGTTGTGTGAGTCTTGTCTATCCCAAACAAACTGCACATCCCTTGGAACACCTCAGACTCAAAATTGCGTCCCTGGTCGCTGTGAAGCGCTTGAGGTATTCCATAGCGGCACACCCACTCACTAGCTACGATACCGGCAACGGTCACAGCTCGCTCGTTCGGAATAGGAAATGCTTCAGTCCACTTTGTGAAGTAATCTTGTATCACAAGCACATAGCGGTTTCCACGCTCCGTCTCATTAAGTGGTCCCATTATGTCCAACGCAATGCGCTCCATAGGAGCTCCTACCTGGACTGTTCCCATAGGGGCTTGCGGTGTCTTCTGGGGTCGAGCCCGTGACGCACAGCTGGTACAGGTCTTACACCAAAGGGCAACATCCTCCCTCATGTGGTACCAGTAGTATCGGGTTCTTAATCTGGTCAGGGTCCGCTCTACACCAAAATGTCCACCCACTGGCCCCTCATGCATCTGTCTCATCACGTCGAGTTGTAGTTTACGTGGCAGCACAATCTGTGGGTAGAATTGGATGTCGTCAAGGCAATAGAACCGACGGACCAGAACTCCATCCCTGAAGTAAAGTCGTTTCCATTGAGTCCAGTACGTCTTAGTGGCCGGGCTGCATGGCGAGACCACAGACCACGGGGGGCGTTTGTCATCGGCCTTCATCCAGCTGCGTATGGGTGCAATGTCCACATCAGCATCCTGGGCCTGGCTCAGCTCCTCCATGGTCCAGCCATGAAACAAAGAAGCCGTGTCAACAGTCTCAGCCACATATATTTTCTCTGTCAATTTCACCATGCATCCATCAGTTTGAACATTGGCATGCATTCTGTCTGTGTCAGTGGAAATGTTTTGGTCTAAAGTCTCGGTAGCTGTTGTAAGGGTGTTTTGACTTACCCCCACTGGACAAACCTCTGTGGTGGAAGGTTGGTCCTCCACCCCCACTGAACTCAGCAACAGGGAGCTGATGTTAGAGTTCAAATCGCACTGGACAGCTTGATGGGTGATGGTTTTGGGTGGTGTCGAGGGGTCCTGCACTTTACATGGGCAGGACTGGCGGCAGGGTCTCCTGGAGAGGCTGTCGGCATTCGTGTGCTGTCGACCCGGACGGTGGATAATCTCAAAGTCATATTCAGCCAGTTTTTCCAGCCATCGAGCCAACTGTCCTTCTGGCTCTCTCATTTTGGTCAGCCAGCGCAGACTACTATGATCCGTACGCACCTTAAACGGCCGGCCGAGAAGATACTGACGAAAATGGGAGGTGAACTCCACTATGGCCAGAAGTTCACGTCTTGTTGTGCAGTAGTTTTGTTCCGGCTTTAGCAACTTGCGACTGCCATAAGCCAACACCCTTTCCACACCCCCCTGGATTTGTGACAGTACAGCATCAATGCCGGTGTCACTTGCATCAGTGTCGAGTATCATTTCCCTGCAGTCCATGGGATAGCCAAGAATGGGGGCCGAGGTGAGGAGGCACTTTAACTTGTTGAAAGCAGCCTGGTGCTCGGCATGCCATTGGAAGCGAGCATTTTTCTTAGTTAGGTTATGAAGGGGTTCAGCAATGGATGCAAAGTCCTTCACAAATCGGCGATAGTATGATGCCAAACCGATGAAACGTCGGACCTCCTGGATGGATGACGGTGTGGGCCACATTCTGACTTTTTGGACCTTGCTGGGGTCCGTAGCTACACCACGCTCAGACACTATGTGACCTAGGTAGGCCACCTCCCGACGGAAAAGGCAGCATTTGGCAGGTTTTAGTTTCAGATTAGCTTGTTGCAGTCTATAAAACACCTGGCCCAGCCGCTGCAGCATCTCCGACACATCCCTTGCCAGCACGATGATGTCATCCAGGTAGACCAAACAGGTCTCCCACTGCATGCCAGCCAAAACGCGGTCCATCAGCCGCTGGAACGTTGCAGGGGCGTTACATAACCCAAACGGCATGACATTCCACTCAAAGAGACCCGTCCTGGCGCAGAATGCTGTGGCTTTGCGTGCTCTTGGCGTCAACTCCACCTGCCAGTAACCCGAGGTAAGGTCCAACGTGCTGAACCATCTGGCAGTAGACAGTGTATCCAGCGTATCCTGGATACGGGGCAGGGGATAAGCGTCCGGTACGGTTCGCTCATTGAGAGCCCTGTAATCAATGCAGAGCCGGTATGTCCCATCCTTCTTGCGTACCATAATTATGGGTGAGGCCCAGCTGCTGTGGCTGCGTTGGGCGAGACCGTCCTGCAGGCTGTCATGTATCTGCCGGTCGGCGAATTGCTGCTTCTCTTTCGCCATTCTACGTGGAGGTTGTTTTATCGGGGCACCTGGACGAAGTACAACATCGTGCTGGACGAGATTGGTCCGGCCCAGATCAGCAGGCCCTGTGGAGAACACATGTCCATAAGTAGAGAGCAACTGTTTAAGTTGGAGGCACTCACCCTCATTGAGGTTTTTAGAGCTCTGAGCATAAAGCTCCTCAAGGTGCAAAGGGACCACTGGAACGCTGGCTGGCGAGTCTGTGGCTGGTGAGGCACAGGGAGGCTGCAAGGCTTCAGCTGGCTGGAGGAGACCAACCAGGGATCCTTCTTTAATGGTCACAGCGTTATTGCCCAGATTAAAGAGGCGAAGAGGGACCGTTTTAGACCTCTGGGGATGAACTAAGACTCTAGCGAGGAGTACTTTGTGCTTCTCAATAAAACCTTTAGTAGGGCTAAGTATCATGTCACTGCAGGCTGTCCCACTTAGCTGCACGCTGCCCCTCACAACATACTCCTGTCCTGGTTCCACCATCACGGTTCTAGATATTTTCACTGCATGCGACTTCAGGTTGGAATCAGGTTGGTAGTGGGGGACTTCTTCACCAAACAGGATAATGCGGTGTCTGCCGAAATCAAGACGGGCTTCAGCTTGTGCGAGGAAAGGATGGCCCAGCAGCACTTCTAACCTTGCTATATCTGCTACAAGAAAATCCACATCCACCTGACGGTTGTTGATGCTGACAGGTATCTGGGTCTCACCCAGCACTGGCACATCTACAGGTCCGACCCCCAATAAAGTCTCAACAATTGATGGACACAGCTGAGGTCTCACATCAGGATGGATGGAATTATAACAGTGCAACGGTAGCACATTTCTCCGCGCCCCACTGTCCAACAGAGCGCACACCTCCACTTCATAGAGTCGCATGCGGATACTCATTTCCTGGCTTTGGCTTTTCAGGTGGAGCACAGTGGATTCTTGGGTGTCACAGGGGGAACCGCCAGATATCAAACCCTTTGTGGTCTTGTGGGGAGAGGGGCACTGCTTCTGTATATGACCCCAACCTTGACAGTTATGGCAGCGAACCTTCCCTTTTGTCACATTTTTGCGGTTATTAAAGGCTGAGGGAATGTGTGTGGCAACCCAGTTTGGTGAAGAACTTGTCACAGGTGTAGCTTTAATAACTCTTTCATGTTCGTCATTGGCTCTAACTACAGCAGTTCGGGGCCGTCGTTCCACCATGTTGCGGGCTCCTGGCTGCATGGCACCGGCGACATAAGCTGCAGCCCTTCTTGTGGTTTCATGGGCATGAGCTATTTCATATGCACGGGCGAGTGTGGGTGGTCGTTGCTCTAATAATTTCTGGACTATTTCTGCATCACCCAGACCATTGGTGAAAACTTCGACAGCGATGGAGTCCTGTTCGACTTCAGCCCTGTCACCATAAGCCACCGCCACCTTCCCATAAATATCATCTCTGAATGTATGTAAGGCCTCTTCGTGTTTCCGTACTCGCTGCCTCAGTTCTACTGCCACTGCAGCGGCATGATCAGAGGATGGACCGTAAGCAATTTCCAGTTCGTCCACCAGGCGGCGGTAATCCCACTTGGAAGAGCGAGGATTTCTGTGGACAATGGCCCCCGCTGTGCCAACCAGGCAGAATTTCAGCTGCACTGTCATTGTCTTTTCAGACCAATGGTTCGCTTCGGCGCAGCTTTCGAACCTGTGCAGAAATTCTTTCCACGGTGTGGTACCGTCGTATTGGCCCGGCCGTAAAGTAGGGACCCTCTCTCTAGGATCTCCATCCTCCTCACTGTCGGACAAGGGTTGCCGCAACACGAAACAGGGTTTATCAGCTTTTAAGCGGGGCTGGGGCCGTGCAGGGGTTTGCTTATAGCTTATCGTTTCATCCAGTTCGGGTGTACATTGCACTGCGGGAAATACCACAGGGTTAAATGGGGCCGGCGTGCTGTGCACAAAGTTTCGTACATGAGCCGGGGCGAACGGGTTGGAGTCCGTGTAATTACTTTTCATTTGAAACGCGGGGGCTGCGTAGTAATGCGTCCCGCCGACTGCATTCCCTCCACGGGCATAACTTTCACATTCAGCAGCAACGAATGGGTTCGTAGAGCTAAACTGTGGCTGAGCGGAGCCGTAGCGCGGTGCAAACAAGTCCCCTCCTTTAGCATGCGAGCCAAAACAGCGTTCATCACAGAGAAAAGGGTTGAAATGTTCACCTTTCACCACCGTCGCATCTTCAGTAGCCTTTCTACACTCAGCACCCTCGGAAGACATATCCAATGTCATAAACGGGTTGGAATAATCTGTTTCGAGCCCATAGTCTTTAGGGGGCTGGCGAGCGGCGGCGTCCATCTTGCGGTCGTTCGGCAACGGGCTAATGCAGTCTCTCGGCTTTATTGCTAGCTGCTTCTTTCTCTCTTACTCCAAACTCACCACTTGTCCAGCAAGACGCAGAGGTCCCTTCGTGGTCGCCAGTGTTAACCGTTCCTGCTCAGTCTTCTGACCGTGGTCGGAGGACACAGGGGAGTTCTTCCTCCAGGGCCGAAGTGGACTTTACTTCGGGGTTAACTCCGTCAAACGTCTTGCACATAAACCAAGCGGTGGCACGAATATGGTGGGAAGTCAACTCTTTAATAGGGCCAGCCAACAGTCGACAACTGCACAACCTTTTCCTTAACCGCTGCACTGGTCGTCCGCTACACACACTCTTTGTTTGTCCCACACACACCGTCCCTTCCTCGCTCGCTCCCAACATTTCCGTTCATGCAGCACACAGCGCCCCCCCCCTCTAGCGTACACACCACAAACTGCGCTATCATCACATACAGCGGAGGCACTTTCCGCAACATAAGGATGGATTCTATAAAACAAGAATAAAACATCTGCATGCTATCAACATTGACAAACATGTCATCTCAAGGCACTTTCCAAAGTCAAATTCAATCAGATTATACAGATTGGTAAAAAAAAATTCCTATCTAAGGAAACCCAGTAGATTGCATCAAATCTTGAACAGCAGCATTCACTCCTGAAAGCGCTTAGAGCCACAGGGAGAGTCGTCTGCATTATCCAAGTCTTTGCAGAAATCCCTCATATTGAGCAAGCATGAAGCAATTTTTTTTTAAGAAAATGAATGTGACATTCCTTATTGATTTAGCAATGCTTATTTAAGTGTAATTCCTTACCGATACTGTAAGATGCAATACAAGTACCTTTAAACTTCATTTATTATAAATGTGTTTTTCATTTATTATAAATGATACCTGATGCAAAAAGTGTGCAAACTGCTCAAAACTGAGTGCTGAATTTAATTACATTGCCTGCATTTAAATGCTATCAACTGCTTTATATGCCAGATTATGACAAGAGACTCCTTCCTGGACAGAATGACACACAGAACCATCAAAGAAGTTGGGCTCAATCCAATCAACAGATAAGCCTGATTTGCTTGACCTATTTTGCCCAGCTTCCCTCTTTCTGAGAGGTTTCAAACAACTGCATTTGGGACAACAGTGGCATAATAGTCAGGGAGTTTGTCCTGTAACTGGTGGGTTGCCGGTTCGATCCCCTGCTTCAACTGTCTCAGTTGTTGTGTCCTTAGCGAAGACAGTCTGTTGGCAGTGGTCAGGGTGCCAGGTGGTGCTTATGTATGGCAGCCTCACTTCTGTCAGCCTGCCCCAGGGCAGCTGTGGCTGCTAACATAGCTCACCATAAGGGTGTGAATTTGTGTGTGAATGTGAATGGGTGAATGACTAACTGTAGTGTGCTTTGGGGTCGTGGGACTTGATAAAGCGCTATACAAGTACAAGCTGTTTACCGTTTCATGGTTCCTTTTAAGTCCTAAAACCTTGTTTTCTTTTTTTAATTTTTACGTGTTGAGAAGGAAATTATTTGCTTGCTTGTGGCAATTCTCTTAATATAGGCTTTAAGGTCCCAGGTCGATACTGATATTTTATCTTTAGAGCAACTATTTTCCTTTTTAGTGTCATAAAAAGCAAGTCTTCTGCCTAAAAAAGAATGCTAAACACTGGTTTCTTATGACTGACTCCCAAAGGACTGGGTAAAGAGAGAAGAGGCCAAGAATGGAGCCTCGAGGCACTCTGCATGAGTGGTTCTCTTTAATAAAATAAAAAAAGCAGTTCTCCATTAAAAAAGGAGTGTAATAATACTGACAATAACTTAAAACTATTACTTTATTCAGTATTATTTGTACATTTGAACAGTTGTGTTTTTATTCTGTTTTAACACACTAAATGAACAATAACGTGTTGACACTTCTCTTTCACCTTCTAACAAAAGTAATACATCTACTTCCATGTCTGGTCAGATAAAAATGAGATGGAGTCGAATGGACCCGCTCTTCCAGCGACAGCTATTGTCCTAATATCAGCTGTGTGTGCTGATATTCACCGGACACTACCTAACAGACTGAAAGTTATTTATTAAACATTATATAACTTAAAACTGTGCATAATGGCACAAAATTGCCTAGCCCACGGATTTGTCTGCCTGCATCTGCCTTCACATGCATGACCCCATGCCTGTCATATCGATCCCCCTGAAGTCTCAGTGATTCTGCCTAGTGCTGAGATTAAAGCTGCATTCTGCAGCCATAGCACTGTCTTTTGTTACATGATCACTGTTTTGGCTGTCACATTCCGGATCCAAACGGAGTTGAAGAAACCACAGATCGGACCCACATGAATTCCGAATAGGCTAGTGGCTTTTTTTCTATCATTCTGGCATCGGACATTCATTGAATCCTCAGCAGCCACTAACATCTAGCTCCTACTCACGGTGATTCCTGAGAGTGGTCTGGGCAGTTTCTTGCTTCCCACTAGATAATTTATTTGAACTCCTAAAACGCTCACTGTATTCAGCTAAATTTTTGGGTCCTCTGTCTGTGGCATTACACTGAATGCTTGCTGAGATTGGTGACTGCTTGCTCAATTTGGTGGAACAAATATAACTTTGTATCTGCACAGAGAGAGCTAAAGGTAGTGATCTAGCGCTATTTAGAAAACACTGATGAAATGATCTGTGTACATGTACAGCTGTTTAGTTATTAACTATATGCCCTGATATATATGGCAGGGTGGGCCATTGTGTTGGTGAGGGGAAGGGGCGATGCCCCCCTTGAATAATGGTAGGAGCAACAGTAAAACTGTTTAGCCTAGTACTCATGGTATAAACATAGACAAAACATCTATGTGTAAATCACATTTATGTACTAACTTAACATTGACTCATGTTTAAAAGAAATTTGTATCCAACTTCACTGTTAGAATCAGGTCTGTTGCTTCATGAACTTATTAACTCAAGCCCACTGAGTTTTTCAGCATTCAGATAATTTTCTAATCTTTAAATGTGCCCACTCAGGTCGGCTGGTGGCAGGAACCTGTGAGATTATAACTCTGGACCGAGACAGCAGCCAGCCCCGGAGGACTATTGCCCGTCAGACAGCCCGCTGTGCCTGTAGGAAAGGACAGATTGCTGGGACGACACGAACCAAACCGACCTGTGTTGATGGTATGATGCTTGCTACTTTCTAAAGGCTGCACTGATTGAGATATCGAAGAGTTTGCACTAGAAAGATCCATTGAGGACTCAAGAGAAACAGCTGAGAATGTGGTGATCCAGATCCAAATGTTTTCCTCATATTTGTCCAATTCACTTTAACTTGGGGCTCAGCCAGTCTAGTAGTTTATCCTTTACTTGCATTTTACTTAAGCGCATTTGGATTATGGTATTCCATATGATAATTTTATCAGAGGTAATTAAAGGTCAGCCATTCCCTAACACATATTGAATCAAATAAATTGGTGTCATACAATCTTTAAAAGTTTTTTGAAGCTCCTTCACTGCTACTTTGAAAATAGTACCCTGGTCATACAGGTGCTTTGCTGGTTTTCCTCTTCTTGCCACAAAACAAAGCAGCGCTATCAGAAACATCTAAATATCCTGCATATGTCAGGAACTTAAACAGGTCAGTACGCTGTATTGGTTCTAATGAATCTGTCTTCGGCTTTTGACATGGTCGACCATAAAGTTCTGTTACATCGACTACAAAATGAGTTAGGATTTTCCAGTACTGTTCTGTGGTTTTCTTCCTATTTGAACTACAGAACGTTTTCTATGTTTGTGAATAATGTTATGTCTGAAGTCCTACCTCTTTTGTATGGTATTCCTCAGGACTCGGTCCTAGGCCCACTTGTGTTTCTTTTATACATCAGCCCCCTTGGGGAAATTATTGGCAGCTTTAAAAATGTGTCATACCATTTAAATGCTGATGATATTTAATTGTACTGCTCCTTTAATGAATCCGAGTTAAACATGTTAGATGGCCTATTAAATTGTATTGCTTGTATTAAGGACTGGCTTACCAATAAATGTCTTCATTTGAACTCCAGTAAGACTGAAACTCCGATCATTGCCCCAGAACAGAAAGTTTCTGTGATCAAACAACACCTTGGTTCCCTGGGCTTCTAATCACTACCCAGTTTAAGGAACCTTGGTGTCGATGTCCGTGGAGTCCCATTCAAAACTTCTAATTAAAATTGCTTTTATCACTTGAGAAATATCTCTAAATTGAGGGCAATAATTTCCAAATCGGACCTGGAGAGGATTACTCATGGTTTTATTTCTTCTCATTTAGATTATAGTAACTCTCTTTTTATTTGTTTTAACAAATCAGCTGTCACTCGTCTCCAGTTGGTCCAGAACGCTGCAGCAAGGTTTTTAACAGGAACAAACAGAAGGGCTCACATCACACACCAGTTTTATTTTCTTTACATTGGTTACATGTCAAATTTAGAATTGATTTTAAAATATTAGTTTTGACTTTTAGAGCTTTTAATGGACAGGCCCCCTAACACAGCTCAGATCTTTTAATCTATTACTCTTTTGGACGCACTCTCTGGTCCTCTACTACTCAACCCATTAAGCCACAGTGGCCCCACACGTAGCCGGATATCTGGGAATACTAAAACATTTTTATGCCGTTAAGCCTTTCATCCACATGTAACATTCTTGTTACATCTCTAAAAAGAAATGATTCTGAAAACTCTGGCCAAAATGGAGATTTCTAAAAACTCAGAGCCTGCTTGTGAACATGACCAGACAGACTTTTAGGGTTTGGCACATCACAGTCTGTGACAAATAATGTGGCTCTGACGTCACATGTGTTGCCATTGTTATAGACTTGGCCATACAGTGGACTACAAAAATAATGATGAGGTGCTGATTTCTACATTTGTGTTATGATTGATTGTTTACAATATGTGTCTCATCAGTGTTAAACTGGACAAATCCACTGCTAATCAATGGCATCTGTGGTCATTTCTTTCCAACTGATGTTACCTCGGCACTGCACAGCATTTCCTGTTTTCACCTTGGTATCGAGACTTCAAGGTAAAAGCAACGTGGAACAATATAAACATTACAGTTAGTTCAGACACTTTTTGTTTGTTTTTGCAAGCCCAGCTGCCCCAATACGTTGATGTTCAAAGGAGAAAGAGTACTTTGAGGTCAGCTGTTTAACACCAACTCTCTCACTCAATACAGAGGCATAGGCTCCATCAGAATACCTCTAAATATAGCTCCTAAGTCCTGTTCTTTGACTTTTCGTGGGGTAAACAGTAAGAACTGTATTGTGGAGATGAAAGGATCTTCAGACTGCTGTGCTGTCTTCTATCCGAACATTTTTTGAGGTGGGCTATGCTTTTATTTCATGTCAAGTAAAACATTGTAGGATTCCTTATAACTCCTTAGCGCCCACAAGGGACATCTCAAGGTTCCTATGCTAAATTAGCTGTGAAAGAAAGCTTACAGGCTCCTTTTCCTACCTCCTTCCTTACTGACTGCACTATTCGGACAGCACTTATCATGACGACCACTGCTGCAGTACCCATTAGATGTATAGGGTAGTTCACACGTGACGTCCCGCGTGACGTCAGCGCTACATCCGGGTCCCGCAGGTAGGCAAAAAACAGTACTGTTCTCGTCTACTACATGACAAAACGGGTGATTTAGAGCGTACTTTTAGTTTGTTTATTTTTGGAATCTAAACAATGCCTACGACTTGTTGTGCTCCCGGTTGCACAGAGAGGCATTCCAAATAGTTGGATGTACGTTTCTGTCGTTTACCGAAGGAGGAAGGACGAAGAAAGAAATGGATATTTTCAATAAAAAGAGCGCAGGCAGACACTCCCAATGGACTGGGGGAGCCATCATACTACAACAGAATTTGCAGTCTACACTTCCATCTCTGGTAAATACAACTTAATTCTGCTCTAGTCATTGTTCTACTTAAATAGCGGCGGAGGGGAGGTGGCGATCGCTACACGGGCTGGAGAAGCGGTAGCAGCAGCAGCCGTTGTCTGAAGCAGCAGCGGCCGCTGCTGCTTCAGACAACGGCGGTGGAGCAGACAGTGGCTGCTCCGCCCGTTCAGGGGCTGCGGGCGTAAACACTACACGGAGAAGCCGCTGCTGCTAGCTGCTGCTAGCTGCTGCTAGCTGCTGCTGCTAGCTGCTGCTAGCTGCTGCTAGCTGCTGCTAGCTGTTCACGGGCGCTAGTACTTCTGTGTTTACGCTGCAATGTCGCCGACACCGCCACCCATTTTAACAAGACAAAAACACCTAAATAATCCGTAGTGAAAAATGTTTTTTTTAAACTACCGGGCCTCTGCTGAGACGCGGCCTGTGTCCGACGCCGCTTTGTGCTGTTACACAAACATGTGTGAACAACATCCATCCATCCATCCATTTTCTGACCGCTTAATCCCTCATGGCGTTGCGGGCGTTGCTGGAGCCTTTTTCCTGATATAAAATAATTGTAGCCATCCAGTGGTTTCAGGGGCTTTCATGCTCTCTCGTCTGTACTGGCCTGCCGTGTTTATAAGGTAGCTGTATGTCGCAGTACGGAACCCTTGGCCAGCATTTCACAGACTCGTTCCATCCCTTCAGGCTTTTGCTGTGTGGATCTGGCAATCTGATACCATCAACCATCAACTTACTCTTAAAACGATCTTGTAGTCTGTTATCTAAAGAAGAAAAATACGCGGAGAACTCGTCAGTTTCTTTGTTTGCGTTCGCCATTGTGTTCGCCTTTTGCCTACCAGTCCGGCGCGCATGCGCGAAAAACCCGCATCAAAACAATAACAATGAACTACCCTATTTGGGAGTCAAAACGCCATTAAACATCGCTTTTATTTTGAAGGATTCTGTCTGACTGACACAGGTTTAGCTTTGCAGTACACTGCCCCCTATGTGTCTGACATGTTTAAAACAACACTCAGTGGTGGATTTATAGGGGTTTGTGTGGATGAAAACTTTTCTAAAAACGATCCTATGTGTATATCATTTCTAAAAATGAGGTGGGGGAGATTTGTTTTTATAAAAACCTGGCCATGTGTGTTCAAGGCCTGAAACTGCCTCCAATTACCAGGGGTTACATAATTTACAGTTCATCTTTTAGGGCTTTTTGTGGTCAGTAGTATGCATCAACATGTTACCTCTTACATCCCAGATACAGAGAAGAAAGAATTCAGTGACTGCAAAGAAAAAATAAAAGTCAAAGAAAAGGAAGCTGTTTAAAGAACAGTAAAGACAAAAAAATATTTTGCTATTTGTTATGTTACACTGTTTTTTCTTAGGTGAATAAAAGCTTCTAGCTCCTTTTTAAAGGGAATAAAAATAGAATCCTTTCCTGTCTTAATTTCTTTTTTCTTCTTCACCTCCTCTCTACCTCATTCCATCTTTTATTCGTCATCCAATTGTGTCATCCTCAAGGGACAAAACAACATCCTTCCTTCTGGATGCTATCTTTGATGAATAACACCATTACAAAATGGCCCCCACACTTTTGGATAAATGCGTAGTTGTGAACGGTGGCGGATGGATCTGCATTGCGGCTTCTTAATATATCAGGGCAGTGATGCAGAGCTTGCAGGTGTTCAGGTGTTTACTGAAACATGCAATTAATCCACTGCATCTCCTTTATAAAATGTGCAGTACCTCTAGCTTCTATATTTGAACACTTGAAAAACACTTTCATCCATTCTTCTCATTGATCCACTGATAAAACATGTCAGCGTTTTGTTCTCCCCCATAACACAATAACTTGTGCAACTTAAAACATTAATTGGCAGAAGTTTTTGATTCTGTTTTCAAATTGATTGAAAAGATCAGTAAAACATTGAAGGGCAATCCTCCTCAAGGTTAACAACCCTGATTTCACTCATAAAATGCATATCAGTTAAACTGCTGATTTCCAAACAAATGGTATACCAGCTCACCATGTCAAGACTTAACCATTCACCTGCATCTCAGGTTAAGGGTAAATTTTTTTGAGGACGGTAACATTTGACTTTTGGACAGGGAAGACAGATTGTTTGGAAAAGAAGTTCAAAAAGTAATTCATAATAAACATGAAAAATCAACACTAAAGAGGTAAAGCTTTCAGTCCTATCAAACAATTACAATCCAGTCTTGCAATAACCAATATTATGTTGTGCAATTATACACTGTTTAAAGTTATTTAATGTTTCATAAATAACTCTCTGTCTGTTAAGTATTGTCTGGTGATGATCAGCTCTTAAGCTGATATCAAGACAATGGTTGAAAGGGATGAATTGGAGCACTAGCGATCTTTTAACAGCAAAACCTGCACACAAATAGAACAAAGGAGTGACAACTTCTTTTCAAGTTCAAGAATTTAATAACAGAAATAAAATGAACATCCAGAGAACATCACTATGTAATCTGTGTTTCCCGCAGGAATTTGCTTAGGCGAGGTGGTGAGTTGTCGGCCGGAACCAGTTTTGCGTGGATGACTGCCCAGTATTGCCTGGGCCTGGCAATGAATTAAAACTTTGGGGGGTTTTCGCCAAGATAGTGCTGCGGGAAACACTGATGTAATGCTGTTTACCTGAATTAACACAATATTTCGATTAATAAATCCTCTCTACTAGGCAAGTGAAACTTAACTAAACTACTAAGCAAAATGAAGATAAAAAGAAGCTAAGCTAAGTAACTATTTACATGCAAAAAAACAAAACACACAACAAGAGTGGTTGATCATAAACAGAATACTTCAGTGAATCCTTGTTCACTGAAGATCTGATTCCAAAAAGCATGGAATGGAGTTAAAAAAAAGACATTTGTCATGTGTTTCAACCCATTCACAATGTAAAGCCAAAGTTAAACAAAACGTTGTTTGTTGAAATAATATTCTGAGAACCGGTTTGTCCTGTAAAATCATTTAAAGGTATATTATGCAACCGGGGTTGATTTTCCAGCAAGGCTCCCCCCAGAGGGCGAAAGTAAAAGTGCACTGTCATAAAGATGCTCAGCTGTTCTGGTTTCTCCGTCAAGCCAGGCGTGGTTGTTTTGAGCTTAGCAGACAGGCGAACGCAACGAAAGGTAAAAAAAACCCGGCAGTACAAACAATGACTTACACAGTGAAAGTATAAACATCAGGGTTTCCCGCAGCGCTATCCTGGCGAGGGGAGGCGGCCGCCGTGGTAGCGTCTCGCCAACATTAAAAAAAATAAAAATAAATTATAATCATTTAATCATCCAAAACGGTATGGAACACATTAATTAACTGAAAAATGTTGCATAGTATTCCTTTAATTTAGAATCGCTTGCCTTTGTTTATGCGATTCTACCTCCGGGAGCTAGGGGTCGCTGTAGCAAAGAGGTTACGACATAAATTTATCACAATTGCCTTTACCAACATTAATATTCGATAGTAATGCGGGGATAAGGCTTATGCCACCATCGAAAGATGGCGAGGAGAACAGTTACGCTTTATGCTTTAAAACGAACTCCTTTTGAACTGTCCGAAACCAAATGTTAGCAAGGCTAATAGCAGTTTGGCTAGCGCGAGCCCTTTTGTTCTAAACACCATGGTTTACAAAACATTTCCCAATAAACCTTTTAACTTCACCCTCAGCTTGCTGCCCAAACCTGTCTTTTGTCTCATGTCAGTTCTGTCCAGTTTGGCCATCCACAGAAGGAGTGTTGAAGGAGGGAAGTTGTTGGTTGTTGTTGGCGGCTAGCGTTCAGCTCTGCAGCATGAGCTAACAGCGTGGTCGGGGTCGGAGGCCTGGTCCCTGCCGCGTTTTTTGACCCGGTTGCAGTCCGATCTAAGCAGATTCTCCTCGTGAGCATTAAACATGGGCTCTGCTGCTGGCTTTCAGCTCTGCGTTGCCTGGAAACCAGCTCCATCAGGGGTCCGCTGAGAAAGCAAAACATAGCTGGCATAGACGGACTCCTTCACTTCGGCATCTGTTTTAAGCAAAAGTGAGAGACTTATCTTTGAATCGGCTGGCAGTTTCTCCCTATGCCAGGGAGGAACTGAGTTTCAGAAGGGCTCATTCTCACTCAGCTTGTGGCCTCCTCCAGGCCTCATGCATGGCTCCTGCACATGTCTGCTGAGGGACTAGACCCCCCCCCCCCCCCCCCCCCCCCCCCAGAGGAGTGCTGGTCGTCTGATGATGGAGGAGTGTGGAAGAAGAGGAGAGGGAAGAAGGGCTGTCCAAGCCTTGAGGGTCTCATGTTGCAGCCAGAGTGGAATTTCTTTGTTAAACTCTTCCACTCTAAAAATTCAATCTGAGATCAATTATTCATCATGGCATTATCATAGCATAACACTTAAAACCCTGAAACATAGAATTTAAATGTGTCCTCATGGCTTTCTTTACAGTTCAGCATAGAATGGTAAGCCCTATTGGTGTCGCTGTCTGAACAATTAATGTTAAGCATAAAATTTTCAATCTATGACCAGAACTGAAAAAGTTTTTTGGATATTTGCAGGGTTTCCCTCACCATTTTATAAGCCTGGTGGGCCACCAGGAATGACAATAATAATCTCTGGAAGGAGCGAAATATTAGGGCGATGGCAAGGAGCTCTTTCAACTTACATACTTGGAGCCCATTTAAGAGAATATAATGTTTTGTTTAATTTTTGAGAAAATAAAACAAATTATATTCAAAACCGCACATAGTCCTGTCCAAAGTACAGTTTAGATAAAAAAAAAAAAACTTCCTGGTGTGAGTAACGATGTTCTGTCAAGCTTACCCAAACGTGTGTTACAATGTTCCTTGTATGAGGAGAGATCGTTGTTCTGCTGAAAGGCATTGTATGTGATTTTTGGGAAGTTCGGCTGAAATATCCATGGAAATCAGAAGTGCCGGAAGATGGAGATGAAGATGACTGCCAGATGATTGGCGTAAAACACAAACTTGGTTTGGATGGGTTGGATTTTTCACATAGACACCAATGATATGAATCTTGATTTACAAATTCACATGTATTAGAATATTGGGAATTCTTTGACACTGTTATGTGAAGTGTGAGAATGTACACTGACTAAAATCCCTGTGTTGGCTCTGATGTAATAGGGAAACCAGTTTTTGCTTTATTATTTAAACCTTTTTATTTTTTGCTCCAAACTTTCTGACATTCATCACCAAAGATGTATCTTTAAAATACCCTGGGAAACATGCAGAAAGCTGCTAACAATTGTTCATAGGGTTTGATTGCTGTAATGCCAAAACATATTTTTTCACAGATAAAAATGTATTCCACCATGTCATTTTTAGTATTGGAGTAAAAACAGATAATTTCAAATTAGGGCTTTCAGTTTTAACGCGTTATTAACATGTTAACTTTGTTAGATCATCAACGGCCACAATTTTTTTAACACGCGTTAATCGCGTAAAAAAACTGACAGCCCTAATTTGAAATTATCTGTTTTTACTCCAATACTAAAAATGGCATGGTGGAATACATTTTTATCCTTCTCTTTAATCTAACACACATTGGAGGATTGGATGCTCGTCACTTCCTGTTTGCGATAAGGCATATTGTGTCACTTCCTGTTTTCACAGTGTGGACTACGGTGTGTTGCTCCAGACTCTCTCGCTTTTATCTTTAATCTCTTTGCTGTAACATCTGTTTCTAACACATAAGCACTTTTAAAACATTCTCTGTAGCTGCACATCGCACTTGGGAACTCCTCGTGTTTCACACGGTTTGCTTTTTTGGTGTAATAAAAGGGCGCTAGCCTTATGGCAATCCGTTTCAACATAAATTTGCTTGTCCCACCCTTACATTCGAGATATCTCAAATTGTTTTATGACTAGACGTTTTTGCGATTTAAGATATCTCTGATTGAATTTTGACTAGTTAAAATACCTATTCGAGATATCTCTAATTACATTCTGACTAGTCGAAATGACATCAGATTTACCATTGAGTTGTATGGAGACGTCAATTCAAGATATCTCGAACGAATTACTGACTATCTGAAATACTTATTTCAGATACCTACAATTAAATTACGACTAGTCAAAATTACAATTCAAGATATCTTAAATTTAGCTTTGACTAGTCATAATTCTAATTAAAGATATCTCAAATGGCACCATAATTCAAGACATCTTAAATGTATTTTTGGATAGGCGAAATGCAGTTTTGACTAGTAAAAATATATAAAATATCTTGAATTATTCAGCTTTTCCATTTAAGATATCTTAAATTGACATTCTGACAAGTCAAAATGACATTACGGATATCTTGAATTACGAAACGGCTTGCCATATGTCATCACACATGAACCGGTGTAGGTACCAGATTGACTCGGGTGGTCAGATCGACTCGGGGCCCTGAGCCTTCTGATGACGTCATTATACATGATTGGTTTAACGTCTGCACAATTACGCAAAACATTGTGATTGGTCTGGACAACTTACTAAAGTAATTATAGCGGGGTGTAGGTTTTTTTCGAGAGCGGGATTGCGGTATGTAAACGGACAATTTTACGAAGACATTCTCCATGGTCCCTGCGCCTCCCGATGACGTCACAAAATTCTCCATGGGCCTTGCGCCTCCCGATGACGTCGCATTATGGCAACGCCACTCAAACAAACTACATTGAGCCGGCGGTCTGCATTTGTAACGAATCAATTTTATTTAGTTAATTTAGCGGTTTCCTTTTTCTCAAAAGCTTCATGCTTAATGATGAACTTAGAAAAATATGAAATCTTGACAATTCAAAATAATCAACCCACTTTAATTGATAAAAATTAGGTAAAATATTTAGGTATAAGGATTAACAAGGACCACACTGAAAATGACAGAACAAATATTCAAGCCATTTTACAAAAAGATCAACAAATATTTGACAGTTGGCTCAATCTGTGGAAGAATATTGTCACAATTACATCTGGAATAATAAAAAACATGTGATCAGAAAGAATGACATAGTAATATCAGTAGAAAAAGGAGGAATACACGTTATTGATTTTAAAGTGATGAATGCCGTGATAAAATGGCTGCAGACTTTTATTAAAAATGAAAAGAGTTTATGGTTTAGTTTCCCTTCACAACTTTTTTTTTTTAAATTGGAGGAAGGAAATAAGATGTAATTTTGATCCTGCAAAATTGCCGATTAAATTGTCAGCCTACCACAGAAGCATTCCAAAATGATGTTAATAATAATAAATAATGACGTAATCGGGAAGCGCAGGTCCCCCAGCCACCCCCCCCCCCCCCCCCCCCCCCCCCCCCCGAGCCGATTTGACTACCTGAGTCGATCTGGGGTCCGTTCTTCGTACGTCGCTAACTCAGTTAGCTGGATTTCATTGTTGACGATTTGGCATGATCTTGGATCGTTTGGTTCTTCGAAACTCATCCCGGACTTGCTGTCATAGCAACATGTGCGCAAAGTTGAGCCTGCTCCCGAGCAGGTTTATTTCATGTAAACAGGATTAGATCGTAGCGGAGGAGATAGGGAAGTCTGTGTCTAGCCAGTGCACTTGGACCACCTAGTGGCAGAGGAAGGGACAGAATTGCGGAACACCATTTTTTTAATGTTCAATAAAAGACAAAACAAATAATGCTTTGATCCTGTTGTTTTATTTAAACAATTATTTATAAAGAAAAGTCAGCAAGTCATCTTTTGCCTGCAGTAAGAGATAGTTATGTAAAGTCAGCAATACTACTGTGTAAAATGGTGTATTAGAATTTACTCTGAAGGTCCTTTTGAAGCAACTCGATCTCTAGTGCAGTTTTTCTCCTTTTCACGTTGTGGAGTTCAATTTCTCTTCTTAATTTGTATTTTTTTTTCAGGTCAAAATACTTTTTCTTTTGTTGAAGATGCCGTTAATATAGGGAACAGATGGTACCTTGAGTCATTTTGTGAAAAAAAAAAGAAAAAAGAGAAAGGGTTAAACATGTAAAAGTAAATTGAACCCGATTTTTTTCAGCCTTCTTATTGGTGGCTATTAAAAACAGACAAACACATAATTTAACAGTGGCTTTTAAAAAAGAGGAAGAAGTTGCTTTTTAAAATACAGTATAATAATTAAAGGCTATCATTTTGTAGAA
The DNA here is from genome assembly GCF_011125445.2 of Fundulus heteroclitus. Taxonomy (NCBI): domain Eukaryota; kingdom Metazoa; phylum Chordata; class Actinopteri; order Cyprinodontiformes; family Fundulidae; genus Fundulus; species Fundulus heteroclitus. Next base: position 2,620,554 of record NC_046362.1, on the reverse strand, counting down.
TATTCTTGTACTTCTCTTTTTTCCCTATGTTCTAGTGGCTCCCATGGAAGCTCTGACATAAGTGAACAAAGTACTTATGAAATTATTAAAATGCAAAAATACATACTGTAGAAAGTGATAGAAACATCTACCATGGACAGTATTTACGCATTAATTTGTCTGCTATTTTTTGCCAGCCCTCTCTCCTGGTTGTAGCAGACTTTGAGGTGTTACCTGTCGTTTTAATTGACTCAAATTCGGCATAACCTTCTTTTAAAAGCTCTTGTTCTGCTGGGAGAAAAACTGTGGGCATTCTTTGGCCACAGTCTCATTTGATCTTGGATGTTTTAAGCAACGTACGAAGAACGGACCCCAGGTACCTACACCGGAGGCGTGCGGTTTTGTTTTCAGAGGAGCTAAAGGAGGATGCTGTAAAGCATTGTGCCGTCTAGCATTTCAAAATCAAGAGCTAGCTGGCTTTACCATAATTTCCGAAGAGGCAGATAGCTTTACCACAGTATATAAACTGCATCTGGTTATTAACTGAACTGGCCCGGGCTGAGGAATATTTCTTATTTCCAGCTTGGACATGAGTCGATAGTAGCGCTTTCAGCTTCCCTAAGCCGTTTTTCAGTGCATTGTGTGTGTCGGCAGCAGTGTTGGGCAAGTTACTTTGAAAAAGTAATTAGTTATAGTTACTAGTTACGTCTCCCAAAAAGTAACTGAGTTACTAACTGAGTTACTCAACTATAAAAGTAACTAGTTACCAGTAAAAGTAACTATTGCGTTACTTTTTCGTTTCTGGCTTTTTTATTTTTATTTTTTACAAATTTTTAGCTGCCATGTCATTTCAATGCAACCCCCCCCCCCCCCCCCCCACACACACACACACATACTCCCCCTTTTGTGTTGAACAGTGAAGTGTGGTGAAAGCAGCTTTAATTCCCCCTCACATAACTTTCATATCGCGCATGCATTGACTTTTTCAAAAATTTTCTCTTGCGGTTTTCAGCAGCAACGGCATTGTTTCTCATGGTTTAATATTGTCCATATGCCTTCTTTAAATATTTCTAATTCTACTCGCAGGACATGTGCAATTCCAAACTTATTTCCTGTCATTGACATGGGGAATCACGTTATTTGCGTTCCAGTGATCGGAATTTTATTTCATGCTCACGTTCAATGGTCGGTCGGGCGCTGTGTTTAGTTACCTGACTAATATCATCTGTTCTGAAAACAGACATGCTGAGAACAGGGCCGGATTATCCATAAGGCTCAGTGGGCCAGTGCCCAGGGGCACCAACCATGGGGGGGCACCACATGACACATGCTTTAAAAAGATATTTTTCATAAATTGTTATATTATTTACTTGAAATTGTTGAAAGACCATGCATTATTCGTTTTGTGAACACTGATGTCACAATAATGATAAATGATAAATAAATCAAGATTTTTTTTATTTCAACATTTTAAAAAGAGATATTTGAATATTTCTCACTGCTCATATGCCTACATGTAGTTGTGTAAGTTAGTAATTAGTAAAGAAATCCCCTTGATTATGTCTGATGTTTTTGACCGGAGGACAGCACGGGTAAGGGGGGGGGGGGGGGGGGGGGGGGGGGGGCTTTGAGGTATAGTGCCCAGGGGCTCTACATTGTCTTAATACGGGCCTGGCTGACAATGCTCAGAGTTGCAGCTTTCTACTCAGTGTAGATCAGCCGTTTTTTCTAAAACAACTGTGCAGCATAACTTTGCTGTGCGCGCTGAATCCAGATGCTGTGCGAGAATGCACACGCGCGCAGTTTAGAAGGAACATAAACAGTTTGGCGCTTCAGTCAGTTCAAAACAGTTCCTGTATCGGCCATGTAGCTCACACGCGCATCGACACAGGTTTTGCTCTACGAGCTCAACTCATGCGCCGACGCATCGGTGTTGCCGGACCCATGTTCTTGTCCTTTTCGCTGTTTAACTCAAAATAATGTACCTCCAAGAATCAAACGCTGTCTTCTCGGTCATCTTGCCGGGGTACAAACACAAGTAGCTTACACACACAGGTGCGCGCGCGCACACACACACACACACACACACACACAGAGGCAAAGAGCAGGGTACAGACGCAAGCAGCCGCATCTGACTAAATGCAGAAAAGCAGGGACTTCACTTTCCTTATCGAGGGACATTCTTAAAGTAACGGAGTAACGAGTGCTTATTTTGGAAAATAACGGAGTTACTGATTACTGAATTTGCAAAACTAACGCGTTAGTTCAGTAACGTTACTCGTTACTGAAAAAAACTAATTAGAGTACTCTAACGCGTTTCTTATAACGCGTTACCCCCCAACACTGGTCGGCAGAAAGTAAATCCGAAATTCTTTGCAAATTTCTTAAGCATTCTTCAAGTATGCTATTTTTGCGCTCTCCGCATATCCCATACTGAAAAAGCTCTTTCAATATTGTGGCATTTTCTTACAATTTTGTCGAAAACTGCCAGCGCCATTGAATTTTCAGGCAATTATTTGAACAGCTTACAGCCAGTAAGGTGCTGTAGTGAAGGAGAGGGCTGTCCAGTATGATGGCAAGGCTCTAAAGCTGAATGGTGGGAGAGTTACAAGAATGGTCATTGCATATTGTAAAACTACCAGATTTGGTTAAAGTTGACTTCGCACAATAAGCAAATGAGGTAACTAATGTGACATTATTTCAATGGTCCTGGGAATATATGGGCTGACTCGAAAAAATTTTCAGTCAAACTGATTATTTTTGCTTTAACCCATGCACTAGAGACACATAGTTAAACGCCTGCCAGGGGCCAGAACGGCGACATAGAATCTTACCTGAAACTGCTGGCTAAGGATAAGCGTAAATACAGTAAGATTGTTATTCACGCTGGCGGTAATGACACCCGGTCACGCCGATCGGAGGTCACTAAAGTTGGTGTTGCTTCGGTGTGTAATTTTGCTAAAACAATGTCGGACTCCATAATTTTCTCTGGTCCCCTGCCTGATCTGACCAGTGATGACATGTTTAGCCGCATGTCATCATTCAACCGCTGGTTGTCTAGGTGGTGTCCTGAAAACGACGTGGGCTACATTGATACCTGACGAACTTTCTGGGGAAAACCTGGTCTGATCCGGCGTCCATCCCACTTTGGATGGTGCTGCTCTTCTTTCTAGGAATCTGGCCGGATTTCATAGTTCTCCTAAATGCTGACAACCCAGGGTCCAGACCAGGAAGCAGAGCCGTAGTTTAACACACCTCTCTGCAGCTTCTGTACTGTTACCCACCCATTACCCTATTGAGACGGTGTCTTTCCCACGACCAAAACTTAACAGATCAAAAACTGATCTAAAAGGAACAAATCCTAAAAATCTAATAAAAATCAATACGGCTCACCTTGAACCAAAAAATAAAACAATTAAATGTGGTCTATTAAATATAAGGTCTCTCCCTCCAAAGACTTTGTTAGTTAATGAATTGATTTTTGATAATCAGATTGAATTATTTTGTCTCACAGAAACCTGGCTACAAGAGGACTACGTTAGTATAAATGAGTCAACTCCCTCCAATTATTAAAATTTCCACATTCCCAGATCTGTGGGAAGAGGAGGAGGAGTGGCAACCATCTTTCAGTCTGATTTATTAATTAGTCCCATGCCAATTAATAACTACAGTTCTTTTGAGCATTTAACCCTCAGTTTCCCTCATCCAAATTCCAAAGCAATAAAACCTCTTCTGTTTGTTGTTTTGTATTGTCCACCAGGCCCTTACTCTCAGTTTTTGGATCAGTTGTCAGACTTTGTCTCTGATTTGGTGATAAACACTGACAAGGTTATCATAGTGGGGGATTTCAACATTCATGTTGACACTGAATGTGATAACCTTAGTGTAGCCTTTAAAACTATCCTAGATTCAATTGGTTTTGCTAAAAATGTGCATAAACCGACGCACTCTTGGCTCCATACTTTAGACCTTGTGCTGACATATGGCATTGATTGTGAAGAATTAACAGTATTTCCTCACAACCCTGTCCTATCTGATCATTTTTAATAACATTTGAGTTTAATCTAACTGGGTTCTCCACCACCAAAAGAGGGTTCCATTATAGTAGATCTTTATCGGACAATGCTGCACCAAACTTTAAAGAGTCTGTCCCCCTCTTAATATCGTCAGTATTGCAGAAATACCCTGCAGATAGCAACAATGTTGTTTCTTCCCATTCACAAATAGATGTCTTTGTTAACGGTGTGACTTTGTCATTGCGTTCTGCATTAGACAATGTAGCTCCCTTGAAAAAGAAGGTGATTATTCACAGGAGGCTGACTCCCTGGTTTAATTCAGAGCTGCGTTCCTTGAAGCACAATGTTAGGAAATTGGAGAGAAAATGGCGCTCTACACACCAAGAGGAATCCTACCTAATCTGGAGGGACAGTCTATTGTTGTATAACAAGACCCTTCGCAGAGTTAGAGCAGCATATTTTTGATCATTAATTGAGGACAACAAAAATAATCCTAGATTTCTCTTCAGTACAGTTGCCAAACTTACCCAGAGTCACAGCTCCGTTGATCCATCCATTCCCTTAATTCTAAGCAGTAATGATTTTATAGGATTCTTCATAAATAAAGATAAGATAAGATAGTCTTTATTGATCTCACAATGGAGAAATTCACTCGTCACATCGGCTCATACAAGAAGGTGCAGAGTAGGGAAGGTGCATTCAGTTATATACAGTGAATCTTCATATATACAATGGATCAAAAACAATAACAAAAAAATACAAAAAGAAATAGGAATGGGCATAAAATTGATTCCATTAAAAATAAAATAATTAGCATGCTCCCAAACATGATTACCTCGTCCTCAGTAAGTGAGGCAGCGTTGGAGGAATCTTTAGAACCTGCGCAGTGTCTGAACTGTTTAGACGCAGTAGAGCTTTCTGAGCTATCTAAAATTTTAGCTTCATCTAAACCTTCTACCTGTATGTTAGACCCGATCCCAACCAAGTTGTTTAAAGAGATATTCCCTCTGATCTGTGGCACTATTTTAGACAAGATTAATCTATCCTTGGTAAATGGATATGTACCACAGGCTTTTAAAGTAGCTATTATCAAACCTTTACTTAAGAAACCATCTTTTGATCAAGATGAGTTAGTAAATTACAGACCTATATCTAATCTTCTTTTCTTATCTAAAATTCTTGAGAAAGTAGTTGCTAATCAACTTTGTGAACATTTACAAAGTAATGACCTACTTGAGGAGTTTCAGTCAGGCTTCAGAGCTCATCATTGCACTGAAACAGCTCTGGTGAACATCACCAATGATATTCTCATGGCCTCAGATAATGGACTTGTGTCTATACTTGTCCTGTTAGATCTCAGTGCTACATTTGACACGGTTTATCACAATATTCTCCTACAACGACTTGAGCATACTGTAGGGATTAAGGGGAAAGCATTAGGCTGGTTTAAATCTTATCTGTCGGACAGATTCCAGTTTGTTCATGTTAATAATAAATCTTCCTCAAACTCTAGGGTCACCTGTGGAGTACCACAGGGTTCAGTCCTTGGACCAATTCTCTTTACTATATATATGCTTCCGGTTGGAAAAATTATCAGACAGCATGGGATTAAGTTCCACTGTTAGGCTGATGACACTCAGATATATTTATCCATAAATCCTGATGAGTCCAATCAGTTACTTCGACTGCAGTCATGTCTTGATGACATCAAAAGCTGGATGACTTTAAATTTCCTGCACTTAAATTCTGACAAGAAGTTGTAATCTTTGTAGCAGAGTCCTCAAAAAATAGACTTCTTAATCAATCACTTAATCTGGATTGCATTAACTTGGCCTCTGGTAATGAAGTAAAAAATCTTGGTGTTATTTTCGACCAAGACATGTCATTTACAGACAAAAGCGCAGACAGAGCGCAGCCCAAAATGCCCCTTATGATGAATACAATTATTGAATCTCGTGTTCCCTCGCCCGGACGCGGGTCACCGGGGCCCCACTCTGGAGCCAGGCCTGGAGGTGGGGCACGTTGCCGAGCGTCTGGTGGCTGGGCTTTTGCCCATGGAGCCCGGCCGGGCTCAGCCCGAAGAGGCGACATGGGTCCCCCTTCCGATGAGCTCACCACCTGTCGGAGGGGCCAAAGGGCAGTGTTGGGCAAGCTACTTGTCCAGTGTAGTGAGCTAAGCTATCAGTTACTCAACAATAAATTAAGCTTCACTACACAAAAGCTACCACCTATAGAAATATAGCAAGCTAAGTTACACAAATGTGTTAAAAGTAGCTTAACTACATCAGAAGCTACTTCACGTTGTACCAACCTAATGTCAGATCAATTCAACATGAGTCTGATACACTGGTTAAAACATTTATTAAAGATCAGCCAATGACCTAACACAGTGTAGACATTGCTTTATGAGCAGCATAATAAAATACAAACTGAAGTAATTACTGCTAGAAATAAAACAAAAAGGTTATTGGCCTAGTACGTGCGGTGGCGTTAATAACTTTTGGTGGCGCTTTTGCATATTATATTATCAGGAGGTTGTCTTTTATGTGCTCAGCCACTAGATTTAAAGGTGTTTTACCCAATAAGAACACACTGCAGCACCAGACACAACCAGGAGGTCCCTGGTCGTTGGGGAAAGGCAGAAAGAAGATGCACCATAAGCTTTTTCATATTTCTTTTGTCATTTTAAACATGAAACTACCAAAGCACAAGCCAAGTAGTAGAACTAAATGTTGAAAAGAAATTAAAAGCTAAATAAAATAAACCAGGTCACTTAATAAAGCTGCATTTTCTGTATGCTTTGTATTTATATTCACATGATAATATTTTCAGAATTAATAATAACATTTCTGTTAAAGATTTAATTTATCTTCTGCACCAAGGGCATAAGTAGGGAGAACAAGCAGAGTGAGTTTTGTGTAATATCAGACTTTATTATTGAACTAAGCAGGATTTAGACAGGATCAGAAAGGAAGGTGCATCTTCTTTCTGCCTTTCCCCAACGATCAAGGACCTCCTGGTTGTGTCTGGTGCTGCAGTGTTCTTATTGGGTAAAACACCTTTAAATCTAGTGGCTGAGCACATAAAAGACAACCTCCTGATAATATAATATGCAAAAAACGCCACCAAACGTTATTAACGCCACCGCACGTATTTTACGCGAGCGCACATTTTTTACGTCACCGCGCATTTTTTACGTCACCGCGTGTTTTGGCTGGAAACGCGCGGTGACGTAAAAAACGCGCACTCGCGGAAAATACGGGTTGGAACTGCACGTTATTGTAAGGGCGAGTATTTGCCTAATCGGCTTGCCATAAGTTTCACTGCCACATGCATGCGCATGTTTTGATAGATACAGACAGGAGAGGTAAAGTAGAAGCTCGCGCATGAACATGTCCAACCAACAACTCAGATTGATTGTTCACTCTGAATGTTGTTTCAAAATAGCAAACCTGGTTTCATTTCTTAGTTATGTCCTGGATTTTGTAGCGTTTGTGGACGCTTCGTCGCTACTTGATCAAAAAAATAACGTCACTACAGGAAAGTTACTTGATTCATAAAGCAGCGACGCTACGGTCAAGCTACTGGAAAATGTAGTTTAACTAATAGCTTCGCTACATGTAGCGGCGCTACTGCCCATCACTGCCAAAGGGGTCGGGTGCATTGTGTAACGGGTAGCAGTAGAGGGCGGGGACCTTGGCGTTCCGATCCTCGGCTGCAGAAGCTGGCTCTTGGGACGTGGAATGTCACCTCTCTGGAGTGGAAGGAGCCTGAGCTTGTGCGCGAGGTTGAGAGGTTCCGACTAGAGATAGTCGGACTCACCTCGACGCACCCATGGCTCTGGAACCAGTGTCCTTGAGAGGGGCTGGACATTCTTCCACTCTGGAGTTGCCCCTGGTTAGAGGCACCGAGCTGGGGTGGGCATACTTGTTGCCCCCCATCTCGGTGCCTGCATGTTGGGGTTTTCCCCTGAGAACGAGAGGGTGGCCTCCCTTCGCATTTGTGTGGGGGGACGGGTTTTGACTGTTGTTTGCGCTTAAGCGCCAAACAGCAGTTCAGATTACCCACCCGTTTTGGAGTCCTTTGAAGGGGTACTGGAGAGTGCCCCTCCTGGGGACTCCCTCGTTTTGCCGGGGGACTTCAACGCTCACGTGGGCAATGACAGTGGGACCTGGAGGGGCATGGTTGGGAGGAATGGCCCACCTGGTCTGAACTCAAGTGGTGTTTTGTTGTTGGACTTCTGTGCTTGGCTCCGATGGCGGGGGAGGAAGCCGGTCCGACTGGGCAGGCCCAAACGTACTGTGAGGGTTTGCTGGGAACGTCTGGCAGAGTCCTCTGTGAGAAGGAGCTTTAACTCCCACCTCTGGGAGAACTTTAAACACGTCCCGAGGGAGGCGGGGGACATTGAGTCTGAATGGACCATGTTCCGCGCCTCTATTGTTGAGGCGGCTAGTCGAAGCTGTGGCCACAAGGTTGTCGGTGCATGTCGCGGAGGCAACCCTCGAACCTGCTGTTGGACACCAGCGGTGAGGGAAGCCGTCAAGCTGAAGAAGGAGTCCTACCGGGCTTTTTTGGCCTGTGGGACTCCGGAAGCAGCTGATGTGTACCGGCAGTCGAAGCGGCAGGCGGCTCGGCTGGTCGCCGAGGCAAAAACTCGGGCGTGGGAAGAGTTCGGAGAGGCCATGGAGGAAGACTTCCATACGGCTTCGAAGCGATTCTGGTCCACTCTCCGGCGTCTCAGGAGGGGGAAGCAGTGCAGTACCAACACTGTTTATAGTGGGGGTGGTGTGCTGCTGACCTCGACTCGGGACGTTGTGTTTCGGTGGGCGGAATACTTCGAAGACCTCCTTAATCCCACCAACACGTCTTCCATTGCGGAAGCAGAGCCTGAGGACTCTGGGTCGGGTTCTCCCATCTCTGGTGCTGAGGTTGCCGAGGTTGTTAAAAAGCTCCTCGGTTCAAGGCCCCGGGGGTGGATGAGATTCGCCCTGAGTACCTTAAGGCTCTGGATGTTGTGGGGCTCTGGATGTTCTGCAGCATTGCGTGGACATCGGGGGCAGTTCCCCTGGATTGGCAGACTGGGGTGGTGGTTCCCCTATTTAAAAAGGGGGACAGGAGGGTGTGTTCCAACTACAGAGGAATCACACTCTAAAGCCTCCCTGGTAAGGTCTATTCAGGGGTTCTAGAAAGGAGGGTCTGTCGGATAGTCGAATCTCGGATTCAGGAAGAGCAGTGCGGTTTCCGTCCTGGCCATGGAACACTGGACCAGCTCTATACCCTCAGCAGGGTTCTGGAGGGGGCATGGGAGTTTGCCCAACCAGTCTACATGTGCTTTGTGGATCTGGAGAAGGCATTTGACCGTATCCCCCGAGGGATCCTGTGGGGGGTTCTCCGGGAGTATGGCGTACCGTACCGTTTAATAAGGGCTGTCAGGTCTCTGTATGACCTGTGTCAGAGTCTGGTCCGCATTGCCGGCATTAAGTCGGACTCGTTTCCAGTGAGAGTTGGACTCCGACAAGGTTGCCCTTTGTCACCGATTCTGTTCATAACTTTTATGGACAGAATTTCTAGGTGCAGCAAAGGTGTTGAGGGGATCCGTTTTGGTGGCCTTAGGATTGCGTCTCTGCTATTCGCAGATGACATAGTCCTATTGGCTTCATCAGGGCGTGATCTACAGCTCTCAATGGAGCGGTTCGCAGCCGAGTGGGCTCTCCCTTAGAGATAGGGTGAGGAGCTCAGTCATCCGGGGAGGACTCAGAGTAGAGCCGCTGCTCCTCCACGTCGAGAGGAGCCAGTTGAGGTGGCTCGGGCATCTGGTCAGGATGCCTCCTGGACGCCTCCCTGGTGAGGTGTTCCGGGCACGTCTGGGAACGCCTTGGGATTCCTCCGGAGGAGTTGGCCCAAGTGGCTGGGGAGAGGGACGTCTGGGCCTCCCTACTGAAGCTGCTACCCCCGCGACCCAACCCCGGATAAGCGGAAGAAGACGGACGGACATGTCATTTAAATCCCATATTAAACAGGTTTCCAGAGTTTCCTTTTTTTCACCTCAGGAATATCACCAAAATTAGAAACATTCTGTCCAGGGGTGATGCTGAAAAACTAGTCCATGCATTTGTTACTTCAAGGCTGGACTATTGTAATTCTTTACTATCAGGAAGTCCACAAAATGCAGTTTAAAGCCTTCAGCTGATCCAAAATGCTGCAGCAAGGTTCTGATGAAAATCAACAAGCGGGATCATATTTCTCCAATTTTAGCTTCCCTCCATTGGCTTCCTGTTAGATCAAGAATAGAATTTAAAATTCTTCTTCTAACATATAAAGCCCTTAATAATCAAGCTCCATCATATATCAGAGCTCTGATTACCCCGTATGTTCCTAACAGAGCACTTTGCTCTCAGACTCCAGGTCTGCTGGTGGTTCCTAGAGTCTCTAAAAGTAGAATGGGAGGCGGATCCTTTAGCTATCAGGCTCCTCTTCTGTGGAACCAACTCACAGTTTTGGTCCGTGAGGCAGACACCCCGTCTACTTTTAAGACTAATCTTAAAACTTTCCTTTTTGACTAAGCTTATAGTTGGAGTGGCTTATGTTACCCTGAGCTACCTCTATAGTGTTATGCTATAGAGGTAGCTCAGGCCACCCAACTAGAACCCCCCTCCCCCCTAAATACCTAATAAGCCCACTCCCTCTCCCTCCTACCCTAGCCACCCCTTCCCCCCACCGCTTTTTGGGGAGAGCAGAGGCATCAGCCCCAGCCCCGGCAAGCCACCCGGACCCCACAGCAACCACCCGCCAAGACCCCGGACCCTGTGGCCCGCTTCTCCTCCAGGCCCCAGACTCCGTGCCGCAATCGGAGAACGGGGGTGTGGAAAAGACCCCGATCCTCCCTACGCCCACTCAGATGTTGTGTTGTTGCATGTTGTTCTCAAGTGTGTTTAAAACTGGGAGCACGAACAAGCATGTTTTTTACTAGTGTCATTTATTGCAAAATTGCACATTAAAATGCCCAAATAGGCTTTAAGAAATAAAAAGATAAAATATGCGATTAATCTCGAGTTAACTATTGAAATTATGTGATTAATCGCGATTAAAATTTTTAATTGCTTGACAGCACTATTTCAAATAATATTTTACATTCTTACAAACGCACTGCTTCCTATCAGAAACAAAGTACTTGGTTGAATGAAAATAATTTTAAACCTAATATGTTTCAGGGGTATGAATCATTTTAGGTTTAACTTTAAATAAATATATGATTTTCTCTGTGTTTGAACATTTGTGACATCAGGATATGTGTGAAAAGATTACAGTTAAGGAGCGAAAATGAATAAGCTCACCTTTCTGTTCTTTTTCTCCACAGTTCATATCATCAGTAGTCGACAGTGGTGCGAGATGGCTCCATGTTTGGATGATGAGAGTTGCAACCTCCTGGTCAATCAGTCAGGCTGGACCTGTACACAACCAGGAGGCAGAGTGAAGACTACCACGGTGAGAAGAGAATTGTGCCTGAGAGAAATAATTTACACCTGTCAACTTTTGCTGTTATTAATGTATACTGAGCTTTACACACATCTGCACGACCATCCTTATCAAGGTCATGGTCAGCTAATTCAGTCCTTTTCAGTTTAGAAATATTGTCTTTTTTTTCTCAAAGTTCCCCAGCTTCAATTTGATTCAGTATAAAAGCATGAAAGTAATGGCTCGTGAGGATCAGAAGGATACAATTTCGTTGCAATGAATGTATGATTCAGACAGGAGAATGTGACCATGAGAAACAGTCCACAAGACCATTTTCAGTAAGATTTACGAATAATCTTGTACTGCTTTTCTCTAGTTTCGTTCTATCAGCTTCTGTTGAAACCAAAGAACATGACATCCATCCAATCTATGAAGTTCCATCTTGGGCCTCAACTGTTAATTATGACATTTTCTGTGTTTTTTCATGTTTTGGCAAATGTTGATTTGTGTAGAAAGTTGTCATCAATGTCCCATAGACAGAAGATGAGACATTGTTTTTTTACCTTCTGTAAATAATGACAAAAAAATCTGTTCAGTTATGCATCCTCTCCATGGCTTTTTTCACACATCCTCTCATGGCATTTAAGGCATACACCATATGGTGAAGCTGATTGTTTACATGTTCCAGGGAAGCTCTCCTTCTTACACTCTGCTATTTCGGTTGACCAGAGCAGATGTAATACAAGCATCTGAAACCCAAACATTTACAGGCTCACACAGAAAACACGCAAGTGTTGACCTTGATTAACCAGGGTAGAGTGAAACCGCATTCTCCCTGAACGCAGCTGCTTACATGTTTTTGAAGAAGTTAGGTCAGGGGTCATTTTAGGCACTCAAGTCTTGATAAGTCAATTCACAAAACTTGCACTATATTCAGCCTTTTGTATTATTGTGTGTGTGTGTGTGTGTGTGTGTGTGTGTGTGTGTGTGTGTGTGTGTGTGTTATTGTTCTTTGTTACATTATGGGGACCAAAAACCACTGTACTGGGGGGACTGAATGCTCCTCATGGGGACCAAAGCAGGGGAGTGCTTGGTTAGGGGTTAGGTTTAGGACTAAGGTGTGAGTTAGGTTTAAGGTTAGTCATGTTCAACCCCAAGAGTAGCAAAGGGTAGGGAACCTCATCTCCTGGAGGCCCCTGTGCAGCCCAGCAGGGTAGCCAAGTCACAGACACAGAGAAGTAGAGCATCCCACAGAACAGAGAGGTAGAGGTGCACTGTACCAAAAGCCCTACACAGCGCCACCCAGAGCAGGTCAGTCCTGCAAACAGGGCAACCCGGTGGCCAGTCACCCACAAAAGCCAACGGCAGCAGAATTGCACTGCACCAAAGAGGGTCTTTATCCTATTCCACCTCATCAGATAGCCTCAGAAATGTCACAGGAGAAGGACTCTAACAAGCACCCAGTCTGGAACATCTCCAACCCATCATGGCTTTAATCGCCCATGGCACAAAACTGTCTAAAAAAGTCTACTTTGACCATAAAACTAATTTTCAGAAGTCTCGTTTTAAAGCAGGAGCTTCTTTCTTGTCTCAGTCAATGTTGATCAAAAACGTACTTCTCTGGTGTTCCAGCAGTTTCCTGTTTTCAGTATACATGACTCATTGTGGTTCCAGGATCGTTCCAGAACATCAAGCCCAAATTATTTTTACAGTAATTTCCCTCTGGGATTATTAAAGTATATCTGATTATTCTGACTGAATGTATTTCATAAAAAAGTGCTTCCACATACTTAATCCAGTGGTGTCTTACTATATTTAGATATCTCATTCTGCTGTATCATCAGATATAGTATACATCAGAGTTTATGCCCTGAGGGTCTGATCAAGCAAAGCTCTAAATAGATTGGAAAAACGGCTGGGTCCAAATATGAAGTACTCCTCTTGATATGGTTTAAATTCACCTCCTCGAGAGTTATCATCTAAACATTGCCACTAATCACAGTAAATGGGAGGCGCATAAATTCAATATTTTGAACTACATAAATACTGCTCTTGTGTGAGCACAGAAACCAGAATGTATTGTTTCTATTAATGACATTGTTCACTTACCTAATAGGAAAATGGCTGATTTAAATGAATGCGTAATGTTGTAACAAAAGTCCAGCGGTTTCAATGGAAACAGTAAACCAGTGTTTTTCAAACTTTGTACATTAAGACTCCTCTAAGAGGAAAAAATTTACCACCCACAAGAAAAAATAAATCAAAATAATGTTTGTCAAAGAGAAAAGGAAGAAAATATATGTTGCTCAGTGCCGTGATTGCATAAATTTCCTATATTTATTTTGCCGTCTTTCATTATTTCATGAAGAAAATGCTCTAACCCCCAAGCAGTTGAGGCAGATGACCGTTCACACTGAGCCTGGTTCTGCTGGAGGTCTTTCCTTTCCGTTAAAGGGGAGTTTTTCTTTCCACTGCTGCTTCATGCTTGCTCAATATGAGGGACTGCTGCAAAGCCATGGACAATGCAGACGACTGTCCCTGTGGCTCTAAGTGCTTTCAGGAGGAGTGAATGCTACTTGTTAAGATGGGGGTTTCTTAGATAGGACTTTTTTTGACCAATCTGTATGATTTTATTCAATTGACATTGTAAAGTGCCTTGTGATGACGTGTGTTGTGAATTGCTGCTATTTAAATTAAGAAAATAAGTGTGAAGTGATTATACACTGCTACCTCTCAATTAATCAATTTTGATTGACTTTTATTTTCATTTGTTTTCTTTTCCATGTTCTATTCGGTAGTGAGTAATGTTTTCTAGTAGTTTATTAAGTAGAATAATTACTGTAACAGGGAATTATCAGTTTAATAAAAACCAATTAGCGAAATTGTTTGTGATTATTTTGAGTCAGGAATTGAATGGTCTTTAAGAGTTAATACCTGAATAAACTGAGACATTTTCATTGGCTTGTGATAAAGGAGTAATGATTAAAACTTGAATTGCAATTATGATTAAAGTTGTCAACGTTTGCTGGACAAGTCTAACTCAGTCAGTACCTGGTTAGATAACCCTTTTCCAGTATAAATAAGTTAATAATAAATGCTTAATAAATCTTCATTAATAAACCAATTGTCAGTGCTAATCATTGCAAACGTATAGCCCTTGATCACAACCATTTGAAAGAATTTTCATTCTAGCTATCCTTTGATTTTGAATGATATATTATTCAATTACAATTTCCAACTATAATTAATAATATTCATAATCTAATAGGTGTAATTGCATAACAGTGGACTTAGTTTCGGAAAGCCACAGCTGCCCCAGGGCAGCCATATGGTAGAGAGGTAGGTTGTCAGTGAAGCACAGGAGCAGCAGCCTCCTGGCCAAGAAGGCATAGGGTGAAATGTAGGGTAGTGTGATTCTCCGACCAAGTCACAGTGTCGCAGGGCCTGCACTAGGTCCCAGAGCCCCCACCATGTTCTTATTGGCTACCTGAAATTATTGATGATGAATCAATGAGGTATTTGTTGGAAAATTCTCCTCTTTTCCCCCATCTGTGCTCAATTTCAATCAAAGATGTAATCTTGCCCTCGGTTTAAATGCATAATAACATCTTTAGAGGAAGATGACCATCAGTTCCTGTGTGATGATTAGATAATTGTTACCAGTGATTCTGGGTCCTCTTCAAGCAGCACTTTTCATCAGCCAAACCTCTTTAAGCGCTACTATTGTCTGTGCAGCTGAATATTTGTAGCCAGTTTGACTGATAGTTTTCCATGATGTAATTCTTCTCAAAATTGTCTGGTCATATAAAGTTCAAGATTTGATTCATTCACAGACTCTGTACCTCTATCTAAACCTTATCGTTCTAGCTATTGCAAAAGTTCATTTCAGTCTAAAATGGTTTGACTCAAATGTTACAACTTTGTTCTGCTTCACATGTAATCACATTTTGTTTGTAATTAACTGGAATATTATTAAACCAATTTACGTAGAATGAGCTTTGCTTTCATTTAGCTTCTGTGCTGACACTTTTCTGAACTTAAGATCCTTTCACAGTCCAGGACAAAATAAACTTAAGTTGAACATGTGCTGGCCATTCTTTATGCTGGGGGGGATTTAATAGAATCCAATACAACAACAATGCTTTAAAGGCCTAATCTCATCAATACAAACTACTTTCAATATTTTGTGTATTGTTGATAAAAAAAAAATATTTTGACACTAGCTAAACAGCTAGTGCATGTTTTGAAGAAAAGCAAACATATCAATGACAGGCCAAGATTGTGTGCACAAACAACAAGTGCTGACAGCGTACAGACATTTGGTATAAATATGTAAACTTTAAAGGATAGAAGGAACAGTATGCACACGTAAGTATATGTACAACCATTTGTATATAAAGAAAATAACAAAAATAAAAGCAGGTTGAGGTAGTGCAATATGCTCATTTTGTTTTATTGCAAAGTGGCTGTTTTTTTTTTAAGTACTGACCTGAAGGTAAGACTGAAAATCCACCTCCTTTCCGTCATTGTCCTGGACAAGACTAAAGACAGTGGCGTCATCTGCAAACTTCAGGGGCTTCACCGGCCGATCCGGTAAGGTGCAGAGAGAGGATGTGTGCAGCTTGAATGCACACTTAGGGGGCCCCAGTACTAATAGTTCTTGTACGGAAGATGAGCCGTATCAGTCAGTCAGGAAGCAGGTAATCCACTGACAGACACCGGTACTGTGGGTAAGCTTGTGGTGGACGATAACTGGGTTAACGGTGTTGATGGCCAAGCTAAAGTTCACAAAAAGGATCCTGGTGTATGTCCCTGGGTGGTTGAGGTGGTGCAGAAACAAATGTTTTCCTGGTAAGCAAATTGTATGTGTATATGTCCAGCAGGGGGCCTGTTATGTCATATAGACCTGCTTTAACACTGCTTTCACTCATTAGTCAACAGTCAGCTTATTTATTTACTGTATTTATCAGGACAGTGCATATTGATGTCAGTACACCAGTAACATGCAATTAGCCAAACACTAGATTTCATCTGTTGTCCTGTTTGCCAGTGGCACCCTAAAAGAAACAAAGTTTTATAAACAATGAATTAAACAACAGTTGAAACAACATATTAAGGCTGTGTTAGCCCATGGCATTATAGAAGTAGCAACAGGACTGAAGCAGTAATAAAAAGTAAAATTAGTCAAGAGAAGCAGCATGGCGGTGGTCAGGGGGCCTGGTTGTGTAGCAGCCTCACCTCTGTCAGTCTGCCACAGGGCAGCTGTGGCTACATACATAGCTCACCAACGTCAGGTTGTGAATGACTGATTGTAGTTTAAAATAGAGGGTGACACGGGATTGGATTTTCACTCCTGTCCAATCCAACTCGCACAGAAAAAAATTGTGTCCCGTCCCTATACCGGGCCAGAGTAGAAAAAAAAGTCCTGTCCCATCCTACTCCTGGTAAAATTACTCCCACTCCCATCCCGAATGACTCCCGCTTCTGCACCACTCCCATTCTTGTTGTCTTCATTAAGTTTTCTGGCAATACATTAAACCTAAATGTTTAGGCCCGTTTACACTACACATTTTTAACCGAGCCGAGACCAGTCCGAGCTCGGTAACCGAGATAACTCTTGTGTTTAAACGGTCAGCAGACTGAACCGGACCGCGCTAAACATAACCGGACCGCGCTAACTGCAGACCAGTTCCTGAGCAGGTCTCGGACTGGTTTTTTTATCCCGTTATCTGATAACGAAGAGCGCATGAGCAGACCGCGTCATGCCTTTACAGTCAGCTGACTGTCCACGGTTTTTCCGGCGTGTCTGGCTGCACGTCCCGATTCACACTCCATTCAGACAAATTTCAGACATTCATAATAATACTAGCTTCCTTACCGTGCCACACGGTTTCCAGTGATGATTCTGCTTAGCAGTGTGATGAACCTCAGCTTCTGTCGTTGTTTCCTGCGTCTGTAAATCCTTATTAGACGTTTGTTTGTCTTATCCACGTCTCAAAAGCCGACTCTGTCTAACCATAACATCCTGAATGTTACCGGTGCTGCCATTTTGATTTGATCGGTCCCGCCTTCAATCCCAGACAGCAGCAGTACCGCAGATCGTCACTAGGAGGCGAGGTGCAACCAAGGAACCGGGATAGTGTGGTGTGTGAACAGTCGTCTCAGCTTGGTTAACTGATCCAAGCTCGGACTGGTCTCGGCTCAGCTCGGTTAAAAACGTGTAGTGTAAAAGGGCCTTATATATCCCCTGTAGCTCGGGATGGCTGGAATGTGTCACCAGGTTAAGAGTTGACTGGGTGTCCCTCTTGGACCTGTTACCCCCTCAATCCAATGTCAGATAAGTGTAACAACATGGATGGATGATGGGAATCTGCTGTAGCAACACGTTGTGCACATTGGGATCTTTAATGCAGTGTAACAGAAGTTCCTATTGCGGTAGCATAGTGTGACATGTTCGAGTCCAGTATGGTGATGAAATTGCACAGTTTGTGCTAGACTTGTCTACTGTAGAACAACCTAAGTAAGGCTATACTGGTCCAGTCCAGGTATTTTGGAGTTTGAAATGGAAATGCAGTCTAGATGTCTAAACAAAAAACAGTGAAATAGCCCTTTAATGTAGCACCAATTGGAATGTATAAATATGAAACCAAATTCATCATTTTATTCCCTTTTTACTATGAAAATTAATTTAAACATATCCAACTATTTCCAGTGAGGACAAAGAACATAAAAACAAACAAAAGGCATACTATTTAAACCAAGAAATAAGCCAAAAAATAAATAATAATAAAAAACTTCCTTCTTCAAACCACCCCGTTGGAAGAACAAAAGAAAACAACATTAAAAATGAGGGAAGTTTTCTAATATTAATGGGACTGCTTTGAGCTTGTTGTAATATAGATGTGAAATAAATAGTAACAGAGCCTGTGTCTCATCACCAGCTGCAATTCATCACAAAACAATTATGTCGGAAACAAGGCCGCCTGCTTACCACTTTACTCCCAGCTGTGGCTTGTACCACTGAAAATGAGACAACCTACACACATATGCTGATAAATGAAAACTGTATCTGGCACTATAGAGCAGCAAAGTGTGGTAAAACTATTTTCTTCTTTAGGATGCTCAGAAAATCAGCCAAGTTTGTGTCAACAAGCAGATGTTTTATTGTTAACAAAGACGTGGCTTTCAGATGTCATCAGAGCTTTTGTTTTTACGCTTGTAAGTTTCTGTGGAATTTTTTAACTAAGCTGGGAGGTGCACTTTTAGTTTCACCACATATTTTAAACCAAAGCATTGTAGCAAATGTATTCCATAGGTACACACCAAGAAAATGCAAAAACAGGGAAATCCAGAAACAAAAATGAGGTCATGATCTTGGCAAGGCAGGCTCTTAAAAATGGTAAAACTTACTCATCAAGGCTTTCAATAGTCGGACAGCATTAAACTGTCGGAAACCAGAATATAAAGACAGGTAAACAGGTGCAGTCAATTAACTTAATCACACGTTACTCTATACACCTGAATAGAGTAACAGCCAGGGTTACCCCCAAGGTCCTGCTCTTGACGAACCTCTGGGTTGATCGGGGTGATGACGATGGAAATCTTTAATAAGAGTCAAGAATGAACGGGGCTGGAATCCATGAACATTCCCGCAGTCCATATCCTTTCTATTATACCAGGTAATGAACTCCACGACCCCTTCTTCTGGTAAAAGAGGAGGCGGCGGACAGTAATGATGGGCTTGCCATCAATGAATTGGGTGGTATCAAGGAAGGCTCAAAACGGTACTGGAGAAAACTGGACTGGATTCTCATAGAACATGGAAGTTGGAGTCTTACAGTCACTCAGTTCACCACCTTAAAAATAGGAAATGGCCACATAAAATGATGAGCCAGCTTGCGATTCTCCACTAGGAGGGGTAAGTCCTCAGTGGGAAGCCTGACCTTCTGACCTACTTGGTAATCGGGGGCTGGAGTGCAGCAATGTTTGGCAGACTTGGTGTATTCCTGGGACATCTTGAGAAGAATACATCTGGCCTTTCTTCATACTCTCTGGTACATAAAAAGCGGCGACAAGGGCTGATTATTGGGCTCTCTCTCTCTCTCTCTCTCTGTCTCTCTCTCTCTCTCTCTCTCTCTCTCTCTATATATATATATATATATATATATATATATATATATATATATATATATATATATATATATATAATCTGGACATATAGTTATATATTAATACACACCTATTTTTTTATAATACCTCAAAATCTATATACACACATCTATATCGAGAAACATCAAACAATAGCTCTCTGTTTTACCAATCTCTATCAATTAATCTATATAAATTTCACTACTCTCTGCCACATACAATATGGCGGTGACGTCGACGTGCAAACATGTGCCCAATGAGGCGTCTACGTATATATGTCTGTGTTTCACACAGTAAAGAAAACACTGGGAGCCACAAAATCCTTTCTGTTCTGTCTCTCTTCCAGCTCTTCACCCACCCTCCCCCCTCTCCTGCTTCTGCTACTATGTCTTGTCTTGCTAAGCACTTCATTTCACCCGAACTCTGAAAACAATGGATCTGGTAAACTGGTCTCGCAATGCTATTGATCACATTTTTTTGACTGGTAGGTAGCGAAAGGGGGACCCTTCCTGTCTCAATTTGACTCATCTCATGGGATACACCCTATATTCTTGGATGTAAAGCGGTGTGTCTTTCGACTTTGTCAGTGCTGGACATGGAGACGTACACATGTTTGGATTCGTGATACTTGAATTTCTACTTAATGGGTTTGCTGGATTTTTGATGTATCAGCAAATACAGCGGACGTCGGTAGCCATTTGGCCTTGATCAGTCTACCAGCTGCATATGACGCGATCACTAAGGCGTTGAACGAACAGACCCGGATGTTGTAGGAGCAGAGCCGAAAAGCTGGATGTGCTGGTACACAGACTGGCTTGGTAGTTGAACTCAAGGGGAGATGGGATAAAATCTGGAAGTGAAACGCGGAAAAGCCCAACAAATTTGAAATATTGGATTTGCCATTTGGAGCCAGCAAAGACTTAAAGCTGACGGGAATGTCAGTGCAGCTTATCTCTAACACTCCCGGATTGTTATAGCATAGAGTGCTTAGAGCTATCCCCTGCTCCCTCCTCCCCCGCTGACATCTGCGGATGCTTTCTGAATGGTTGGTCAGCTGATAACATCAAGGACAATAGCCTCTAGAGAGTGTTCACGGAAATATAAACACTTCACCCAAACAGACACACATAACTGATGCTCACAAAAATAGATGAACTTACATGCGACTAGTCTCCAATGTTTACCTTTCTGCTTTTATGCGTCACGTCTTATTTGTGCTTCTCGTGCCGAGGTTTTTGATATCTCAGACTGTATTCTGTATTAAGATAAAGTTTGAAATATGTGTTTTTTCCTCCCCCTATTGTGGCGCCTATCTGTCAACAGAATAATGGTAGTGTTATGAACTAGAATCAGGCAAACCCAGTATTCAAACCAAACAAGCGAGGTATAAGCAAAAAACAGGATTTAATAATAAAACAGGGACAGGCAAGGCTCAATGGTCAAAATGGCAGTCCAAAATCCGGTACACGAAAGGCAGTCCAAAACAGGCAAAAGTACAGTCAAGGCTAAGGCAAAAACTCCAAATATCCTAAGGCAGGTCCAGGTCAGAGAAACAGGTAATCAATAGTACAGGGCAGGAAAATCAGGTTCAGGGGTCAGGCTGGCTCAGAAGTCAAAAAGGCAATCCGGGTAATATCAACAGGTTATCAGAACAAGAACGCTGAACAAAACTCACCGAAGGCTCGTTAATGATCTGGTGGAGAACTAAAGACTGAGGCAGAACTATATAGTGAAGTGCACAGGTGAAATGGAGTGAAAACTAATTACAGGGAAACAGCTGGAACTAATCAGAGGCAGGGAAGTGACTGACAGAGAAGTGAACTGATAGGTTGGTGACTGCTGACAGGGGAGTGACAAGCTAATAGGGTAAAAACAGGGAGGTGAGCTGGCAGGTGAACAGAACTGAGCTAAAAGCTTACAGAACCCTAACAGATAGTATAACACAAAGAACAAAATCAAACCACAACAAAACTCAAACTATTCCATAATTCAAAACTAAGACAGAACCTAAAATCATGACAGAACCCCCTCCTTAAGGCCGGATTCCAGACGGCCTAAAGCAAGACAAAGAAGAAAGACTAGATCGGGTGGGTGGAGGGAGGTGCAGGACGGAGGGCTAGAGTCAAACAAATGTCCAAATACAAACTAAAACAAAGCAAGATGAGTCAAGTTCTCAGGCGGGCGTCCAGGAGGACGGCCCCGACAAGTCAGGTTCTCCGGCGGGCGTCCAGGAGGATGGCCCCGACGAGTCAGGTTCTCCGGCGGACGTCCCGAAGGACGGCCTCGGCGTGTCAGGTTCTCCGGCGGACGTCCCGGCGGACGACCCCTGAGAGACAGGTAATCCGGCGGGTGTCCTGTAGGACCGGTTAGCAAAGATGTCCGGCGGCCGGTGGCGGAGCAGGTCTCTCATAGGCCGGCGGCGGAGCATGTCTCTCGGAGACCGGCGGCGGAGCAGCAACCTCTGAGACCGGCGGCGGAGCAGGTCTCTCGGAGGCCGTCGGCGGAGCAGAAACCTCGGAGGCCATCGGCAGAACAGGACCCTCAGGAACCGACGCCTGGAGAGAGAGAGAACAGAGCCTGGCGCCGGACTAAAGGCTAGAGACAGCGCCGGACTAAGAGCTAGAAGAGACGCCTGGCTAAAGAGTTCAGGAGGCGCCTGGCTAAAGAGTTCAGGAGGCGCCTGGCTACAGAGTTCAGGAGGCACCTGGCTACAGAGTTCAGGAGGCGCCTGGCTACAGAGTTCAGGAGGAGCCTGGCTACAGAGTTCAGACGGCCCCTGGCTACAGGCTTCAGGTTCAGACGGCTCCTGGCTACAGGCTTCAGGTTCAGACGGCCCCTGGCTACAGGCTTCAGGTTCAGACGGCCCCTGGCTACAGGCTTCAGGTTCAGACGGCCCCTGGCTACAGGCTTCAGGTTCAGACGGCCCCTGGCTACAGGCTTCAGGTTCAGACGGCCCCTGGCTACACGCTTCAGGTTCAGGTTCAGACGGGACCTGGCTACAGGCTTCAGGTTCAGGTTCAGACGGGACCTGGCTACAGGCTTCAGGTTCAGGTTCAGACGGGACCTGGCTACAGGCTTCAGGTTCAGACGGGACCTGGCTATAGGCTTCAGGTTCAGACGGGACCTGGCTACAGGCTTCAGATGCTCCCAGACCCTTTAACACCCAGAACCTCATCAGTAACCCTTCCAGAACCTCCGACACAGAGAGCTTGGTCAGCTACTTGGGAAATTGGCTGTCAAGCCAAAGGTGAGGGGGTAAGAGCTTCAGAAGATGTCTGGAGATCTCCCAGTCTCCATGGTGCTCTGGGTGCTTGTCTTCTCGGCGCGAACCCCGACGGAGCTTGTCGTCTGGACGAGACCCCCAACGGAGCTTGTCGTTTGGACGAGGGCCGCGACGCCGCTTGTCGTCTGGACGAGGGCCACGACGCCGCTTGTCGTCTGGACGAGGGCCACGACGCCGCTTGTCGTTGCGGCCTGCAAGAGGGCTCGTCTGAACCCCCTCCTTGTGGACCAGTGGTAGACCCTCCTGGGTTCCCACGTCGCAGACTGGCGGCAGACCCTCCTGGGTTGCAGCGTCTTGGGCTGGCTGCGGACCCTCCTGGGTTGCAGAGTCTTGGGCCGGCTGCGGACCCTCCTGGGTTGCAGCGTCTTGGGCCGGCTGCGGACCCCCCTGGGTTGCAGCGTCTTGGGCCGGCTGCGGACCCTCCTGGGTTGCAGCGTCTTGGGCCGACTGCGGACCCTCCTGGGTTCCCACGTCACAGACTGGCGGCAGACCCTCCTGGGTCCAAGCGTCGCAGACTGGCGGCGGGCCCTCCTGGGTTGCAGCGTCTTGGGCCGGCTGCGGACCCTCCCGGGTTGCAGCGTCTTGGGCCAGCTGCGGACCCTCCCGGGTTGCAGCGTCTTGGGCCAGCTGCGGACCCTCCCGGGTTGCAGCGTCTTGGGCCGGCTGCGGAGACTGTGCTGCTTTAAAGCTGCCGGAAGCCGGCACTGGAGCTGAGGTAGAGGGCAGGTCCTCTGGGACAGGTGCAGGTGCCGAGGCGTCGGCTGGACCCTTGGGGACAGGATCGAGTCTACTATAGAAAGCCTGGAGAGCTGCTCTATAGTGCCCCTCAACCTCCTTTAATTTAGCCTCCAGCTCCTCTGAATACTGCCTGAAAAGAGCCTCCCTAAGGTGTTTAATAATAGGGGCAAAAGTTCTTATCTGGTTCTCCAGAGCCAGATCCTCAGCATCACGGGCGCCACCAGGAGGCGCTGTGGGCTGCTCAGCTCTGGGGAGCACCGGACTCCGATCCACTGGGCAGGAAGTGGCAACGGACGGGCGCGGTACTGGCTCGCCTGTCGGTCGAACAGAACGGGTGAGGGCGCGACCCACAGGTTTCCGTCCCCTCCTCCGACGGCAGGACGGCAGGACTTGCTGGAGGTTTAACTCTTTCGGTAGAGCGGCGATCGGCGGAGCCCACAGCGTTCCCTGCATCTCCTCTTCCGGAGGGAGAGAGAGAAAAAGATCCGGGCGAAGATCCCGCACCACCTCCGCTTCGACCTCCAAAAACAAAGTTGGGTCAGGATAAAACCCATGGGCAGAGCCGACAGCGGTGTCGCTGGGTGAGTGATCCCTACTATTCTGAGCAGAACCTGAATTTGTTAAAAACAGCCCTCCCAAGCGTAGGCTCCGAGCAGGCAGCGAGTCACTGCTGCTGCGGCTACTGGAGAGATGGCATCTGGGACCGACACCAGGGGGACAGAACGCCAATCTGGAACCCTCCAAAGCCATAGTTTGTGGAGGGGGGGAAAAAAAGGCAAAAAATTTAAGGGGAGAGAAAAAAAAAAAAAACCTCTACAAGCTCGTTTGGCGATAGGTTTTAGGTGGGCCAGATCATTCTGTTATTAACTAGAATCAGGCAAACCCAGTATTCAAACCAAACAAGCGAGGTATAAGCAAAAAAAAACAGGATTTAATAATAAAACAGGGACAGGCAAGGCTCAATGGTCAAAATGGCAGTCCAAAATCCGGTACACGAAAGGCAGTCCAAAACAGGCAAAAGTACAGTCAAGGCTAAGGCAAAAACTCCAAATATCCTAAGGCAGGTCCAGGTCAGAGAAACAGGTAATCAATAGTACAGGGCAGGAAAATCAGGTTCAGGGGTCAGACTGGCTCAGAAGTCAAAAAGGCAATCCGGGTAATATCAACAGGTTATCAGAATAAGAACGCTGAACAAAACTCACCGAAGGCTCGTTAATGATCTGGCGGAGAACTAAAGACTGAGGCAGAACTATTTAGTGAAGTGCACAGGTGAAATGGAGTGAAAACTAATTACAGGGAAACAGCTGGAACTAATCAGAGGCAGGGAAGTGACTGACAGAGAAGTGAACTGATAGGTTGGTGACTGCTGACAGGGGAGTGAGCTGGCAGGTGAACAGAACTGAGCTAAAAGCTTACAGAACCCTAACAGATAGTATAACACGAAGAACAAAATCAAACCACAACAAAACTCAAACTATTCCATAATTCAAAACTAAGACAGAACCTAAAATCATGACAGGTAGCGCCCTGTGGCAGTATGGCCTCAGTAAATCGTCTCCCCAGTTGTACGGATGGCGGTTGTACTGAAACAGTAATTTCCCTCTGGGATTATTAAAGTATATCTGATTCTGATTCTCATTCTGAAGTTTGAAATGAAATAACACTGCATATAACAGGTTTTTTTTTTGTCTTTGTGCTATGTATAAACAAACTATACAGTGTTACATTTATGAAATCAATGAACGACTACAGAGAAAATGAAATAACATTTCTGCATGCAACGAAACATTTTTAACTCCGAAAAATAGACGTTGGGTTGAAGGTTAAGTAAAATACTCAATGTCTATTTGAGTCCTTGTAGTAATGGAAAAAAAATAATGCCAAACTTAAATTATCCACTGGCAGCAAACAGATTGCCGTCCTCTCTGCGTGCTGTCATCCTTTTACTGCCGCTGTGCAGTCAGCCGTCAACCTGAATAATAAAATGTCTATTTTACTGAACAATAAAAAAATGAATATATGCAAAATAATAGAAAATAAAATACTGATCATACTTGGTCAATGTGATTTCTGCTCCTGCACCTCAGCGCACAGCGTCTGCACATCGGGGCTGTATGCGGTCACCTTCATCTTCACACAGGATTGTAAGCTGTCATCTGTGAGGTGTGTGCGGTGTTTGTTTTTAATAAAGATCATGTTTGAGAACACCTGCTCACACACATATGTGGATCCAAAGATCAACAGGTCTCCAAGTGCATACTTTTTCATGGTGACATAAATGTTGGGGATAGCATTCAAGTTTTGAACAAAAGTTTGTCTGGTTTGGGGAGGTTTTCAATATCACACCATTTGTGATTGAAAATATCACAAATGGTGTGATATTTTCCTGTGTTTCACCCCAGCCTTCCGACGTGAAACATCTTCAAGGTCCGCTGTCAAGCGCTTGTGCTTGAACACCAACATGTCTTTGTCGGCTATGTCAGCCAGTTCCATCTCAAGATCAGGTGGACTCACCCCGGAAATGCTGTCATATTCAAAATGGATGGATTGAGGCTTAGAGGAGTGACAGGGAAGGATAATGTTTTTTTTTCCTCTCTGAACTCACTGAATCGTTTCCCGAATGATGTTTGCATTGCGATCACTGCAGAATGTAAATATTCCAAATTCATCATGTGAGCTTCTCTGAACTCTCTCAAACTGGGTAAGTGTGACAGTGTACCTTTCTGTAAATCTCTGGCAAGCACTGTCAACTTGCGCTCGAATGGCAAAAAACTCCTCCAACATGTGCAGGGCTGTGTGTCCTTTATCCTGAAGAGCTGTGTTCAGCGCTGTCATGTCTGCCAAGAAGTGTACCCTTTCCATCCAGTCTTGCTGTTTCTGCTCAGGAAATGAGAGCCCTTTGCTACCACAGGAAGGTTTTCACTTCTTCTAGACACGCCGGAAAGAGTTTCAGCACGTTGCCTCTGGACAGGCACCGGACTTTGTTGTGCAGCAGGAGACCAGAATAGGTGCTTTCCAGCTCCTCCAGTAACGAACGGAACTGACAGTGATTTAAACCTTTCGCTGTTATTTTGTTCACCATCTCAATGACAACGTTCATTACTTCTGTGCAATCTGGAGGAAATATTTGTGCACACAGTGCCTCTTAGTGCAGGATGCAGTGAAAAGTCAGCAACTGTCTGTCCAGCGACTTCTGCAGTAAAGCCACAAAGCACTTGTGCGCTCCTGTCATACTCTGTAGCCACGACACCATGTAGGTGGTGTTTATCTAGACAGCCTCACAGATGTCCTCCCCCCGTGTTTGGCCTTTTAGTGGTATAAACTCGATAATTTCTTCTAGTGGCCCAGTAGAGTTTACATACCGGCAGAACAGCGCTATTTGTTCAATATCACCTTTGTCTTTAGATTCATCACAAGCAATTGAGTAAGCCACAGCTGAATTGATGTATTTAATTTGCTGTCTGGTGATGTCTTCTGCCATTTTTATGGTTCTGTCCTTAACAGTCTTTGCAGCAAGGGGCATATCCCTCTTGTTTTTAATGTCCGTGAATAGATGTTCTGAAATCTTAATGAAAGATTCCTTTATATATTCTCCATCTGGGAACGGCTTCCCTTGCCTCACTATTTCCTGAGTGACAACAAAACTAGCATATGCACTTGAATTTGCTGACTCCATCTATTTCTTAAAGTGGATGGAGTCACCGCTGCCGGCCGCCAAGAGCCCTACTGCTTCGCCGGCCTCCTGAGGCCCTGCTCCGCTGCTGGCCGCCTCAGACTCTACCTCGTCGGGGTCGCCCTCTGGGCCTCCTTCTGGTCTTCAGTCATCTCCTGAGCTCCCCCAGTTGTCTCCAGAGCTCCCCAGTGGTCACCTGAGCTCTCCAGCGCTCCTCAGTCGACTCCCGAACCTCTCAATGGTCCCCAGCGGGTTACTGAGCTCTTCCGGGTGTCTACCTCCGGGTCGGCCACCTGATCTTTTGTTCATTTTGACTTTGGCCCACCATCCCAAGCCTCCCTCCGTTCGCCCCGTCTGGGTTGTTTTGTGTTGGACTCTAGCCCTCCTTCCTGAGCCTCCCTCTGCCCACCCTGTCCGGCTTGTACTTTTTTGGATTTTGGACTTGTCGTTTTCCTTTTTTTGAGGTCGTCTGGGAGCCGCCCTTGAGGAGTGGGTGATGTCAGGGTTCAGTTTTTGGCCTTCCTCTCTCTGGACACTTCTAGACTTTCCCAGATCACTTCCACCTCCTGCCTCTAATTAAGGTTACTCAGTCCACCAACCTACATAAACCCTCCTCAGTCTGATCATCCCCGCCGGAAAGTCTTCGTCATCATTCTCCCTTCTGTCTACCTTCCCTGCGCCGGCCTTCTTCCCTCTTCCGTCATCGTCCTGCCCCCATTATTGGCTTCGCCGCCTGTCTCCATCACGTCCGCCTGCTCCTGCCGTCATCTCCCACCTGCTCCAGCCTGGTACAGCCCTCTGGTTACCATCATCCACAACCCATCATCCTTCAATAAAACTCTTAAAATGTGGCTCTGTGAGTGGCTGAATTCGGGTTCACTAGATCAGTTCCTGACAACAGGGGCAAGGAATACAAAGTATTTGTGACTCTACAGGCCCTGGATTCAGTTCCGGGGCTATTTCAAGTACATTCAAGACATGTAAAATTGTACTATTGACAGACTTATGGTCAGCAGGTTCCTTTAGCTGCCTTAAACGAAAACACTGAAACACTTCACATCCGCAATTTGCATTAAGCTTGGCTCATAGTCTGTGGCAACAGCGCAATACATCAAGCATACCGTGACGGTTTAGGACCGTCCTCCTTCTAAAACCTACTTTATTCTATCCAAGCTAGAAAATGTAACAAAAAAATGTATAATAATAATAATAACAATGAATTTACGTATAGCTGTCTTATGCTCACTGGAAAGGTTTCTCAGATTGGATTTGGAGACACAAGCAGCACATATGTTGGGTCTCGGGGTGGCACAGTTTTACTTCAGTTCAGGAAGCAAAAATTTTGAAAACCGCATTTAGTCGGCTGGAAAAAAATGAGGATCCCTTTGTCTTCTCTGAAAAGCCCCTTAGATTTTCTAGTACCAGAGTCCACTTAGCATCCGATCATCGATCTTTAACAGAGTTGGAAATCAGCTCAGAGCTTTCTTATTTGAAGGAATTAGCTTGGGGAGGGAGAACTTGCCAGCAAGTTTAAAAAAACAAACCAAAAAAACAAAAAACAGTTAACATGCTCTCATAATATGTTGCTAAGAGAAAGGAGCATTGTTTGAAATCCGCTTCTTGCACCCTGGGGTGCGCGAGCTGAAATCTGTAATGGCAGTTTGTTTTTTCCCCACACCATAAAGACGTGTAAATAAACATTTCCTTTGTGAAAATTAAGATTAAACAGCAACTTTTATAAATAAATAAAATGTATTGACATCAAAATCTATTTATTTTTAAAAGTCTTGTTCTACGCTTCATTTTAAGATAAATTTATCTTCTTCTACGCGTGGTGCTTCATATGCGCACCCAACTTGTGCCATCTACTTCATTCATTCTCACAAATATGCTCAATGGGGTACCGCGCGCGAGCTATTTTTAGAAACACAACGTCACGATGACGTCACATCACGTGGTAGGCAGTGGGGCAAACTCCGGAAACCCGTCGCTGTTTTGCTGTAAAAGAGCTGTGCGTTACCCTTGCTTTTACTCGGTAAAACGACTGCTTTTTCCAAATCTAAGACCATGGTTTTTAAACATTGTTGCTATGGAACGTGCAACAGCGACTCGAGGTACGCTGATCGGCCGCATATGAAGGATGTTTTCTTCAAGACTGCCAAGAAGAAATGTGTGCGCTGGGACCGGGGCGGTCGGCCTACACAACAGTTCAACCCGGAAAAAGTTACCAAATTCAAGTACATATGTAGCAAGCATTTTGTCGGAGGAAAGGGCACAACCGAAGAACATCCTGACCCAATTCCAGCGACATCAAGTCAAGGTAAGAGTATTTTGGTGGCCGACATGTTAATAAAGTAGCGCCTGCTACCATGACAGCATATAGGCTATCATGGTAGCAGGCGCTAACATGATAGCCTGCTACCAGGATAGCTTACTCAAAAACATTTCAAATGAGACAAACATTAAACATATACCCATTCCTGGACGGTGATTGCAAACAACAACAAAAAAAACGGCCGACGCTGCCATGATCGCCGCGCAGGAAAAAAAAAACAAAGCTTACCGTTCATCAACTCGGCCAGTTTTCCAGTCTTTTTAAGCCCTCGACACTCAAGCCATCGTTTGAGCTGAAGGTTGGTGTGTTCTTCGACAGTGCGACCAGTAAACCGTGTGCCTGGGACATCGTCTTGGGAAAGTTTAACGGCTGTAAAGTCGGTCATATCCGTTATCCGTGCGTTCTCTCCTGTATGCGTTCTCTCCTGTATGCCCTACCTAAGCGGCAAAAGGGGCGTTGCTCTTGAGACGGTGACGTCACGTGCGCGGTACCCCATTGGCTGAAATCAGGGAATTGGAGGCAACAGACGAGTGAATTGCAAACCAATGACAAATGTCAATGTCAGTGATAAATGTCTCTCCGGCTCTTTCCTAGCTTCACGTCGTGTACGTCAGTAGAAGGACAATTGAATTGGGGCCGAAAGTTTTATTTACAAGATTAAATCGAGCGACACAGTCTCTCTTCCGATCGCGAAGCGCCTACAAACTGCGCTGCTCATGGTGCCGTGACTCTGAACCTCTTCAAGCACTTAAGCGCATTACTCGCCCACACCCGCTGCAGCCTCCGCTGCAGCGGGTGTGTGTGTGTGTGTGTGTGTGTGGGGGGGGGGGGGGGGTGGAGTGGTAGACGTGATTTCTTGACTATGCTCACGCACAGAGCTGCAATACGTGTCATTGTGATTCAGACAGGCACAGTTCATTTTACAGATGCGGTTTTAGCGCGTATTCAGACTGGGGCTAACCGGCGTTAGGGCTGAGGGGACATTAGGTGTGTTGTTATGGGCGTGTTTACCTGCTGAATGTAACCGCTGTCAAAGTTTTTATTTCTCTGAATAATAACATATTTATGGAGCGCTCTGTTATTGTTACTGTGGTCTGCTCTATCAAAGCTCTCTCTCTCTCTCTCGCTCGCTCGTCATCGGACACAAATCAAAGTTCCTCGTGTTTGTATTTTGCGACGTAAATCGTGAGTCAGACTCAGATTAAGAAGCTGGTGCACGAAAAAAACTAAGCGAGAACACACATAGGTAGATCATCAGAGTTTAATTCCTTGCTTCAGAGACGTTTCAGGTTGTGGAGGTGTGACCGATCTGAGCGTCTCTTTCTTTCTCTTGCTCCAGGCTGAGCCACTGATGCACCTGCAAAATCCTCAGGATTCTGTTGTGGATGTCGCAACTTTATTACAATTTAATTTAAATTATGTTCTAATTTTATTCCCACAACTTTTTTTATGATGGTTGTATCTATGTAACTGCAACAGATTTTTTTCTTCTTGGGGGTTGGGGGTGTGCGCCAAGCCGGTTGGGACACTGAAGGGGGTGCGCGGCTAAAAGAGTTTGGGAACCCCTGTCCTACACCAATAAAACAAAAGTATACTAGTATAGAGTATTGCCAATTTTATCCCTTCAAACATGGTGAGTGATTCCCCCCTAATGCTGCTTCTTTTTCTCCAGGTTTCCTGACAGTGACAAGGAGGACAGCAAAGAATGGTCTGTGATGTTGATTGGTTGCCCTTCCCTTGAGAAGAAACCGGTGCCAGTTGAGGTTAATTCCTGCAGACTAATTGTGAGCCACCATCAGAGCCAAGGAGCAAGGTGTCTGGACTTCTGTTTCATGCTTGGTTGAATTATGGTGTCTACAGCCCGGAGGAAACAGTGACTTTATTTCATTTACCAGGAGATTTGATGAAGTCCAATGAATGGATTTTTTTCTTTGTCGTGTCAAAAAATGACCAGAAGCAGTGATGAGACATTTATAGAGTTATTAGAGAAAGGAGAACATTGTGAAAGCAAAGAAAAGATGTAATTTAGTAAATTGCCCACACAGTCTGGTTCCCATGACATTTTATACTGCTATGTGCTCTAGATTCTTGCGGTCTTAGAGAAACACAGACTACGCGCAAGCACAGAGGAGCATGCTTTATTCACAGTCAACTGATAAATGACAAACAACTGTGGTGATTTTTTTAAAGTATAATCTGAGCTGCAAATCTGAATTTATGGCAGATTATGTCGAAATGTTGACAGTAAGACTCTTATACATGCAAACATCCCCACCAGCGTCTGGTTAAAGGTTACTTAGCAAGTTGTTCAGAAATCACATGCTTTTTGAAAACTACAGTGAGCTTTTGGCCTCATTCAGATGGAATGTGTGATACACCAATCAGAATTAGTGAATCTGATTTTCAAACATGGACATGATTTTTAACCATAGTCCATATAAATCTCTTGGGTTGAGGTCAAGACCAGTCCAGAAGCTCAAGGTCACCCTCTTCTATCCATTCCAAACTCAGTTTGGATATGTGTTTGTAATCATTGTCCTGTTAGAACAACCACCTGTGTCCAGGTTTTAACCATCTATGAGGAGAATTTGAGGGGAAATTCAAAAACTTAGAGGTAGTCCATTTTAATTATGCCCTCTACTGCAATACACCAGTATCACTGGCAACAAAACAAATCCTCAACAAGATGTGACCACCAGGCTTGAGAGTTGGTAGTGTTCATAGTTTTAAAGGCCTGACCTTGACTCCTCTAAACATTCTTCTTGTCATCCTGGAAAAATATCAAATCTTGTCTCATCTGACTCTTACACTTTTTTTCTCCAAATAAAATCAGGGAGTTGCAAAATTAATTCAAACCTGAAAATGTCAGTTATGGAGCAGACACTTCTTTCTTGGACCAATCCCTCTCAGTTGATGTTAAACCAGCTTCAGTGTGGACAATGAAATCGCCGTTCCAGTAACTTGTGTTAAACCTTGGGCACAAGCTGATTGCTAACAGGATATAGATCCAAAACTCATGACAAAACTGACTTGGAACCATTAAAGCAGACTGACATTGAGCTACCAGAATGACTCTGACCACAACCGTGCTGAAAATTAATGAACTATCCCTAAAACCTGAATACTTGACAGGAAACCAACTAGTTTTAATGAACCTGTCTGATTCATGGGGAGTGCTGACCTAGTGGTTAGAGCAGGTCGCTTGCGTCTTAGGAAGGCTGCAAGTTACCCATTCCAATCCCACCGTCTCTTACTCTGGGTTCCTGAGCAAGACCCTTAGCTCCAGAATGCTCCCCGGGAGCTGCAAAGTGACAGCCCATTGCTTCCTACGGGATGGGTTAAATACAGAGGACTGATTTTTTTTAAATAAATGTTGGAATGAAGGAAAAAAAGATGATTATGTTACTGGCTTAATTCTGATGATGTAGTCAAATATCTAGCCAAACCTCTGGCAGAAGCCAGTTGAGGGCTGACATAAAGTTTGTGTGATTTATGTATCAGGTTGACAAATCAAATCCATATTAAGGTTTATAACTGCATTAAGATCTGGAACCATATAATAATTCCTTACATAACAAAAAAGGGTTTACAATGCTCAGAAACAAGTTTAAAAGGCTTTTAATAGATTTTTCGTCAAAATTTTACTTCACAAAGGTCCGGCTGTGAAAGAATGGACTGAATCAGAACGTGTTCATGATTAAACACGTATCTGTATGATGACAAATGAAGCTCTTTGTTTCAGCTGGGCTATTCAAGCCGACTGGGATATATAACATCACAGTGACGATGCCTGGTTTCATGAATGAACAGAGGTAGCCCAACATATCAGAGCCACTGATAAATATTCCAATATTTTTCTTTTTGTTTTCCTTAAAACTGTGGTTGAGATCCTAAGGATGGTGAGACCCTGGATGTGTTTGTGAGGAATACAGCATAGACATCATAGAACATCACGGAGCAAAAAGCTCTAACTGATCTGAGGCTGTGTGAAGCTGAGCAGATCTGTAAACAAAATGCATGTGGGTCACTTAAACTGTCTGCACCACCAGATGTCTAGAGGGACACAGAGATAAAGAAGGTATCGCTGCAGGCAGCTCCTCTCTCTTCAACTCACTATTAGTACATAAATATTTCAGAAACAATGAAACTGGTAAAGTTTGTATCCTGACTTAAGAGCTTAACACAAAAAATAGCATGTAATATCAGCTATTGGCTACGCTGATGTTTTAATATTGATGTTGGCCTTTAAAAAAGCAATATTATTTGTTGGCCAAGGATTTAACCTATCATATAAGTTAAATCTTTGGTCAACAGACCACACTCCTTAATTAGAAGTGTTTTATTTTGGGGTAAAATCAAGGTCTGAGCTGAGTAAATCAAGATTGTTTATGCCATTGCTTTCAAAAAGTCACAGTCACAGAGTTTTCTGTTTTATTTTTGAAAACCGAAAAGATTCATCATAACTTTGTCATAACTGGTAGAAATGCAGTCGGCTGGTTGAATTTTAATAAATTAAACAGTTTGACACCAAATGCTAAGCTATTGTTTCTATATGAGCAATTTACGTCTGTGTCCAAGTATAAAGGTCTCTATCCAAAAAATCTACAAATTGTAACTCTAACAAAGTAAAGCTATTACTGTTCAATGATTCTTACACAAGGTTTGTTTTGTTCTTTTTTCTTGGCAGGGAATAATTATGGGTTTACTTTTTAATGATATTTAATTAACTTTCTGTGTCTGATATGCATTAGTTTTTATATAAATAGAATTATGTTTTTCTCTAAGAAATCTTTGTGGTGGGCAAAAATAATGAGTTCCCATGTAAAACAAGTAGTATCGCAGAGTTGAATGTTTGCTTAAGCCATAGCACATGTGTTTTGGTAGTCTTCATGTCCAGCCATATTCTGTTCACTTATTGTTATCCCACCATTTCTCCTGCTGAGAGTTTAAACAGTGTTTTTGACCATTACATTTGTTAGTTCCTGATGATCCATCTCTTATTCAGTTATCACCACCCCAGCTTAAATAGCTATCAGTTTAGTCAGCCTTTTTTTAAATCCATGGGTTTACCTGCCAGTTAGGGTGAGAGTCCCTGATCTTTAATCCCTGGAAGTTTTCCATTTTACTAATCTACTGTTTAAGATTGTCTAGCCTACCTCCTACTTTGGTCTTCCACAACTACAATAGCATATGGATGTTTAGTGAAACAGCTATATTTGTTGTTTTGTTTTAAAGAGCAGTAGCTTCCTAACAGCTTGTTACTACAGCCAGATATATTTAGGATGTTCCATTTGGCTTTTGGAAAGGTTATGTTTATGTACGTTGACTTACTATGACCTTTGTTATAAATAGCCATGGACTTTTATGTCATTAGCCATCAAATCCAGGGATACCAGAGCACTAGATGTCAATGTTCGTGTGCTACACTAACACACGAGTCAAATGGTGGGGTCATTAGCCGGACTCTAGAACTTGATGAGGAGATATCTTAAAAATAAGTGTCTCAGCCATTTGATTCAGTTATGTTGGACTGAATCGCAGAACACCAATTCCAAGGACTGTGTCATGAACTATGCATGTTTGTGTCTTGATCTTGTGATGTACCAGAGGGCTGTTTCACAAGAGCAGAATTTGGAAATCCAGGATAAGAGATAAAGCCAGGCTTGACTTAATTGTGATCAGTGCCTCCTGACTATCCGTTTCTCAAAGGCCAAACCAGGCTCAGGACATGCAACTATCTAAGGCCAGGTTTAAAGGAGCTATAAGTAATACTGACATCTTGTGGCTTAAATCGGTCCAACAGCTTGCCAAACACAACTTAGACACTTAGACAAACTTTATTGTCATTTTGTATGCATAGAGTGCATACAAAACGAAATGTCGTTGCATACAGCTTACGACAATGTAATGAGATTGCAATTGAAATAAAAATAACATTACAATATAAAGTCCAACAGTGATAAGGATGTAAAAGTGCAGGAGAAAACGTTGTTTTAAGGGTGCAGAAGAATGTTCCACCATGTTTATAGTGCAAAATAATGGTGCAAAAAGGCATTAATTTGAAAAGTTCAATGTTGGCAGTGCAAAATAATAATGGTGCAAAAGTGCAGTAAATGTTCAGTTGTGTACTTTTAAATTTAAATGGATAATAAAAGTTCAGCAGCGTTGACAGTGAAAAATAATGATGTGAAATGGCCTTAAAATTCAGTTCTGTGCATGTGTGATGCAGAGCCCTGTTTAGACTTCAACAGTTCAACAGTCTGATGGCAGCAGGGTAAAAGCTGTTGCAGAACTTGGTGGACCTGCAGCGGATGCTGCAAAGCTTCTTCCCAGAGGGCACCAGGGAGAACAGTCCATGGTGGGGGGTGTGAGGGGTCACTGATGATGTCACGGGCTCAGGACATGCAGTGCTAAGATGAAATGTCCTTTATGGAGGGAAGAGGAGCACCGATGATCCCTTCTGCTGTCCTCTCCATTCTTCTCACGCTCCTCCAGTCGGAGGCTCTGCAGCCTCCACATCACACAGAGAGACAGCTGGTCAGAATGCTCTCTATGGTGCTTCTGTAGAAGGCTGTGAGGATGGGCGGGGGCAGGTCGGCTCTCCTCATCCTTCGCAGGAAGTAAAAGCGGTTCTGTGCCCTCAGTGACGTGGTGTTCACAGACCAAATGAGGTTGTCTGTGATGTGCACCCCCAGGAATTTGGTACTGTTAACCACCTCCACAGCTGAGCTGTTGATGAGCAGTGGAGTGTGGTGAGGCCGGTTCTTCCTGAAGTCGACGATGATCTCCTTCGTTCTCTTGAATGTCAGGGGGAGTCTGGAGACAATGTGTTCTTTTACCAGCCTTTCAAGGCACTTCATCATGATGGGAGTCAGTGCAACAGGCTGGTAGTCATTAAATGAGGTGACTTGAGGTTTCTTGGGCACCGGAATGATGGAGGCAGACTTGAATCATGCTGGCACTTTGGCTTGGTCCAGCCAGGTGTTACAAATGTCTGTGAGGACACCAGCCAGCTGACCTGCACATTCTAACAACAATCTAATATGCTTTTTTTAAATGGTGTGTTGCTGTTGTGAATTTTATTCATACAGTATAGGTATATGATATTGAATTCTGATCTATTTCTGGTCTGCTTCTCCAACTGGCTTCCATGTTAGCAGACTGCTGCCCTTTTGTTAAGATAAAATGCCAAATGCTGTGCTCTGTGTTGGGAAGCCTGGGAACTATCATTCCACATTGCATGGAACCAGGAAGTAAACACAGGCTACACTCTGAACCGAAGTAGTTCCTCTAGTTTTGAAAGGAGAGGAGCGATTGTTTATAGGGAATTTTACTTCCATCCAAGATGACAAACAAGAATGATCTAGGTTGATTTTACAGTAAATATCTTTTAGCTCCTTAAAGCAATTCAGGCATGTCTCTGCTTCAGCACACCTGATTCAAATATGAGCTCATTTGAAGAGCTTGACTGAATTTGATTTGGGTGTGTAGGGCAAGGGACAGATCTAAAAGCTGCAGGACACCGGCCCTCCAGGATATGAGTTTGAGACCACTGCTGCAGAGGGAAGAAACTTTGTCACCAGTAAGCCTTTGCAAAACAATGTTCACCTCATAACACATTTTATTAGGGGAACTAATGATTGATACAAACATTGTGTTTAAAACATTAAGCATAGAATGTGAACAAATTGAAAGAACTTCATGTAGGATACCTGATATTGTCATGATTTATATGAACCCGAACACAACCACACACAAGCAGAGCTTAGTTTAAAGAGTTTATTGAAGGTTGTAGATAGTGGAGGATCGATAAACCAACAGTCTGTACCGGGCTGGAGGATGGCGATGGCAGGAACTGGCAGTTCGGCAGGTGAATACTTGCAGTACCGAGCAACAGCAGAGCGTCAGGGTGAATACTTGAAGGACCGGAGTAACAGCAGAACATCAGAGTGAATACTTGCAGGACTGGATAAACAGTAGAACATCAAAGTGAATTCTTGCAGGACCGGGGACGAAGGAAATTCAGGCTGGCAAGGAAAAGGTAGGCAAGCAGTAATGAGCAGATGAAAACAGTAACCAACAGAACGAACCGACAGGGGAGGACTGAAAGCAGGGAGCTTAAATAGGGAGGCTGACAGGTGTGCTGAGTGCTGGCTGATAGTGGCTGACAGGTGTAGGTGATTAGTAGAGCATGGGATCTGGAGCTGTATGGGAGGCTGAAAGTGCCCTGAAATGTCCATGGTGCAACAGGCAAGGCTGCACCATGACAGATATGCAATGAAATTACCTATTCATGATAAAAGATGTAATATCCGATTACTACATATTACTTTCCTTAACAGCGATTAAGTCACCGGGCCTTATGGTTTGTATAGTTTTTTCCTTTTGGGGGTGTGAGATTGAATATCGAGTCTGAGCACTTGAGGGGTAGCACTTGTTCTGGAGGAGTCAGCAAAACAGCACCCTCTAGAATAACTGATTCTGATGGGTCATGCAAAATGTTGTAACACCTGCCTGACTTGATTGACAATACCTTTGCTTCTTTATCAGGCATTTATCTTATCCCCTAAACACATGCAATATTCTATTAAAGGTCTTTCTGTCAAACTTAGAACAACAGCAATCCTCAAAAACACAATTGAATAACGACAATACCCACATGGATAATAGTACAGGCTACCATAATAATGTTAAAATAATAATAGTACTTGACTAAATGCTATAATGCAGCCCTCGGGAGAAACAGCCCTCGGGAGCATGCTTGCTGTAGTTATTTTTCCTTTAGTGTTTGTTTATTAGTTCTTACACTTGTGAACAATTTTTATATATTTTGGTTACCTCATAAGGTTCTCTTATTTATTTGGTCAGTGTCATGATTTGTCTTGGATGAACCCGGACACAGCACGCACACACAGAGCTGGCTTCGAGAGTTTATTGCAACAGCGGGTAGTGAATGATGAGAACCAGAGTCAGTTTACCTGTATGGAGTTGTAGGGTGCAGGAGCTGGCTGACGAGAACGGCCCGGAGCAGACAGAGCAGGATCTGGAGACGGACAGGAACTAGACAGGCTTGATGTTCGGATGACTGAAGACAAGCCAGCAACAAGGAACAGACTTAGGTGAGTATATAAAGAGGTGTGAACAGGTGGAGCCAGTCATAGTTAATTGCAGCCTGACAGGTGATCCTAATCAGGGCTGCGCTGGGAAAGGAGGAGGCAGGAAATGTCCAGAGTGCAGCCATCAGGCTGCATCATGACAGTCGGATTTCCTCTTGTGTTTCTCCCTGTCAGCCCCAGCTTAGTATTCTCTCTTTCCCTCAGCTCTTTACCTTTATCATTAATGACTTAATTTGATTATACTTCCACCTGTCTTCTTTCTCATCACGCCACTCTACCTTGGTATATACTCCCTGTTTATATATATATATATATATATATATATATATATATATATATATATATATATATATATATATATATATATATATATATACACTCACCGACCACTTTATTAGGTACACCTGTCCAACTGCTCGCCAATCACATGGCGGCAACTCAGTGCATTTAGGCATGTAGACATGGTCAAGAGAATCTCCTGCAGTTCAAACCGAGCATCAGTATGGGGAAGAAAGGTGATTTGAGTGACTTTGAACGTGGCATGATTGTTGGTGCCAGAAGGGCTGGTCTGAGTATTTAAGAAACTGCTAATCTACTGGGATTTTCACGCACAACCATCTCTAGGGTTTACAGAGAATGGTCCGAAAAAGAAAAAACATCCAGTGAGCAGCAGTTCTGTGGGCGGAAATGCCTTCTTGATGCCAGAGGTCAGAGGAGAATGGCCAGACTGGTTCGAGCTGATAGAAGGGCAACAGTGACTCAAATAACCACCCGTTACAACCAAGGTGGGCAGAAGAGCATCTCTGAACGCACTGTACGTCAAACTTTGAGGCAGATGGGCTACAGCAGCAGAAGACCACATCGGGTGCCACTCCTTTTAGCTAAGAACAGGAAACTGAGGCTACAATTTGCACTAGCTCATCGAAATTGGACAATAGAAGATTGGAAAAACGTTGCCTGGTCTGATGAGTCTCGATTTTTGCTGCGACAGTCGGATGGTAGGGTCAGAATTTGGCGTCTACAACATGAAAGCATGGATCCATCCTGCCTTGTATCAACGGTTCAGGCTGCTGGTGGTGGTATCATGGTGTGGGGAATATTTTCTTGGCACTCTTTGGGCCCCTTGGTACCAATTGAGCATTGTTGCAACGCCACAGCCTACCTGAGTATTGTTGCTGACCATGTCCATCCCTTTATGACCACAATGTACCCAACCCATGATGGCTACTTTCAGCAGGATAATGCGCCATGTCATAAAGCTGGAATCATCTCAGACTGGTTTCTTGAACATGACAATGAGTTCGCTGTACTCAAATGGCCTCCACAGTCACCAGATCTCAATCCAATAGAGCATCTTTGGGATGTGGTGGAACGGGAGATTCGCATCATGGATGTGCAGCCGACAAATCTGCGGCAACTGTGTGATGCCATCATGTCAATATGGACCAAACTCCCTGAGGAATGCTTCCAGCACCTTGTTGAATCTATGCCACGAAGAATTGAGGCAGTTCTGAAGGCAAAAGGGGGTCCAACCCGTTACTAGCATGGGGTACCTAATAAAGTGGCCGGTGAGTGTGTATATATATATATAGTATGTATGTACAGGGCACTACATACATCTCCACATACAGTGGTGCCTGTGATCATCGGAGCCCTCAGGGCAGTAACCCCCACTCTGGAGAAGAGGCTCCAACTGATACTGAGGGAAACATCAGACATTTCAGTCCAGAAGAGCACAATCTCAGGAACAGCTGAGATACTACAAAGGATTTTCAAGCTCCCCATTCTCTGGTAGAGGACCCGAGCTTGAGAAATGGAGAGCCATCCACCCTGTTCAGGTGTACAAGAAGTGGGTGAAAGAGCAGAGAGAGGACTGAACTTCACCAAAGAGCAAAAGACTGGTAACATGAATGCACATCTTATGCCATTTTCATGAAAGTTACCAGGATGGAAGAGTTTCACAACTGGAATCCAAAAGATGTCATAGAGCTACAAAGTTGTGGCGCACAGCAGCTTTCTTTTTCTCTTTACCCACAGCCCTCAACAAGTTGCATTGGGGAGTAAATGTGCATGAACACCTTGATCTCACTTGCTGAGTAAAAGACTGCATCTTGGAAGAAATCTTGGATTCAAAAAGAGGGCATTATACTTTCGGTGTACTTGGTGAGTATACACTGAAAATGAAACTAGCTGCTTAAAGCAAGCTGTCTGAGCTCCGGCTGAAAATAATTTGAAAGAATTCTAGTATTTTGCTGTCAGGATTCTGCAGGCAGTGCTGTGCAGCTCTCTGCCAGTGCTCCTGGCTCTCTCTTCTCTCTCTCTGTGACAGGTGATTGTTGTTGACAGGTGGGCATGGCCCGCACCTGCGGCTCGTTACGGCTGCTTTTCTCTGGCAGGAGTGCTCTGACAGCTGAAAGACACCAGAGTGTTACCTCATTGTGGCCAAAGATCTGTCACCCGAACTTCGTACCTGTGAGGTTTTGAAATCCCCGTTTTGGATCTAACTTTGTCTCCTGCCTTCTCCAGTTCGTCGTGTTGTTGGATTTGCTCACCTGGGTTGGTTCCGTGCATTGAAGACCAGCTCCCTGAATCCCTGCCTGCTCAGATTTTGCTCTAGTGTCTACCCTCTTACTCCCTTGGTTTTACCAAGCCGGGCGAGAGACCCCCCTTCCTGGATTCGCCCTGGTTCTTCTGGACTCACCCTGGTTCTTCCAGCTGCTCCTCCTGCCTGCCGCCGTAGTGGTGCTGCTCGGGCTCCCCGCCCACGTACAAGAGCAGACATCTACCAGCTTACCTGTCACTCGGTCACCTGGTTACCACATCGAAGAGAGCCCTGCTGAGTTCTACTTTGCTCCACTCTCCCCAGCCCGGTTCGCACGCTTTGTGATCGAGCAAGTCTTGGCGTCACCTCTCTCACTGGAGCTGCCACATCGTGATTCGTCCCCTCGTTCTCCTCTTTTCACCTGAGTGTCTTAAATAAACATCTTAAATCTGCTCTTTGCCTATCGATTGTGTCCTGCATGTGAGCCAAACACCTTAAAACCATGGCATTTGCCTTCTCTTTTAGTGACACTGGAGGTATTGAGTTTGTCCTGTAACTGGTGGATTACAGGACAAACAAGAAGACTAATTTTAACATTGAGTTTACTAAAGTTTTAGTAATTGTAGAATGCTTTTAAACAGTCTGAGTAAAATCTAGTCAGTTTTTTCAGTTCCATGCCATTGCAATAAAGTCCTAAGTAAATTACATTAAATTGTCACAAACACACGTCGATAATTTTATCCCACCTGATAATTTTGCCCCACCTGTTTGTCTACTCGGTTGTAAAGGATCCCATTTTACTTTGTAGGTGACAGTGGTGCAAGAGCTTCGCAGTTTGTCCTGTAACTGGCTCGATCCCCAGCTCCCACCGTCTCAGTCATTGTGTCCTTGGGCATTGCATGCTGGCAGTGGTCAGATGGCCTCGTGGCACTAATGTATGGCAGTCTCGCTTCTGTCAGTCTGCACCAGGGCAGCTGTGGCTACAAACATAGCTAAACACGGTCAGGGTGTGAATGTCTGTGTGAATGGGTGAACGACTGACTCTAGTGTAAAGTGCCTTGGGGTCGTTAGATTTAATAAGGCGCTACACAAGTACATGCAATTTACCAGTTAAAACAACAATCTTGTTGGAGCAGTAAGTAGAGCATGTAAGTGATTTCACAGATACGTCTAAATAAGCCAGAAGACAATATATACATATATGTTGTGTTGGGAACTGGATGTTTGGGATACATCAAAGCTCCAATTTTCATATTTTCTCTTAACCGCAATTGTTGCTGTTTTAGCTTCTTCTGTTTTCTGTGCATATTGTTTTCAGCTGAACTTGTCCCACTGGTGAGCTAAAACGGTCAAATGGGCGTTTGACACTGTTGCCACATGGAATAGACCTAAGGAAGACAGTAACGGTACTAAGACCTGCTTTAATCTGGCCAGTGCTGTTTTAGCTTAGTTAAGGCTAAGGAAATACTCTTTACTACTTGTCCTAGACACTGTTTGGATGTGCCAGACCAAACCATCTTTCGTTGCTAAATTTATTTTGGTTGTAAACTAAGATTGTACTCAAAGTCATCAGCCTAAACAGGTTTAAAGATAGGTTTCATAATACACCAAATTCCATGCATTGGAACATTAAATACTATCTTGTTGTCTGTTAAAAGAGAGAACAATTGTTTAAAAATTACAGGCTAAGTAAGAACAAACCATTTCCTTGACTCTTTGGATTTAAGCTGCTCACCTTAAAAGTAAAGTTATGTGGCATTCACCCAAAATCTCCAGATTGGTGTTGTCAGGAATTAATTTTGACCTGGCAGTTGTTTCTTTTCTATGCACACATATGAGCATCACTTGTTGAAACTTCAAATGTTTACACGTACGTGTTGAATTTTTCTTATGTATCACACTTGCAAAGCAGGAATACCCAAAAGCAAATTTTTGGTGCGTCCTCATAGTTTTCTTGGCTAGGGTATAAGAGGCTTGAGTTCTTTTAAGAGGGTGTGCATGTAGTTGTGATTCCTGACTGATACAAAGGAACTGAGGACAATCTGACTTCTCACTGGCTACCTCAGCATTGTCTGATTCCACTTGTTAAAGTCCTCAGAGCCACTGACTGCATCTACAGCCTCCCAAGAAGCTCCATCACTGGTCTCCACAGCCTCCAGAGCTCTTTCCTGGGTTACTGAAGTTGTAGCACCGAAGCCATAAAAAATGACTAAGCTAGAGGTTCTTTGCATGTGAGGAATGAGCAAAGAGACTAACTGTAAGGTTTAAAAAGGCAATAACTGAGGACATTTGTTAAACTACCTGAAAGGTAAAGAACAATTATAATTATATTATTAGTAGTTTATTATTAAAGCAAGTGTAACTCAAATTTAAATCTACAGATATTGTAGCTTTAACATGTTGGCCTAATAGTTTTTTAACAAGATGATGTTTTTTATGCTCTTGAGTTTAGTTTTTCATATCACAATTTTGTAAAGACCTGAAAGCTCCTCGCTGTAATAGCAGGCAAGTCATGTGACATGAGAAAGGACGGGCTGAAGGACAAGGACAGAGTAACATTAAGGAGTGCTCAAGGATTCAGAAAAGGGGGGAGGTGTTAAAGTAAATGGGCTAATAATGCCAGTGCCACAGAGGAGCAGGATGGCATGATGGGTAAAAAGCAGTCTCCCAGGTCTCTGTGGACAGCAATCGTTGCAGTCTCTTCCTCTGAGACGTACCTGGATCAGCACAGAGATGATGCTGCCTACTGATGATTAATATCCAGGTTGGATCGGTTTGCTGAAGGTTAGCTAAGGACTGAGTCAGCGGTCCCAACTCTCCACTAAGACAGGCCCAGCCATTTGTCCTGGCCACAGATGAGGCCTCACTTCCCTTCCTCTGAGTTTTCCTGCCTCCCTTTTCTTCCACTTTTACCCCTGTTATGTGCCACAGATATTCATCATGTGGATCATTACCAGTCAGTTTTAGGAAGATTGATTTACCAACTGAACTTACTTCTGAATTAATAAACCCTGACCCTAACCCTAAAGATAAGTGAACTGAGAAGAACTAATGGCATGTTACCTAAACTAGACATTAAGGCCATTTTGTAAAACTGGGACCTGAACCGGCTGTTAATCATCTCAGTTCAGATAGAACATTAAAAACGCCAGAACTCCAGACCTATGAGAGACATTTTTTTCCAATATAGCTGCAACTTTGAAATACTTCTGTCAAAAACAAGTTTATATAAACTACAATGTGTATGCAGAAGTTAAGCCTTTTCTAGGCCAAGTTTTACAAATTGCATTACT
Organism: Fundulus heteroclitus; assembly: GCF_011125445.2. Classification (NCBI taxonomy): domain Eukaryota; kingdom Metazoa; phylum Chordata; class Actinopteri; order Cyprinodontiformes; family Fundulidae; genus Fundulus; species Fundulus heteroclitus. Next base: position 2,575,976 of record NC_046362.1, on the reverse strand, counting down.
TTCAAATTGCTTTTTAAAGATAACATTCTATGCATTTTTTGTCTCCAAACTTGAGGGGCACCATCTAAAGGGAGGAGAAAACAGCCATTTTTTATTGGTCAGAGTGGACGTTAGAAAATGCCTTTCCATTGGTCAGTGTAGCCCAAGTGTGCATGTTTTTATTGGTGTGCCCCTGCCTGTAGCTGAAGGTTTCACTTCAGCTGCAGAAGCTGAAGTGAAAACTTGGGCTGTTTTGCAATATGAGTACTTTTCTGTACTTGTGTACCCTTGTCTTTGTGAAATGTCATCATTGGTGGCCCAACCCTGAGTACGCATCAAAGCAAGTATGCTCAAAGTGCCCGGATGCGTTCTTGCTTCTTGCATTTTATCAAGGATGCATCAACGTATCCTTCAGCAGATGTGGGCCGGCTAGCTGCCTCCCAATGCATTGTACCACCAGCAGCAGTAAAGGGATAATTGAGTGCAGAAATTTATGGTCTTTATACCTATATGAATTTGGCATAAACATTTTTTAATATGTTTTCATACAAGAAAGTGGACATCAGTGCAGTTACTTCATCAAGAGTGAGCCTACTTTGAAAATGTGCCCCTGAGTTTTTCAGAGCAGCACAGCTCTGCTGACCTGCTGCGGTGGCAGCGGGCTCATAACGTAGTCAGTGTGTTTTTCCCACCGACCACAGCCCGATCTTACCAAGACACCGTCATTTACAGCTACCTGTTATCTGTTTGTAGCAGCTAGGATAAGTGGTGAATAACTGAATATACAATATAAGTATTTATATATACAATAAGTACAATATTACAAAGTATATATATTTTTTTTCTATGACATTTTTTGACATTGTCAGTTAATGTACAGGGCTCTCAACTCTCACGCAATGGCCATGAGACACACGCATTTCCCTGACGGCACACGCACACACGCCATACATGGCATTCCTCTCGCAAAAAAATACCATAACCCATATGAGCTGTGGATGATCCGTGTACAGTACTGTTTCGTTCAGAGCTCATTTTAAACACGGCCTTCTACAGAGCTATTTCTGCTTCTTTCACACCCAAAACAGCTGGCCATCAGTAATTCCTGCTGCTGTTTGTCTTAACAGGGCCGCAAAGAAACAGCAATCAGTTATGAATAATTTTGGTCTAAACTTTATTCAGTGATTATTTGTCACATTTGGAAACAAAACTTATGTTACAAGAATAGAGCAGACAGTTGGAATGGATTCAGGAAGGTGGAGTTTTATTTGCAGCAGACAAGAGCATCAGAGCAAACTGTATTTTCATCAGAAATCTGGAAATGACCACAGAGCCGTTTACTTGTTGAGAAGGTGCAATATTAAATGCACAGAACTTATATAGCGCTTTTCCAGTCCTACTGACCACTCATAGTGCTGTACACTAGAGCTATGTACATTTTACCCAATCACTTTCACTAACGAGCACACATTCATACACCGATACGCAGCTCAGTAGGCAACACAGGGTTAAGTGCCTTGCCCAGGGGCACATCGACATGTGACAAGGGGAAGCTGGAATCAAACTCAAAACCTTCCAATTGTAAGACAACTACTCAACCCATCAAGCCAAACGATTGTGGGAGAACAATTTTGTGTAATTTTCTGTTTTAACCCACAATCTGAACAATAAAGTGTAGACACTCCTCTCTTACTTTTCCACACAAGTCAAACCTCTACTTCCGAAATTTTTACATAATCTCATGCTTAACTTTCCATAGAAGTTGAGAGCTATATTAATGTAGATAATTTATAAACAGGCCAATAAGTTTTTCATTACAATACCATTTAATTATACAATTAAAACTAAATACACTATGAAAAGAAAGGAAAGGAATATCTGAACATCTGACACAGACTTAGAGAAGCAACAGGTGCTAATGCTAAGCTAGTGACCCCATACCATGCTGAGTAAAATCATGTGAAACATTAAGAGTTCCCAATTGGAAAGTGCAGAAACAGAAAATATGTATTGTTAGAATAACAGAGATGTTAAAGAGAATTAAGGATCAAGTCGGTGGCGTTTGGAACACCACACAGAATGCAGCAGTGAAAACAGGAAGAGACGCATTACACCTTACCCAATCAATCTAAAGCCTACCTTCAATCCCTGGATCTAATAAAGGTGTTGAGTGTTGGCTGGGAGGTTACTTAACAGAGTGGGGAATGAACAAAAAGTCTGAAAACAAAACCCAACTCATGACAGTAATTGTGATTGGATGCTTTTGGAGGTTCAGGTCTGAGTCCATCACTACTCCCATATTTCATGCCTGATCGGTGGTTTCTAGCTGAAGCAACGGAAGCTGTGTGCTAACTTTTGATTACTCCTCTATCGGTCCAAAAACTATTACTTTTTAGTTTTTATTCAATTGAGGGAAAATTTGACACATCCATGCATTGATTTCTTCTAAGCATTTACTCAGTGCTTGAATGGGTTCATAGTCACCTGATGACATGGTGATGTAGAGCTGTGTGTCATCTGCATAGTTATGGTAGCTGATGTTGTTTTTTATGAGACAGCATGTGGATAAGGGGAGGTGGGTGCGGCCTGGACTGATGTCTGTGGGGATGGCGGTTTTGGATTCGCTGTGGGAATTAAAGGGGAATCCTCTTTTTGTGCTGCTGAGATCTGGGGTGAATCCTCCTGTAAATCTGATGTAGGTTCTTTCTGTGTCATCTTTCTGGATATGTTTATCTTCGCTTGTTCAGGCTGTACTTGGCTTATGATTTATTTTTGCACTTGCATGTGGGTTTATTCTCATTTCCATCAGGGAAATTGTTCTCTGAGTTGCTGGTCTGGTGGTCACAGTTTGGAATCACAGGGAAGAATGTTTCATTACCATATGCAGCGTTTACGTCAAAATTCACACACCTATGAACACATCTATTTCTAGCTCTAACTCATCATTCTGTGTGACACTTTATTCTCCTCCAGAAGATTCCTGACAAACTCCTCCTTCAAGATAACTCCTACAATACTTCTCTTCCCATCTAAACCATGGTAGAACAGTTTGAACACTGCTCCTATGCTTCTTTTCAGTGAATGTTCATCTGTAAAGGTGGTATTAAGTTATTTGCTGGTGAAGATTCTCAGTCATTCAGGTCATGGTCATTCCAAAAAAATTAAAAACAAAGCAACTGGACTTGTTTTCCGTAGTGAAGACGTTTCGCTTCCTCTCCAGGAAGCTTTCTCAATTAAAAAAGTCTGGAGTAATGTGGAGTAACGAGCTTTATACCATTACCAAAACAAAAGCCTTGTAATGGCTTAGATAACATGCAAATTCAACCGAAACAGGTCCACCCCTTAGTAATGGGCGGTCGTTACAGCCATTAAGCCAGCAGATTGGACCAAAACTGGTCCACTCCTCTGTAACGAGGAGTCGTTAGGGTTGTTATTGGCCTGGCTTAAAGGAACAATGTTTTGATCACCCGAATGAGGGTAAGAGTTAAGGTGTCCTTTGTCCTTAAAGTGGACAGCAGAGTCTTGTCCCGAGGAGGTAGCTCTCCTGTGTTGAGCCATGCGTCCTTAAGGACAAAGGACACTCCTTTGAGGACCAAAATGTTCACATTTTGGGAAAAAAAGACAGATGGTTTGAAAGGGGCGTGAAGGAAGCCATCTACGTTAAAATAGAAAAAACAACCTTAAACATGGGAGGAGGCCTTAGGTTCCAACTCTCAAAAACTTACAACACAGCTATAAGATTAATTCCGGGCAATCGTCACCTTAACTCTCACCCTCATTCGGGTGATCAAAACATTGTTCCTTTAAGCCAGGCCAATAACATAGATGTGACGTAGTGGAGAAGCGACCGTGACATTAGACTGTTTTGATTCAGATAGAAATGGCGGCTTGCATGGAGGAAGCAAGCGTTAACATTGATGCTGCTATTTCTTCCGTGTTGTCCAATCTACCTAATTTTGTTTCATTAAAAGAACATCAGAGAACGGCTCTGAAGGTTTTTGTTGGTGGAAACTATGTTTTTGCCCTTTTCCCGACCGGATTTGGCAAGTTTTGTTTTCTGGGGCGCGCCAGCGGCAGAGCGGTTAGCGCAAACCATATTAGGACGCCTTTAGTCGTCAACGCGGTCGGCCCGGGATCGACTCCGACCCGCGGCGCTTTACCGCCTGTCTTCCCCTCTCTTCCTGTCAGCTCACTGTCAATAAAACTCATGCCACTAGAGCCGCAAACACATAAAAAAAAAAGTTTTGTTTTTTCCTGTGTCGCTCTCACAGCGTCACGGGTTAGCTTCGGTGTGAGTGGTTGAAATAGCACGTTGATAAAGATGACTGACAAGTGGCTTATCCAATCATATGCAAGGATTTTTGATAAGGCCCAGCCTTCAATAAAGGCAATTCCTATGGCGGTGTCCCAGATGTATGTGAGTGAAGCTAGGCGGAGCGACATACAGCTGGCGAGAGTCAGGTTACCATTAGATCTCCCCCCACCTCAACATAAAATGGTTTGACCATTAGGAAAACGGCTGGCTGCAACTTTAAAAGTTTGTTCCGCTGCAAACTAAGAATCACAGGTGGACAGAAAAGAGAAAAAGAGACGACGACTCCAAAGGCTTGAGGGATTTTATTAGTAAATATTTTTTAAAAACTGAAGTATACAGTTAAGTTGACTTTTTTGGTGTGTGTGTGTGTGTGTGTGTGTGTGTGTGTGTGTGTGTGTTTTTGTGTGTGTGTGTGTGTGTGTGTGTGTGTGTTTGTGTGTGTGTGTGTGTGTGTGTGAGTGGTGGCGGCAGGTGTAGAGGGGTGGCCCAAAAAGACTGTGTTGTCCCCGGTTCTGGTAAAGCTGTCAGCTGGTCTGAACATAACAGTCATGTTTTTTTGACTGTGGGAGGAAGCCGGAGTACCCGGAGAGAACCCACACCATGCAGAAAGACCCAAGGTCAGACCTTCTTGCTGCAAGGCAACAGCGCTACCTACTGCACAACTGTGCAGCCCCACAAAGGTTATCTTTCTACATAATTCATATTCTCCAATTCGAGCAAACCAACAAGCAAACAGTCTTCCCCCATTCCCTTTCCCTCCTCCCCTCAGCCGATACATTGGGCAGCTAATTAATGGCATGAGCAGACCTCTCAACTTTTATCAAAAGTTAAGAGTGAGATTATGCTAATTTGGGGGCGGGGCTTGTTTTGGGGGCGGGGCTAACCAGACCCTGGAAGAGCCGGTGGAGTCACCTCCATCTCATTTTTATCCCCCAGACAATGAAGTAGACATGTATTACTTGTGTTAAAAAGAGAAAGAGACGTATTAATACTTTATTGTTCAGTTAATGGATTAAGACATAAAAAAATACACAATTGTTCAAATAATACTGAATAAAATTAAGTAGTTTTAAGTTATTGACCAAATTATTACACTGTTACACATTCATCTATGGGTTGTTTATCATTGTAAATCTATAACCTGATTGGTGAATCAGGCTGAGTTTCATCAAGCCTTTATGGTCAACAATTTCCCCTCAGCACAGCAGAAACACTGAAGCACACAGAGGTTCACGCTGCGTCTTTACGCACGATCCAGCTGCTGATGTCTCCCTCTTTTCAGCTCAATGCACTTCTAGACTGTTACAGTTTATAACCATTATCACCTTTCACAGCGACAGGTTTCTCAGTCAGTCGCCGCGCTGATCAGACGAATTTCTATTGCTCTCGTCAGTGCGCTCTGGGCGGTGAGGTGGGCGGATTTTACCCCCGTGCGCTGCGTGCGAGGGATAAACAGCGGGGAAAATGCATAACTAATTACTGTAAAGGGCTCCTAAAGGCAATAGGGGTACTGACAGATCTGAGATGAAGCCCCTGATGTTACAAGTTCTTTAAAATTACCCTTAAAAGTGCGCATCTGAATTAAAGCGCAAGGCAGCAGCCCACTGAAGCGCCACTGATTCTATGTTGTTAAAAATAAAATAGCATGAAATACAGCTACAGCTCTCCTATTGACTTTAACTGGCAGACGTTGCTACCGATGTGAGGGAATTAAACGTAGTGATTCACGTTTTGAATGGTGAACGGTGATAAAAGCACCTGCTCCGAGGGAAAGGAGGGGGGAGAGGAGCAAGCGCTGAGGCACAGAAATACGGTGCATGTAGTTAAAAAATGCAGAATTAATAAAAACGAAACTTATAAACAGACTAAGTGGCGTTTTAAACTGCATCTGGTTAGCAGAACTGTTTTATGATCCTGCGTGCAGTCATGACTGGTTCTGAATGAACCGGTCATCTGGCAGCAGCTCTCCCCCCGCCTCCTCCCCTCCTGTGTACGCGGTACAGGACCTTACCGGCTCACTTTCACCGCTGGTTAAGACTAAAATTATTCATAACTCTGATCACTCTTCCTGCTGCTCTGTTAACACAAACTGCAGCAGGAATTACTGATGGCCACAAGCTGTGAAAGAAGCCGAAACAGCTCAGCAGAAGGCGGAGTTTTGTGGTCCGCAGCCCAGACGGGCTTTGTGATTTTTATGCGGGAGAAATTCCATGTTTGCGTGTGAAATGCCATGTGTTGCGTGTGAGCGTGTGGAGTTAGTGAAATGCGTGTGTCACACGGTCAATGCGTGAGAGTTGAGAGCTATGGGCATGAGTCATGCTAGCATGTCTGACTGCTCCACTCAAGCAGAGGATGGCTACTAAAAAGGGGAGCTGTTATGTCCAAGGGTGCATAGAAATGGATGAAAGTTTCCACTTACTCCCAAAGGATGAGAGAATCAGAGTGGCTTAAGTTCATTTATGAGGAGGTACCACACAATTATAACCCCAGTTTGAACTGCTGTAGTTTTAGGTTGGATATTGGATATTCCGATACAGGGAGGCTGATCTGGGGCTGTCTGCTCCCTCGCTGCCGAAGCCATGTAACGCGAGTGTCTAATATCCAACCTAAAACTAACTTCACCGTGGTCTAATATGAGACTGTGTTATGTTTATATGTTCAGCACACTTTACTGAAGCTGTTTCCTGAACGTTTTCAAACAAACTGATTTTGAAAAAAACTTCAGTACCCGGAGGTTTATTTAATTTCTAAATGCTTTCTCATCTCAACTTATCAGCATTGTCTGAACAGCAGCGGTGAGTTTGCTGCACTGCCGTAGTGGACCGTGGACTTCGGTCCCACTGTGTGGATGATGAATGGCGCTGCCAGGTTAAAACCTTTGGTCAGCTTGCCATCAACTGGCCGACATCCTGCAACACAAATACTTCCACTAGGCTTAATACCATAATAATGGATTTGTGATGGAGTGTTGCACCAAGAAGAGAGGCGTGGATAGAGGGAACAGGGGCATGTGGGGGTGTGTTGGACCAGTTTTCCAAATATGGTTGTAGCCAATCAGAGTAAAGTCAACTAGGTAGAGCCACATATAATTACAGTACCTAACACATTTACTGAGGTGGGAAATCTGGCCTGCAAAAACAACCCCATACAAAAAGTCTTGGAGAATGAAGACAGTGTTATCTCAGGGCTTGGCAAAGCTATCAGCTAGTCTGAAGCATGTAATAATAATAATAATAATAATGATAATGATAATGATAATGATAATAATAATAATAATAATAATAATAATAATAATAATAATAATTAAAACCGCAAGCGGTGATGAGCGGCCCTCGCAGCAAAGCGCCGCTCTGGCCTATTGGCAACCGCTGGGATTTGCGCACCGCCGTCCGCCCGCCACCGCAGATGCTGTCACGCATTTTGCCCGCCCGTCCACTGGGCGATTTACACGAACGTGTTCGGCAGCGCTCCCCCACGACTCACAAAAAATCTGGTGCAGATTCACCACAACGGACCGGTACAGCGCCCGCTTCACAGCAGACGCCGCACCAATCCGCCTGTCGATCTCCCGCTCCATCTTCCCCTCATTCGTGATCAAGACCCCAAGATACTTGAACTTCTCCACTAGAAGCTGGCTCTTGGGACTTTCCTTTTTTTAAAAAGCTTATAGTTAGAGTGGCTCATGTTACCCTGAGCTACCTCTATAGTTATGCTGCTATAGGTTTAGGCTACTGCAGGACATCAGGGTCTATTGTTCTTCAATTTTGAATGACTGTTGTAATTTCAGCTTTTAACTTTCTGATTTTTCTTTTTTCTTCATAGTAGGCACACCTGGTCTGGCGTTCTGTTAGCTGTGGCATCATCCAGGGAAGACAGATCACCCGCTACTACTATCTAATGTAGAACTTCTGTGCTTTTTTGTCTGTCTTGTTGTGTCTCTGCTCTGTCTTCTGTAACCCCCAGTCTGTCGAGGCAGATGACCGTTCATACCGAGCCCGGTTCTGCTGGAGGTTTTTCCTTCCCGTTAATGGGGAGTTTTTTTTCCTGCTGTCGCTTCATGCTTGCTCAGTAGGTAGGATTGCTGCAAAGCCATGGACAATGCAGACGACTCTCCCTGTAGCTCTACGCTTCTTCAAGAGAGAATGCTACTTTTCAAGACTTTGATGCAATGAACTGGTTCCCTTATATAGGATTTTTTTGACCAATGTGTATAATCTGACCCAATCTGTATAATCTGATTGATTTTGACGTTGTAAAGTGCCTTGAGATGACATATTTCATGAATTGGCGCGCTATATAAATAACATTGAATTGCATCATCTCTTCAGACCAAGTAAACTATCACATTTTTTGAGACAGTTATCTCATTTTAAAGATATAGTCATCTAACGTTATTACTCTTAGCAAGTTAAAGCTCCATAAAAAATTTAGACCAGCTTTTAGTTCCACTCTTTTATTATGCACATCTAGGCTACCTATAAATGTAAAGTATGGCATGCCAAAAAACATTTTCAACAAAAGGCAATTTTAGTAATTGCCTTGCAATTTTATATCTAAGCATCAAAAATTATAATATTTCACCAATTTTCACAGCAAGATGAAAATAACGAATATCCAACATTTTAAGATTTTGTAAAAAGTTTTTTCCTTTTTTACCTACCTTTTGAAATTAATACTCGTTTCTACTTTTCCAAAATTATACTTCAAGAAAACTATTGTGCTGTCCTGGGGCCATATGCAGCTAGACAGCTAGGACAAAAGTTCCCCACACAAAGCTTCCTTTTCTTGCGTTGTCTGAATAACCTTTGTTCCCAAATCTGGCTTTAAACATTGTTTTTGTAAAAAGACAAATATTTTTCCAAGGCAGAAGCATGTAGAACAAATTCAACTTCAACATTAGCAGTTTCCCTAGCTTCATAGCTGAAAAGCAGCTTTTAACCAGAGCAAAATACGTCAAAGATCTTTTTTTAATGTGAGAGCACTCACTATCTGACGTAATTCACATAGAGATCTAACAAAGTTGTGATGTCTCACTCTGATTAAATATGAACCCAAAACGTTTCTAACTGTTTTTACCATGGATTTCCTCTGACTAAGAATTAATTAATATCTTATTTATGTAATGTATTCACGACATGAATTCCTTGCTGTCTTAACAAAAGGCAGAACAACTATAACGTTACTTTCTATAATTATTACAGGTTCTGCTGAGATGTCAAATTCTGGAGAGTGCTTAGACACCCTGACACACAAATATGGATTAACTTCATTTCAAGTGCACTTGTGAACTTGTTTTAGTTGATTTAGTTTTCTTGATGTACTGTAGAGCGTGATGAGGTCTGTTGTGGTATTGTGTGCACTGGATTGGGGGGACAGTTGGTGTTGTCTGTCAAACCCAATCTTCTTAAGCTGCAAATTCAGTAAAGTTACAAGATATATATAACGGTTGCAGTTACAGCTCAAACGTCGTAACAACACTTCTAAATCTGAGTCTGACGCACAATTTCAAATACAAACACGAAGCAGTTTGATTTTTGTCCGATGACGAGCAAGCGAGCGAGAGAGAGAGAACTGGTAAAGCAGCACATAGTAACAATAAGTCTAGCGCCCCATAAAGATGTTATTAATCGGGGAAATCTTTCTGATTGTTTCACAGCGGTTACCTGCAGCGGGTAAACACGCCCACAACAACACACTTAGGCTCCCCGCAGCCCATTTCTATCGGAATATGCGCCAAAACTGCCTCTTTAAAATGAACTGCACGGTGCAGTCTGCGCCTGTCTGAATTGCAATTAGAAGTATTACACATCTATGCGTGAGCATAATCAAAAATTCCCCCCAGGAGCAGCGTTTTTTTTTTCCCCCCCAGGACCCGCGGTAACGACAGCGGTGTTCTTATGATGGAGTACTAGGGCCACACATGAAGAGAAAAAATAATTTTGCCATGACGAGATTAAACTGGTGCAGATCAGTTGATGCAGCGATGCATTTGGCCACCGGAGGCAGCGGCGACCCACCAGTTTAAAATCTATGTGTTGACATCTTAAAAATGGTCTTATAGCTTAAAAGATCATCCTGTTTTGGTTGATTTTGTAGCCGAATAGAAGAGATGTTCTCAAAGCATTAAATAAGCCTTTTGACTTTTAAAAATGTTGTCCTTTTAAGGTAATTTTAAGTTACTTTTTATTAAATTTGTCAATATCCTATGGAAGTCTGGACATATGGCAGCGGTGTTTCAGGTGACTTCGCCACACCGCCACGCCGCACTGCTACATGGAATCCAGTTGGGCCTGGAATCTACAACACAGCAACATGTCTTCTGTCTGTGGACACAGTTTCATGTTGATTAGCTCAAAGGGGTAACATAGCGACTGTTAACAATAAAACATGACACTTCCTGTTGTCAGGGGGCGTGGCCTAAGCAATGTCATCATTTTACCATTGGATATTGTAGGAGACCTAGTGGTGATCAACTACTGAAAGTTTGGTGGCTCTGTGAGTTTTTGTGTATGAAATATAACAGTTTTGTGTTTCATGGCGAGTAGGTGAACTTTGACCCCTGCTCACGCCCCTTCAGCATGCTCAAAAACTCACCGTTTTGATAACTTTTAATTGGCAATGCCTTATGATCAGACTGCCCGAGTTTCAAGCCGCTCGCTCAAAATCTCTAGGAGGAGTTCGATCAAATACCAATGCTGTAAACGTCAGAAATGGGGTCAAAATCAGACCTTCAATCTAAAATGGCCGACTTCCTGTGATATTTGCACTATGACATTAATTATAAATTCTGAGCGTCTTGGTGAGCTCTACCACTGTACCAAATCTCATGTCTCTATGATGAAGTAAGTCAATAGCAAAGGGTCCTTTGAAAATTGCTAGGTGGCGCCGTTGAGGCATTAGGTCATGCCCACCAAAGTTTGTTATGGATTCCTGTTGGGGGGTGGATAAGGATGCATCCAAGTGAGTTTTAAGCAGCTCGGCCCAAAAATGTGGAATTCAGAGCCAAACATATGGCAGCAGCGTTTGAGGACACTTCACCACGCCGCCACGCTCTCCTGCTCCATCAAATCCACTTGGGGCTGGAATCCACAACACAACAACATGTCTTCTCTCTCTGGACATAGTTTCATGTTGATTAGCTCAGAGGGGTAACATAGCGACCGTTTACAGCAAAACATGACACTTCCTGTTGTCAGGGGGCGTGGCCTAAGTGATGTCATCCTTTGACCATTGGATATTAAAGAAGACCCGATGATGATCAATCACAGAAAGTTTGGTGTCTCTGTGTGTTTCTGTGTAGGAGATATAACAGTTTTATTTTTTGTGGCGAGTAGGTGAACTTTGACCCCTGCTAATGCCCCTTCAACAAGCTCAAAAACTCACCGTTTTGATAACTTTTAATTGGCCATGCCTTATGATCAGACTGACCGAGTTTCAAGCCACTCGCTCAAAATCTCTAGGAGGAGTTCGATCAAATACCACTGCTGTACACGTCAAAAATGGGGTCAAAATCAGACATTCAATCTAAAATGGCCGACTTCCTGTGATATTTGCACTATGACATTAATTGTAAATTCTGAGCGTCTTGGTGAGCTCTACCACTGTACCAAATCTCATGTCTCTACGATGAAGTAAGTGAATAGCAAAGGGTCCTTTGAAAATTGCTAGGTGGCGCCGTTGAGGCATTTTTCTTTTGATTTTTGTGACGACCTTAAAATACAAAATTTTTAAACAGTCACCATGCACCTGCAAAGTTTGGTGAGTTTTTGAGTATGATAAAGCCCCCAAAAAGGCCCCTCTTTAGGGGGGCAGAATAAAAATAATAATAAGAAACAACACAGAAAAAACAATAGGCCTTCGCAGCGCTTCGCTGCTCGGGCCTAATAATAATAGTAATAATAAATAGAACAGGGATACTGAATTATTTCCATTTCTTTCAGACTATTATTTTTGTGGTTCTATCTGTTTGTTCTAATAGATATGTTGTGTATAAGTCCTTTAATCCTGAGAAATGGACCTTTGACAACAAGGCCTAATGACAGTTATAATTGTTGGTTTTATTTTCACTCACAATTTGATCCTGTTTAGACAATAAATAAAAACAGTTCGTCAAAATGTGCATCATATGACTTAATGGGAAATGAATGGCAGCTGAGCACCATGTGTTTGCTGTAGCTTCAACAGTGAAGACTATCTTTTACAGAACCCTAAACAACTGTGAGCTGACACCATGCCTAGTTATAAAACCTAATCAAAGTCAAAAAGCCATGGAAGCAAACTTTATTTCAGTACGTTGCATATGTCTGTTGATACCTATGTCCAGCAGTCGTTGGGTGAGAGCTTGAGGTGAGGTACACCTTTGACAGCTCACCAGTCCATCACAGGACTGATCAAAGACAGGAAGAAGCACACTAATGTGTTTGAGATGCCCCCTTAAAGAACCTTTCTTCCAATTTAACTAAGACAAGAGATTTCCTTTTTATGTGAAAGTGTAAAAAAACAACACTATGTGCCTGAACAATGATTAAATGTGATTGAAAATCCTTATTATCAAATTAATTAAAAAAAAAAATCCTCTTATTTTGGAAAAAAATCAGTACTGGTTATCATGACTGATCTGATGAATCTTTTCTAATACATGTGTTAATCATTTCATGACTCATTCTGTGGTTTCCCTTCAGTAGTGACCACATAAAGCTCTTTTTTTACTGTAGGTTTGTGTCTGTAGCTATATGAAGTGTACTAAGCAGTTTTTGTCGTGGAGTAAAAAACCCTCAGTTTTTAATGCTTTACAGTAATTATGTGTTGAATTTTGCATCAGTGCACAATTATCATACTTCATCTAAGAACAAAGACATTTTTACACCTCTGCATAAAAAGAAGTGTTGTTCCGCAGCTTCCATCTGGCTGTCTGTCATACTGAAAGCCTCTGAAGCAACTACCTTTTGAATACTGTTTAACCTGCTGCAAGATGCTCAACTTTCCGGGAACACGTCCTGTTCTTCTACACCATCCATCATGGCCGCCAAGGGAAAGCAGCAGGCCAGTCGGTCCCTTGGGACCGACTGGCCTGCTGGTTTCAAATCCTACATAGAGCAGGACAAAAGTTCTGTGCGATAAATAAATGGTTTTTAAACAATAAATCACCAGAGAGTGGTTCATTATTCAATGCTGAGGGATGACGGGGTGCAGACAGTAAACCCTGTCTTATTCTAGCTACTTGGAAAAAAACAAAAAACAAGATTAATTTTATTATACAGATCATTTCAGGGAACAAATACGGGGCAGTTAGTTTGTGATATTTTAGTTGCTCATTTCATATTGGATTTTGTACACAATTTTGTCAGTGGATAATATGCTTACAACTTTTTTTGAAACATTTACATTTGTGACCAAAATCTTGTCAAAATGAGTCATCCTGTGCTGACATATGGCATTGATTGTGAAGAATTAACAGTATTTCCTCACAACCCTGTCCTGTCTGATCATTTTTTAATAACATTTGAGTTTAATCTAACTGAATTCTCCACCCCCAAAAGAGGGTTCCATTATAGTAGATTTTTATCGGATAATGCTGTATCAAAACTTAAAGAGTCTGTCCCCTTCTTAATATCCTCAGTATTGCAGAAATGCCCTGTAGATGGCAGCATTGCTGTTTCTTCCCATTCACAAATCGATACCTTTGCTAACAATGTGACTTCCTCATTGCGTTCTGCATTAGACAATGTAGCTCCCTTGAAAAAGAAGGTGATTATTCACAGGAAGCTGGCTCCTTGGTTTAATTCAGAGCTGCGTTCCTTGAAGCACAATGTTAGGAAATTGGAGAGAAAATGGCGCTCTACACACCAAGAGGAATCCTACTTAATCTGGAGGGACAGACTATTGTTGTATAACAAGACCCTCTGCAGAGTTAGAGCAGCATATTTTTCATCATTAATTGAAGAGAATAAAAATAATCCTAGATTTCTCTTTAGTACAGTTGCCAAACTTACCCAGAGCCACAGCTCTGTTGATCCATCCATTCCCTTAGCTCTCAGTAGTAATGATTTTATGGGATTCTTCATAAATAAAATTGATGCCATTAAAAATAAAATAATTGGCATCCTCCCAAACATGATTACCTCGTCCTCAGTAAGTGAGGCAGCATTGGAGGAATCTTTAGAATCTGCGCAGTGTTTGAACTGTTTAAAAAGCAGTAGAGCTTTCTGAGCTATCTAAAATTTTAGCTTCATCTAAACCTTCTACCTGTATGTTAGACCCAATCCCAACCAAGTTGTTTAAGGACATATTCCCTTTGATCAGTGGCACTATTTTAGACATGATTAATCTATCCTTAGTAAATGGATATGTACCACAGGTTTTGAAAGTAGCTGTTATTAAACCTTTACTTAAGAAACCTTCTCTTGATCAAGATGAGTTAGTAAATTACAGACCTATATCTAATCTTCTTTTCTTATCTAAAATTCTTGAGAAAGTAGTTGCTAATCAACTTTGTGAACATTTACAAAGTAATGACCTACTTGAGGAGTTTCAGTCAGGCTTCAGAGCTCATCATAGCACTGAAACAGCTCTGGTGAAGGTCACTAATGATATTCTCATGGCCTCAGATAATGGACTTGTGTCTATACTTGTCCTGTTAGATCTCAGTGCTGCGTTTGATACAGTTGATCACAATATTCTCCTACAAAGACTTGAACATACTGTAGGGATTAAGGGGAAAGCATTAGGCTGGTTTAAATCTTATCTGTCAGACAGATTCCAATTTGTTCATGTTAATAATAAATCTTCCTCAAACTCTAGGGTCACTTGTGGAGTACCACAGGGTTCAGTCCTTGGACCAATTCTATTTACTATATATATGCTTCCGATAGGCAAAATTATCAGACAGCATGGGATTAATTTCCACTGTTATGCTGATGATACTCAGCTATATTTATCCATAAATCCTGATGAATCCAATCAATTACTTCGACTGCAGTCATGTCTTGATGACATCAAAAGCTGGATGACTTTAAATTTCCTGCATCTAAATTCTGACAAGACCGAAGTTTTAATCTTTGGGCCAGAGTCCTCAAAAAATAAACTTCTTAACCAATCACTTAATCTGGGTGGCATTAAACTGGCCTCTGGTAATAAAGTAAAAAAATCTTGGTGTTATTTTTGACCAAGACATGTCATTTAAATCCCATATTAAACAGGTTTCCAGAGTTTCCTTTTTTCACCTCCGGAATATTGCCAAAATTAGAAACATTCTGTCCAGGAGTGATGCTGAAAAACTGGTCCATGTATTTGTTACTTCAAGGCTGGACTATTGTAATTCTTTACTATCAGGAATTCCACAAAATGCAGTTCAAAGCCTTCAGCTGATCCAAAATGCTGCAGCAAGAGTTCTGATGAAAATCAACAAGAGGGATCATATTTCTCCAATTTTAGCTTCCCTTCATTGGCTTCCTGTTAAATCAAGAATAGAATTTAAAATTCTTCTTCTAACGTATAAAGCCCTTCATAATCAAACTCCATCATATATCAGAGCTCTGATTACCCCGTATGTTCCTAACAGAGCACTTCGCTCTCAGACCGCAGGTCTGCTGGTGGTTCCTAGAGTCTCTAAAAGTAGAATGGGAGGCAGATCCTTTAGCTATCAGGCTCCTCTCCTGTGGAACCAACTCCCAGTTTTGGTCCGTGAGGCAGACACCCTGTCTACTTTTAAGACTAGGCTTAAAACTTTTCTTTTTGACAAAAATTATAACTAGTGACTCATGTTACTCTCAGCCACCTTTATAGTTTTACTGCTATAGGCTTAGGTTACTGGAGTATATCAGGATCTAATTTTCTCACTATATTGAGTTCTACTGTTCTTCAATTATGCATTATGTGTTGTCATTTCTGCTTTAACTTTCTGTTCTCTCTCTTTTCTCTTCATAGTAGGTACACCTGGTCTGGCGTTCTGTTAACTGTGACATCATCCAGAGAAGACGGCTCACCCGCTACTACCGTCTAATGTAGAACAGATTACTAGATCAATGTGTGCTTCTGTGCTTTTTTGTCTCTCTTGTTGTGTCTGTTCTGTCTTCTGTAACCCCAGTCGGTCGAGGCAGATGACCGTTCATACTGAGCCCGGTTCTGCCGGAGGTTTTTTTTCCCGTTAATGGGTGGTTTTTCTTCCCACTGTCGCTTCATGCTTGCTCAGTATGAGGGATTGCAGCAAAGCCATGTACAATGCAGATGACTCTTCCTGTGGCTCTACGGTTCCCCAGGAGTGAATGCTGCTTGTCGGGACTTTGATGCAATCAACTGGTTTCCTTATATAGGACATTTTTGACCAATCTGTATAATCTGACCCAATCTGTATAATATGATTGAACTTGACTTTGTAAAGTGCCTTGAGATGACATGTTTCATGATTTGGCGCTATATAAATAAAATTGAATTGAATTGAATTGAATCCTTGAAGAGAAAATAAGTTCTGTTTAACATAAAATTCAAGCAGTTCTTAAAAAGCCACAGCATACAAGATGTTCTTGAAAAAGAAACTGATTTCTTAACTTAAATGACATGAGGAACCTAGAACCCTCATATTGTCTCAGTTATTGCTGGGAGTCAGGGTGAGATTTAAGGACTTTGACATGTTTTGATATTTTCTCGAACAATAGAAGATGAGCCAAAGTCTGAAACATCTGAGGAAGAAAAGTGTACATAGTGCACCTGGTAACAAAGCTGCCGTTGATTAAAGTCATTCCTTTGTGTTCTGCAGCTAGTACTGCAGCTAGTACTCTTCACCATTTACATGCTTCCTCTGGGTAAGCAGGCATGGAATTAAGTCCATTGCTACGTAAACGACACACAACTCTACCTCAAAATCACACTCTCTAGCTCCCCTTCTGCCAATGTTACCCTCTGCAGCTCCTGCCTGGAGGAGATTGAGGAGTGGATGAGTAGCAACCTTCTGCAGCTTAATGGCTCTAAAACTTTTTGGTCGCCTCATTTCCCTTTCTCCTTCTGTTACTAACCCCCAGGTTAGTAACAGAAGGAGATTTTGTGTCTGCAAAATCACTTGTGTCTGCAAAATCTCCTTTTTCCAACTTCGTAACATCTCCAAACTGCGCCCTTCCCTCTCCCTTCTTGCAGTGGAGAAAGTTGCCCATGGCTTTGTCTCCTCAAGGCTGGAGTACTGTAACAAACTCCTCATCAGGATTCCTGGTGTGTAATCATGATTTTTTCCCTTTGAGGGGTCAATTCTCCTGCATGGTTGAGGGTTCAGGGAGATCTGGGGTAGCTGGGGTGTTGGTTCGTGTGTCCAGTTAATTCTCGGGCCTTGGCACTTATCTCTAAGACCCCGCAGATTTTTATGCTGCTGCTAGTGGTGCCTCTCTCTCTCTCTGTGGGTTTTGGAGAACAGGGGAGGCCATTGGAGACAGCGGGGGAGCTGGCTTCCTGGGACGGCATGTTGCTCTCTAGTACTTTTTCCGCCATCCTCAAACGCCTCCATGACCCTGCTCTACCAGGCTGCCACACATGTACGACCTTGGGAAGTGACACTGAAGGTTCTGGGTGGGGTGTGTGTGTGGGGGTGTACCCGTTTTGGCCCTCCCGGTTTTAAATACACTTGAGAACAACATGCAACAACACAACACTTGAGCAGGGGGAGGCATGCTTTGGGTCTTTTTCACACCCTTGTTCTCCAATTGCCATCCGGAGTTTGAGGTCAGGAGGAGGAGCAACAACCTTGCCGGGGTCTGGGTTTGGGATGGTTCACTGGGTCCTGGTCGGCTGGGGCAGGCACTTCTATGCTCCCTGGGAATAGGGTGTGGGGCTTAAGTATCGAGGGCAGGGTTTAGGGGAGCAGCGACTCCGGGTTAATAGGGTGTGCTCTGGTTATTTCAATTAAATTCAATTCAATTTCTATAGCGCCAATTCATGAAACGTCATCTCAAGGCACTTTACAAAGTCAAAGTCAATCAGATTATACAGATTGGGTCAGATTATACAGATTGGTTAAAAGATTCCTTAAAAAGGGAACCTAGTTGATTGCATCAAAGTCCCGACAAGCAGCATTCACTCCTGGAGAAGCGTTGAGCCACAGGGAGAGTCGTCTGCATTGTCCATGGCTTTGCAGCAATCCCTCATACTGAGCAAGCATGAAGCGACAGTGGAAAGAAAAACTCCCCATTAACGGGAAGGAAAAACCTCCAACAAAACCAGGCTCAGCCTCGACCGACTGGGGGTTACAGAAGACAGAGCAGAGACACAAGACAGACAAAAAAGCACAGAAGCACACATTGATCCAGTAATCTGTTCTACATTAGATGGTAATAGCGGGTGATCTGTCTTCCCAGGATGATGTCACAGCTAAGAGAACGCCAGACCAGATGTACCTACTGTGAAGAAAAACAGAGAACAAAAAAAGTTAAAAGCTGAAATGACAACAAGAAATGCAAAATTGTAGAACAGTAGAACTCAGTAGAGTGAGAAAAATTTTAAAATAGACCCTGATGTCCTCCAGTAGCCTAAGCCTATAGCAGCATAACTATAAAGGTAGCTCAGGGTAACATGAGCCACTAACTATGAGCTTTGTCAAAAAGGAAAGTTTTAAGATTAGTCTTAAAAGTAGACATGTCATGATTTGTTTTCTGAACCCGAATACAACCACGACAGAGTAAGTTTAACAGTTTATTAAAGTTTGTGGATAGTGGAGGAAGGAACCAAGAGTCAGTACTGAGCTGAAACAGGAGGATGGTGAAAGCAGGAACTGGCAAGCAGGACGGAACCAGAGCACGGAGGCAGCAGAACCAGAAGCACAGCAGAATGGAGACTTGGAACCAGGCTTGACCAGCAGCATGACAGAATGGAGACTTGGAACCAGACTTGACCAGCAGCACGAGCAGCGCGAGGAGCACGACTAGGTGAATACTTGCAAGGTCGGAGTGAGATCAGAACCAGAACCACAGCAGGCAGGCGGAGATGAAGAGAACTGGAAGAGAACTGGATGAGGTAAGCAGCAGAAACTGTAGTTGGCAGAAGTGAACAGGAATTAGCAGACAGACCGACAAAGAAGGACTGAATACAGAGAGCCTAAATAGTGAGGCTGACAGGTGTGCAGAATGCTGGCTGATTGATGACTGACAGATGTGGATGATTACTGAGGTGGAGAGGAGACTGGGGTGTATGGAGGGTGAAATGTGCCACTAAAATGTCTATGGTGCAAAAGACAAGGCTGCAGCATGACAAGACAGGGTGTCTGCCTCACGGACTGGGAGTTGGTTCCACAAGAGAGGAGCCTGATGACTAAAGGATATGCTTCCCATTCTACTTTTAGAGACTCTAGGAACCACCAGCAGACCTGCAGTCTGAGAATTAAGTGCTCTGTTAGGAATATACGGGGTAATCAAAGCTCTGATATATGATGGAGCTTGATTATTAAGGGCGTTATACGTTAGAAGAAGAATTTTAAGTTCTATTCTTGATTTAACAGGAAGCCAATGAAGGGAAGCTAAAATTGGAGAAATATGATCCCTCTTGTTGATTTACATCAGAATTCTTGCTGCAGCATTTTGGATCAGCTGAAGACTTTGAACTGCATTTTGTGGACTTCCTGATAGCAAAGAATTACAATCGTCCAGCCTTGAAGTAACAAATGCATGGACTAGTTTTTCAGCATCACCCCTGGACAGAATGTTTCTAATTTTGGCGATATTCCGGAGGTGAAAGAAGGAAACTCTGGAAACCTGTTTAATATGGGATTTAAATGACATGTCTTAGTCAAACATAACACCAAGATTTTTTACTTTATTACTAGAGGCCAAGTTAATGCCATCCAGATTAAGTGATTGATTAAGAAGTTTATTTTTTGAAGACTCAAAGATTCAAAGATTACAACTTATGTCTTGTCAGAATTTAAATGCAGGAAATTTAAAGTCATCCAGCTTTTGATGTCATCAAGACATGACTGCAGTCCAAGACATGACTGCAGTCCTGATTAATCCAGTCTATTTATGGATAAAAATTGCTGAGTGTCATCAGCATAACAGTGGAAATTAATCCCATGCTGTCTGATCATTTTGCCAATCGGACGCATATATATAGTAAAGAAAATTGGTCCAAGGACTGAACCCTGTAATACTCCACAAGTGACACTACAGTTTGAAGAAGATTTATTATTAACATGAACAAACTGGAATCTGTCCGATAGATAAGATTTAAACCAGCCTAATGCTTTCCCCTTAAGCCCTACAGTATGCTCAAGTCTTTGTAGGAGAATATTGTGATCAATTGTATCAAATGTAGCACTGAGATCTAACAGGACAAGTACAGACACAAGTCCATTATCTGAGGCCATGAGAATATCATTAGTGACCTTCACCAGAGCTGTTTCAGTGCTATGATGAGCTCTGAAGCCTGACCGAAACTCCTCAAGTAGGTCATTACTTTGTAAATGTTCACAAAGTTAATTAGCAACTACTTTCTCAAGATTTTTAGATAAGAAAAGATGATTAGATATAGGTCTGTAATTTACTAACTCATCTTGATCAAGAGATGGTTTCTTAAGTAAAGGTTTAATAAGAGCTACTTTAAAAGCCTGTGGTACATATTCATTTACTAATTATAGATTAATCATGTCTAAAATAGGTTCTAAAGATTCCTCCAACGCTGTCTCACTTACTGAGGACGAGGTGATCATATTTGGGAGGATGCCAATTATTTTATTCTTAATGGAATCAATTTTATTTTTAATGGAATCAATTTTATTTATGAAGAAGAGTCTTTGACCCGATCAGATTGTGTTGGTCCTATCTGCAGTTGGATGGGCTTGTGGGTCGTCAAGGCCAGGATCAGGGTAGGGGCTGGGGGTGGAATATGGACCAGGTATGTCAGGTTTGGGGTATGTTGGGTTTGGGGTGGTCCCCCACCCCCCATCCTGATGATGGGGTTCACCTCCCAGATCTGAGGGCTGCACATCCATCTGGGACCTGGGGAGTTTAGGATATGGGTGGTGAGTGTGTGTACAGTGTCCCTTTTTTCATGTGTAGTTATTAGCGTTAGCATATGGGGGCACTAGGGTGGGAATGTGTTAGAGTGACTGTGTACCTGGTTTTCTGTTTGTCTTTTTGTCAGGTTGGGTTTTGAACTGCCCCCTCTCCTGGCACATCTCAGGTCTCCACTACGGGTGGAGCCCATCCCCCCGTCGGGCTGCTCTCCGTTGGCTGGTACCTTTACCCACTGGTGCGTTGGAGGCTCTGCTGACTCACTCCTGGCGACTGCCTGATTGGGCCTGGGCACCGGGGCCCCTGTCGAGGTACCTCTGGGCCTCGGGCCTCTGGGCCCATGACTGGATCTGCAAGCTCATTGCTGCAGCTCCTTAGACACTGTGGCTGCTTGGGGGCGAGGGGGGTTCTTAGGGCTCTCCTCTGCTCCTCCCTGGGATGGGGGAGGCAGCTATCCCTATGTTGGTCCTTCTTGGGCTCCTTTGTTCCGAGGACCCTTTTGGGCATCTGGGGTTCTGGTTTCCCTGGTGTCTTTGGCCCCTCACAACCACTAGTGAGCATTTTTCTTATGAATAAACCGTACATATACAAGCACACTCTCACAAACATCTATGGGTGCTTGGATCCAAGTGCTTACAGATTCACTTCTATAAAGATAGACCCCAAATCATTAGCTTTGGCTGTCTCTATATACATCTTGTATTAAATGATACTACATATTTTTCTGTTATGTTATAAGACATTCATTGTTTGTACCTGTGATACTTTTTTTGGTTGGTTTTGTTGTTCTTTTTATATCTCTCTATGCAGGTGTAGAAGCAGACCCTTAGGGTATATTTCTTTTACTCTGTTTTTGTTACCTTTTCTGTCTTTTAACGTTTTGCATCATCTTCTTCTCTTGCTTTCTTTCTCTTTTACTTACCTACCTGGTGATCACCAGTGATCACCAATGATATAAAGCAGCCAGCTTACAGTTACACAAAATGCCCAGAGACTGGACTCAAATCAATCTCATTTGGAGATGAGTCCACAAGGTATATGGTGAAAGTGCACCATTCCTATTATGGAACACAAGAGTAGATCCTTGATGGTTTAGTGATGTGTGAACCACAAAGGAATCTAGTGCATCTTATTATCACAAAATACTGGAGGAAATTTAGGACTCACTAGCCTGGAGGTTGTGCATGAGATGCTTGGACATTCCAACTTGACGATCCAAAACGCAAGGCGAAGTCAACCTGTCCTTGCTCCCAGTACAAAGTTAGCATCTCAGTCTCCTGACCTCAGTATCATTGACTCCCTATGGAGAGATCTCAAACCTGCAGATCTTGCAGGACAGACTGAGAATTCACTGGAACTAAAGGTCTTTTGCAAAGAAGAACCGATCTCTTAACCATAAAGAAGTGTTTAAGCTATCATTAAACCTAAAGGGTAACATTCTGGAAGTTTTAACTGTCAATATGACCTAAAATGAGAAAAACAACTGTTTCAGCTAAAATATATTAATTATAAACACAAACAGTTATGAAGCTAGCTGTAAACATACACTATTTTTGTTTTTTATGATAAATTGACTCATTTATACTGCACTTTACTGGTCTAGTAACACTGACGACTCAACGTGCATTACTCTATATCCAAATGTGGTGTAGATAGACTTGACCTTGTTCTTATTAACAAGGCTGTTTTATCTTCTCTCTGAGTGGTTGTGAACACTTAACTGGTTTCGCTTCAGGACAAATATTTACTCTATCAATTCCTATAAGCAGGCTCTCTGCTCTGCTTTCACGTTCGTTTTTCTCTGTGAATTATTAGCAGAGATGGCAACATTTATTAGAATAGGAGGGTTGTGTTTCCTGGAGGCCATTTCTAGGGGAGTGGTTAGTTCCTATTGATGAATGTGAGCTCATGGTAGGTGTCAGACGCAGCATTTTCCATCATTTATCACATGTTTAAAGGATGTCCCTGTGGGAACATTAAGCAGACTGCTCTGCTACCACTGCTCCACTCTTTAAGATAGTCTCTAGTTAAATTACAGCAGGTGGGTCCTGACACCTTGCCAAGGGGTTAAAAAAAGTGTCCTACAGGTTATAGAATGTGACCATTTCCAGTTTTTTTGGTTTAGACCCAGTTAACAGATTCTGAGACAAACATTTCCTGGCTACAGGTTTTTGTTCACATTAAGATGTTAGCTGAGTCTGAGATCACAGGTTTCTGTGCTCAGCAGTAGATAAACAACCTCCTTCTTGGTCAGATGGAGGCAGTACTCTACACTGGAGCTGCAGCTGATTTCCAACGAAACAGTTTAAGGAACCTCAAACCATGAACATTAATTAGCTCCTGGGGCATGTTTGGGAATAGGGAAGCAAATTAAAATGATCAACCATGGCTACACCTCCGTCCTTCAATTAGATGGAGGGTATGCAGAAGAAATGGTTTCTGATTTTGGACATTCATTTATTTATTTCCCTCATCAACTCCACTGCTACAGATAAAGAACAGGGGTTAAAAAATTATTCAACATCAATCTGGTGTTTTCTATACCTCTGAATTACTAGAGCTCAATATTTTTGTATTTGATTATTTTCCTTTGAGCTTCCGTTGACAGCTTTCCACTGCTAAAGGGAAAGGACATGGGTTAAAGCAAAAATAATCAATTTGACTAAAAATAATTTCTAGTCAGCCTATATTTTCTCCGGGGCCTTGGACATCATGCCACATTACCTACCACAATTGCTTATTGTGCAAAGTCGACTTTAACCAAATCGGGCAGTTCTAAAATATTCATTCACAATTCCTGCATTTATCACACCTTTCAGCTTTAGAGCCTTGGCATCATCCTGGACAGCCCTCTCCATCCTCTCCTTCACTTTCCACATCCATAACATCACCTGGTTAACTCACTTTCATCTCTGCAGCATCAAGCAAGTTCTTCCTTCACTTTTGCCAAACTGGTTCACAATCCACTCACCTCTCGACTTTACAATTTCAACTCCCTTCCCTCCCTGACCCCCAGAAAACACTGCATAAACTGCAACTAGTACAAAAGACAGCAACTAGTATCATTACATTATCTACTTCCCACCTGTACATTAACTCCACTGGCTCCCTGTCACATTCAATATAAATCAATCCTATGAACATATAAGGCCAACCACAACCTTGTTCTTTCGTAAATTTCTGACTTCAGATCTATCCAAGTGAATTCAAGTTCAAAGTATTTAGTATTATGCTATTTATGTTTTTGTTATTTTATTTTATTTAGTACCATTGTATCCATAGGGTGATCTTAAGGTGATTATAAATAAAATGTTACATTACAACAAAAGAAGAACCACACTACTGAAACGTTGAAGACAACAGGGAAGTGATTTAAAACTAACTAAAACTGGGACACACATGGTAGACCATGGATTCAAGTGTCTCGGTTCTGAAGCTGTTTCACCAGATCTCAAATGACCAAATATGGGACAATAGTATGCCTGTGACAGACAATGCAGGACACATAACCAACACTATGATGATGTCATGCATTTTAATTTAACACAGATCGCGCATTACAATAATCAGTCTCTGCACTGTCTGTTATTGCACAACAATTAATTATCACAAGTCACGAGTTTATAAAAAGCCCTTATTTAACTTTTGGGAAGTTAATAAAACTGTTACATGTTAGCCCTGTGACTGGAGACCTGTCCAGGATAGTCCCTGTGTTCACGCCTCTCGCCATTGACTGCATTGAGACAGTCACCAGCCCCCAACGGCCCTGTGTTATGTCGAGCTGCGTTTCCTTATCAGATACAGCTTGAAGTAACACCTGCCTGTTCTTCGTGTTTTAAATAATATGTAATAGTGAATCACAAGGAGATCCCTTGTTGGTCACCAGTTACTGGAAGCTAGGGAATAAATGCTGACAGGTGACATGGCCACAAGTGGAAATATCACTGATTACAAGAGGGACCAACAGTGATAGAGGAAGTTGCTGTCAGATGTTTAGATGTGTTCTGTCTATGGCTTGTTTTTGAGTTCTGCTAGGATCTCGGCACTGATGCCTGGTCTGATTACTCACTCAGCACACCTGCTTAGCTCCACCGTGTCTGCAATCAGCATTCACTGGTTCCACCTGTTTCCACCACCATATAAGCAGCCTTCAGACCAGCCATTAATGCCAGATCATTTTTCCATGCCTGGGGTAGGTCAGATCCTGCGTGTTTTCTGTTTGCCTGCCTGCCTGCCTGCCTGCCTGCCTGCCTGCCTGCCTGCCTGCCTGCATGCCTGCCTGCCTGCCTGCCTGCATGCCTGCCTGCCTGCCTGCCTGCCTGCCTGCCTGCCTGTAACCCAACCTGTTTCTGATTCTGTCTGTTTTGCCTTGTTATTATTATTTGTTATTAGACCAGCTTACTCCTGACCAGTTTATTTTAGGTTGTCAGCTGTGGACTGCAGCTATCCCTTGCTTTCAACTTCTCCCAACTGGATGCCCAAAGCGAACCAAACTCATACGGAGGCACAGACAGGCTTGGCAGAGAAATAAACAGGGACATTTAAATGGTTTATTTAGAAGGTTTACATGATGTGTTTTTAATTGTTTTTAAACACATTGAGCAAACCGACATAAACTCCCGCCATGCCAATGTAATTCAAGTGTGTTTTATGCTTATAACAAATGTTATCTTAACAAGGGTTTTATTCACCGAAGGGATATTGATGTTTGTGTTATCCGGTCCACTCATTACAACTAAAATAAAGCCGAAGCTTTTTAAAATTAATGCCGAATGTCCTCTAGCTTAATGCTGTTAGCTTACGGTAACATTCGCCCTTCTCGGATATACACCTACGGTTCGTTTCAAGCATAAGCTTTGTTTTGTTTCGCTCCACCATCGTTCAATAGTGCTATGAGTGTTATTACCGCATTAATATGGAATATTAATGTTGTTTTAAATGTGTTTTTATACAACTTTGGAAGTAACCGATTTTAGCAACCGATCGCTAAAGCAGCCCCTAGCCTCTTGGAGGTATAATCACATTAATAAAATCAAGCGTCCCTAAAGTTAATAATTTTACTCAGAAAATCTTTCTTTAAAATGTTGTTTTCTTTAACTCTTTGCATTGTGAATGAGTTGAAACACATACCAAATGTTGTTCTGAATTAGTTAAGCTAATTTAACATCAATTTACATTCTGTAAGATGAACTTTCGTTCTTTAAGTCAGATCTGCAGTGAACCAGGATTCACTGAATTATTCTGATGATGATGATCAACTACTTTATTTTGTCTTTTGTTTCTTTTGTATGTACATAGTTCCTTAGCTTCTTTTTATCTTAATTTTGCTTAATAGTTTTAGGTAAGTTTCACTAGCCTTGTAGAGTGGATTTGTTCATTGAAATATAGTGTTAATTCAGATAAACAGCATTATATAGTGATGTTCTCTGGATGTTCATTTTATTTCTGTTAAGAAATTGTTGAACTTGAAGAGAAGTTGTCACTCCTTATTCCACGTGTGTGCAGAGTTTGCTGTTAAAAGAACGCCAGTGCTCGAATAATCCCTTTCAACTATTGTCCTGATATCGCTGATATCAGACAGAGTTATTTATTAAACATTAAATAACTTTAAAAGAGTGTGTAATTGCACAACAAAGTCTATAGGACATTCCTGGTGATTGGCTGGTGGCTAAGAGCACCAGCTGTGTCACCAACTTTTGTTTGGTGACACCAACGTTTGGTTCCTCCACCTTACTGTCCAGGAAGGCTATCTCAGTGGGAGAGCAGCTACCATGATGCAGTTTAATGTGCATGTCACTCAAACCCAAATCAGATTTTTTTTTTTTTTTTTACTACTGGATGAATCTGAAGTACCCAGACAAACCCTCCAATGCATGGAAAGAACATTCAAAGTCCATTCAGAAAGCCCCGAAATAACATTTTGGATGACCAGCCTCTTAGCTGTGAGGCCACGTTGACAACTGCATAATTATTGCAGCCTGCTATCATTTGCCCAAATTAGGAACCTACAAAGAAAATATGTGTTAGATTCTAAAACTTATCAGTGACCAAGAGAAGATGAAATTGGGACATAACTGGATCATAGATCCTCCTGGAATTATTCAGACATCTGGAACAGCACCTTCATCAATCTCTGATCTCTAAGGACGATTTTGGTCACATTCAGTGTCTTTCACAAGGACCCATTATCCCCCAGCACTCTCCAACCTAGTTACATCACCACTCCCATAACTTCTGCATTGGATTCATTCATTCTGATTTAATCCTAACTTTTATCCTTAACACTTTTAACAGGGTTAAATGTATTTATTTGTGCTGTGATGAAACAATCCAATTGTATTTTGTTTATATCAAAGTGTCCTCTTACACAAAGAGGAAGCTTTTTTTATTTGCCGAGCCAATAAAGTTATGCACCATTCTTGTCTGTTTCAAGGTAATAGGACTGAGGAAACTCTGTGAACTAATGAAAGCTGCAGCTTGACTCTTATCGCCAGTCTGTGATTTGTGGGTCTCTCAGGACAAGAGCGAGACAAACTCCTCCTGGTTCAGATCTGTAAACAATGTGTCTTCTGTAAGTGTGATGTATTGTGTAAATCCAATCCTGTTTCTGTGTACTTGTTAAACAAAGTTTGGTTAGCATGCAGTTCTGGATGATGGTTATTCACAGCAAGGCAGAGCAGGAAGAGATGAACAAAAGAGAAATGATGCCTGTTCAACTCTAAGAGACACACAACTTGTTTTTTTAATTCCTTTTAAGAATGTACTTTTAGAAATATTCCATGTACACTGATCAGACATAACATTATGAGAGTTGAAGGGAATAATACTTCTATAGTTATCATTTCACCTGTTGGGGAACATTCATCTTTAAATAGGTTGTGTTAAAAGCAGAATAAATGGGAATGCTTAAGGATATTTTTCAACAGCCAAACTGGGATGAAGTACAGTTGTTCTGGGGTGTTCAGTCAATGGTCAGTATCCATTAATAGTGATCCAAAAAATGGAGCAGTGGTGAGCTATCCACACGGGCAGTTGGGGGAGATGTGTTAAACAAGTCTAGTCCATGGAGCTTCCGCTATGCCATGGTTGCTGCTAACATCTTGGTGACCCCACAGCACGCCTTCAATGGGCCAGTGGAGACCATGTCCTCCATGGGTCAGCGCTGTTCTTGTGACCAAATTATTCATTTGCAGGTGGCCAAAATGTTATGGCCGATCAATATTAGATCACATATTATTAATGGAATTTGTTCTACGTAGCCATTTTTGTAGATGAAGAAAATGGTCTTTGCTAAAACAAACTGAGGAGTTTCTTTACCTCAGTTTATTCACCTTCCTGATAGTATTAGGTAATACAGTTTAGTAAAGATGTAGTTTAAAGCAGTAAGAGTTAAAATTCTGAACTCTTGTCAGTTTATTTTTGAGATGCTAAGTAAATGTCTGGGTCTGTTCCACCTACTGCAGACACCGGACATTGACGTGTCTGCACTGAATTGGTCTGACTTGCTTATCAATTATAAATATATATATCATACTCTATACCTTCATTTTTGTTCTCCATTTTATTTAGTTTGTCAGTTTATATCAAACTGAGACTCACAACTTAGCAGGTGTAAAGAAAATAATTACAACTGGCCAAGGTATTGCAGCCATTGATGGTCACAATGAACGGGTGTTCTTTGATATCAACACCAGGTACCCACACTCAATATGGAGCAATCCCTCACGCTCTGCGGCCATCTGTTTTACCATTTCCTTCTCTCTTTTGGAAGTTTAGGTAAAACTTTATTAGTTAAGATGAAAGAGACGTTTGGCTGTTGTCTTGCACGGGCATCTGAAACTAAAGCAAGACTTCTTGAACCAACACCAGTTCATTGCTTGACCATCTGTGAACGCCAAGTTATCTTTTGCATGTCGGTCCAATTTTTTGTCGGCCAAAAGAGTCGTCTCATGCACGTGCCATTGAATAATTAAAAGTTAAGTGATCAAAAGCAAAAACTTTATTTCAGAACTTGAACTTGTCTAAAGTGCTATATTAATAGCAGGCTCAGTAGAGACATCTAATTCATCGGCATCTTGCCGGACCAGGGATTCGCTTCATGTTCAGCCATTTTCAAGCTAATTGGACCTCTAGAGGAATAATTAGGAGGTTCGATTAAAGCAACAGGGCTATTTGGCTTTCCTAACAAATGTCATATTTCTCTCCTTTGTACTGCACATCATGGTTGCCGTCGCCACAGGAGATACTGTCTGTACAACCTCATGAAACTTTATCCAACTGTCAGTGGTTGCAAAATGACCAGGCAATTTATTTTGCTGTTTTTGCTAAATATACTGTTTTCTCGGTTACTTTGGCAAGCATGCAGATAAAGTCCAGCGACAGGATTTATAATTTAGACTCAGCATAAAGTTCTCACTGCTGGTGTTTTATAACGTTGTATCATAAATTGCTGTCTTAAATACAGTTCTCCGTGAAAATTGTCTGAATAACGAAATGATTATGTTAAGATTAACACACATCAAGAACGTGTCAGTTGGTGCATGTCAAGGATGTGCACCAAAACATGAAGAGATTGCTGAGATGGACTTTAGCAATGGTTTTATTCTTAGAAGTAGGAACGCTCAAAAGTACAATATTGCAGAGAAGGATAACTGTGCAGCACACTGTGAACCAGATCATGCTAGTGTAGGTTATAATTCAATTATTAATATTTTTTGCACATCCTATACTTCCAATGTATTTTTCCCTTTAGCTATCTGTTTTCTGAGTGATTGTGTTACATGGCTAATTTATTACAGAAAATTAACAGACGAAAACCAACTAGAAAATAATTTTTCCTCTAACTCTTGAAAATTTTTAAAGGGTTTTTGTTTGATAAGGAATACCGACATAATGATTCAGATATGCTTCAAAGGCTAAACCTAGAAATTCTGGAGTATGTATAAACAATTAATAGTTGTTTGTAGCTCTAAGGCATCGTTGATACTTCTGCAAAACTGTGTTTGGTATGTTGAATTGGAAAATGTGCAAAAACATGCCTATGGCTCGAGAAATGCAAGAAAAAGATTTCCGGATTAATATTATATCGAGTAGATCGACTTCTGGAGTTTTTGTTTTCTTTGAAGCAGAGTTAATTTTGAAACATGCCAATCAGGTATCAAATCTGTTAGCTTCCTGTAAACTCAGACGGGGATCAGCCAGTCAGCTTTGCACAAGCATGATTCATCTGCAGTCAAGTGTTAAGCTGCAAGTGTTAACCTTCGCATTACTGTCCAAAAGTCTTCAATAATACCAGAAAAAGTGGTTTGATTTGTCTTGCTAGTCAGTATTTTGGAAAACAAGTCTCTTTAGTGTCCTGTGTGCTCCAATTTCTGAGGCGGAGCTGGCAGTCTGCTGACATTTGTTGAGTCTTACTAGTTTCTGCTCTGTTACCAGAAAAGTAAAGGTTTGAAAGCAAAACATTGAACATGAAATGTACAGATATGTTGTAAAAGGTTTAATGGCTGGTAGGAATTAATAACTATTGGCAGTGGTGGCACAAATGGTTGCACAAAGACATTCAAAATGATGCCTGACTGGCATTTATATTTTTTGTGAACTTTTTGTGAGCTGTTTCCTGTGGAAAAGATTTGCAGTATCTGCACTGTTTTTCCTGTTGTTTGAGGGTTTATTAGAAAATGAGAAGGACTAAGCCTTAACTACCAGAACCAAGTGTATGTATAGAGTTATGGCTACATATCTGATTCTTTCAACAATCCCGTGGAAGTGTACCCTCGTCCAGACCTCAGCTTGAAGGCTGCAGGAAAAAGCAGAGGGCAGGAAATTAGCTTTAGGCTTTTTTGTCAAAGAGTTTTCCTGGGGGATTTTTTTAACCTAAAACCTTAACTTCCTGAAACCTTTGTATCTACCCAGGCTGGTTGTTGGGAGCCTTTTAAATGCAGAGTCTAAAATCATGCCATAGATAATTTTTCCCTGAAGCTAAATTGCTCCTCATGCACCCAATCCAGGAACACAAATATCCTGCCACCAAGTCCAGAATACAAAAAAAAAATTCATAGCAGTTATGATTTAAATATGCAAATACAGGAAATGTCTATATAGGCTGGATTATAAATTAACAGTGCTGATCCAGACCTCCAACTGTGAGAGACGTGGAAATAGCCGAGCTCAGATTGAGATTAGAGCCAGCATTATTCATTATAGTTTCAGAGAGAGGTTAAACTCTCTGACACTTAATTGTACTTTTACAAGTCACGTCTAGACTCTGCATCCATTGGGGCTCAGAATGCTGGAACAAACACTATAAAAGCTTATTGTTAGTGGATTTAGATTTTGGGTCCAAGCAAATCCGAATTATTTAACTGTGCTACAACATTGTCCGTGAATTTGTGGTGGAACAGCTCAAATCTTGAAACTTCCTTGTAATGCTACTCTATTATGTATTTACTACTGTGTTACTATATAACAGTGCTTTCAATGTTCTGGTTAGTACTCAGTAGAAAACTAATGTCCCGTTCACAGGGGGGCCACCAGGAATTTTGGACCTCTTTACAAAAACATCTAGATCATCCCAAAAGCTCATATAGGTATCTAAAAAAATTGGGAGGCGGACACTGATAGTGTACATACTGTTGGTTTTCTAAAGTTCTTTGAAGAGGGAAGAAACAATTTATTAAAAAAATAGAATTTGTGTACAAGAAGTTATGGTTCATATTGTTTTTTTTTTCGTTCAGTAAAAGCTGACTTTCAGAACCTCAATGTGTGGACAGATGGGGTTAACATGTCTTCAGTGTGTCTGTCCAGGACAGATGTAGATTAGATTCACCTGCTGCTGGACAGAAAAAGCTAAACCTGCAGCTGCAGTAGAGAGACTACTAGAAGGGTTCAGCATAAATCTTGTAGCCTGGTCAGCCACACTAACTTTTGCCTCTCCTCGATACAGCTGAAGTTAGTCTAGAACTGCTTCCACAGAGGGGTTTTTCTGCGGCTTGTCCAACCTGGTCTATTCACAGAGAGAATCAAGTCCAACAAACATCCAGCAGGTAAACTCATATAAAGCTGTTCAAGCTTCAATTTTCAGCTGTTTCAGGTGGAAAACACAAACAGGGAAACAGATCAGTCAGAAGCTACAGATCATCTGATAAGTTCAGCTTGGAACAACAGAACGTGTCTGCTAACCTTATTTAGTTCAACTCTGGGAACATGTTAGAAAGGTTAGCATTCACTCTCAGAAACTCAGAGTGAGTGAGTTTTCTACACTCATTTATTTACCTTCTTATGTAGGAAATCAACTCAGTTTGCTTTTATAGTCCATGTGACGGCAGCAGAGGGAGGTCCATCAGGACCATAATTATTTATTTTTAAAACAGATTATAAAAAAGGGTGCCTGTCAAGGCCGCACCTTGTTGCTGTTATTTATTTAGATTCTATGTCTTTTGTATTAGTTTATTTAGCATTGCCCCCTTCACCAGCTGCCGCTATAGGAAACTGCCAATGTGGCTTATGCCAAGAGCCAGTGCTGAATACACTACAGTTATTCTGAGTCTGCAAGCCCTCATCCATCCTCCTACCCCTCACCCAAATGATCAGAATCAGCTGTATTTGCCAGGTATGAGAACACGTATGAGGAATTTGAGTCTGGTTGAGCTACAACAGAGAAATGGACAGAGATGAACTCTCAATGACGAGCTAGCCTTGTGAAGCCAACTGCAAAAATGACATTTGAGGAACAATGATGCATTGTGAAAGTCAGATGTGTTTGTTGCATGGATCCAGGCTGACATTGCACTCACTTTCCTTCTATTACAGCTTCATCCAATGAGATGGATGAAAGCAAGGAAAATTGGGGAACTGTGTATTGGAAGCACTCTCATACTAACAGCTACTGTTTACTTTAAAATTACATTCCAATGTCAGTTAGCGTCAATCATGAGAAAAATGATGAAAAACCATTTCAGGGCAGTATCACTGGGTCTGACATCGGTATGGAGGCATTGGTAAGGATGTAACGGTTGGAATTGTTAAAAGCTGATGTTAGGTCAAGGAGAATGAGCAGGGAGGTGCTCAGCTGCCATACGGAGATGATCGGTGACCCTCACCAGTTTTGTCTCCATACTATAAACATCATAAAACCGTATTGAAACTTTTCAAACAAAGAAGTTGAGCAATGGCAGCTTTTTCCTAGCTTGGCCAGCCAGACTAACATTTGTCTCTCTTGGATACGGCTGAAGTTAGAAGTAAGTTTGCCGTATAGCAAAACAAAAGTAAACTGAGTCTGGCTGGCCAAGCTAGCTTTTTCCAAATACATTGAAGTAAAAACAGAAGCACAGAAATGGGCCAGTAGTTGGATCACATCTCAGGATTAATGTTGGGGTTCTTCAGGAGAGGTTTGATTATGGCAGTTTTAAGTCATGATGGGACTGGGCAAGACTGCAATGAATGGTTGATTATGTGTGTGTTGGCAAATCTAACATCTCTTATGGCAGAGAGGTTGGATATGATGAGGGTGGTATTGAGGTTTCAGGGGACATTCTGCATTAAAGTGGAAAAAAGTATAGGAAATATAAAATAAGGAAGACATCCTGGCTCCTAGCCTTCCTTTGATGTCATGTTTTGTGGTCTGAACCCGAACACACCACAACCAGAGAGTTTTTATTGAATGTTGATGATTAGTGGAAGCAGGAGACCAGATTGACTGAATAGGACTGGAACCAGGGGATGTTGATGGCAGGAACTGGCAAGCTGGACGGAGCCAGAACACAGAGGAAGCAGGACCAGCAGCACGGCAGAATGGAGACTTGGGGACCAGAACTTGACCAGCAGCATGAGCAGCACGACTAGGAGAATACTTGCATGACAGGAGTGAGGTCAGAACCAGAACCACAGCAGGCAGGCGGAGATGAAGGGACTTCGGGCTGGATGAGAACTGGATGAGGTAAGCAGCAGAAACAGAAGTTAGCAGAAGTAAACAGACGAGCCGACAGGGAAGGGCAAACTGAGGGAGGTTTAAATAGTAAAGCTGACAGGTGGATTGAGTCCTGGCTTGATTAGTGGCTGGCAGGTGTAGATAATTACTGAGGTGGAGAGGAGACTGGGGTGTATGGAGGGTGAAAAGTGCCCTGAATATGTGCACGGTGCAGCAGACAAAGCTGCACCAAGACATCTGAAGCTTTCAATGGACTGAATTATAAAGAAATACCTTTATTGTCCCACAATGGAAAATGTGACCATGACAAGACACGTAGACAGGAGACACCAGAGTTATACACCATATTAAATAATATGAATAAAAAAGCTACATTTACAGTTAAAGTTAACATTACACCAGTTACCTATGTGAACATAACAGGCATTTTCCTATTTTCAGTGTCAAGTCACAAATTGCTGTGATGTTTTGTTACTTTCATTGAGCTACCAATAAAATAAGTAATAAGAGGGGAAAAAAAGTGAAGTTGATCAAAAATATTACTCCTTTCTGTGTGTGAGTGAGGGTGCGGGTTCTAAACTCCTTCTTTGTTCCAGGGTCTGGGCCTCACTATGACTGAATTTTAATCTTACACAGAGCCTTGCTAAGGTTTAATGAGGGGTGTTAATTAGTGTTTGCTCGGATGAAAGCAGCATTTAATGAGCAGAGTATTATAGCTCCATAATCAGCTGGATAAACAAACGATGGGAGGAAAAAGTACTGGCTGCTACCTCAGCTGTGCTGGATGTGTATGGTGTAAAGCCTGTCAGGCTCATAGGCTAAAAAATACTGTTTAAGCATGGAAAGATAAATTACACTTATGTCTACCGCTCACTCTCAGTTCCCTTTGTCAGGGTTGTTCCATTTCTATTAACATATTTATATCTTTTGAAAAACCCATACTGGGCCATTTTTTTTGCAGACAAAATCAAAGTGACGAAATAACAGACATGAAAGTAAAAAAATTTGATGGTGAAAACTGTGAGCAAGGAGCTAAGGAGTTTGTCCTGTAACTAGTTGGTGATGGTTCCAACCGTCTCAACTGTGTCCTTGAGCAAGACACTTCCCCACTTTGCCTGCTGGCAGAGGTCAAAGGCTCGGTGGCACTGATTGTATGGCAGCCTCGCTTCTGCCACTCTACGTCAGAAAATGTCTCAGTGTCAAAAAATTATAACATGAGTAAATATAAAAAGCAGTCTTTAAATAGCCATTTCTAAGGCTCTGGAGCTCCAGAGAACCACTCTGATCCACATGATCCACAAATGGAGAAAACATGGAGCAGTAGTGAACCTTGCCAGTAATGGTCTACCTAAAGGACTCCAAGACAACATAAACAGCTCGACCAGGAGGTCACAGGTTCCTCTAAATCTGATGTAAATTTATCACAACATTTAAGAACGAGGACATCTTACTTACAGTCAGACATGGTGATAGTGTGATTGCTCCCTGCATGATTTACTGTAATTCATGGAAACATACATTTTGCTCTCTAGCAGGAAACTCTGAAAGATAACATTCCCTGGGATATCGACCATCAGTTTGTGATTCTGAGGCTCATTAAAATGTTTTTTTAATAAAACATCATAACCAGTTATCACAACCACTTGATGGTAGTTTTTACTGTCAAGTATGGCATAACCAGTCATTAGGAGGTAATTACTTTTGTACACGGCTACGGATAAACACTGTGGGAATACTGGGACAGGCTGTTAGCTACTAACAGTTAGCCACTTCATTCATTATTAATCAACAATCGTTAGCTTCAAAAACACTAAGGATTATGGTTTAGGCAATTAATAGCTGCAGCAAGTGGTTAACCAAAAGATAATTTTTCCCCCCATGTTTTTAAAGCCGTGCCTTTTTGATGCTGGTCATCAGCTGGAGATGCTAAATTAAAAATACCAAAATCATTTTAGAAACACCATCGTAAAGCCAGCATAGCTACTAATCAGGATTGATTCCATGAATAAAAAATGTTTTACTGCTCAGGAATAACATGTCAAGAAATCTTGGACATTATAAATTTATCATTTTATATTGTATTTTTATTTTTTTTTGCTTTGTATTTACTTAAAAGCAGTTGGCCCTTTTGTCAAGCTACAACCTGGAACCCAACTTTTGCATCGCCCAGGGGAGATGACCACAAAAAAAAGAAAAATCCATCTTTTTGACTAAGAGAAATTTTACTGCTTCATTCACTCCACGAGCATGTTGCTGTTGAAGTAATATTGCATAATGCAACAACTGGTCTCATTGCTGGCCCTGTTTGTTGGACTTCCTTGGTGACTGACCAATTTGGAACCATGTAATAATGCAGAGGAGCAACATCTAAACTTAACATACAGGTGCATGTCAAAAGTTTGAATATTGTAAAGGTCAGCAAATGTCTCCAGAAGACAGTCAGTGACCCTTCACAGGGAGGCTAAGGTTTAAAAGGTCAATATTAAACAAGCTGCTTGTTCAACGAGCTCCTTTTCTATGCATGTTGAGAAAAAGTTGACTGGAAGGAAAAAGTGTGGTAATGACTATGGTGTTCCTGTTCTTGATTGGCCAGCAGACAGGCCGGACCAGAATCCCAAAATGAATCTATGGACAATTGTCAGGAAGAAGAAGATGAGAGACACCAGACCCAACAAAGCACATGACCTCAAGGCCAATATGAACGCAGTCAGGGCTTCCATTACAGATAAGCAGTGCTACACACTGATTGCCTCTATCCCACAATGTTTTGACGCAGTAATTCATGCAAGAGGCCACTTGACCAAGTGCATAAAAATGAACATAATCTTCAGTAGCTGGACATTTCTGTTTCTAATATCCTTTTTATTGCTTAATAAATTATATTATTTATTGATTTTCATCATCTGTAAGCCATGAGCATCAAATGTAATAGGCTTGGAGGGTTGAAGTATTTCTCTCTATGCGTATTGCATCTATATATACTGTATGAGTTTCACTTTCCAAAATGAGTCACAGACAGAACCCAAATGGCAAAGTAAATAACAGAATTTGCATGACCCAGGAGAGCCTAACAAACAACAAGGGATTGATGAAAACGTGTTAACACAAAATAATAAATAAATAAAAAAACACATCAAACATTATAATATTGAAGGTTCTTTGTGAAATTCTAATCAGGAAATGACTTCCTGGCAGGTACCAGGAAACACCTTTCGTCCTAAATCTATTAACAACTTTTCTTAAAGCTTCTCCTACTGATATTCTGGTTCTGGCTGCTAATGTTATCAGTGTGGTGATACAGAAAAAAGCATGACAGGGTTTGGCTTCACATCTGGACATGACTCCATTCAGCTTGATGTATTAAACAGATAAATGATCTGTTTAACTTATTCGTTTGCTCTAATTTCCCATTGGCAGCCACTTACTCTCTGTGACCAAGCAGCAGCACATCCTTTTCTTCTGGCACCATTTGGGAAATGAATTCATTTTGTTGCTGAAGTGTCTTAATAATTACAGTGACATGAAGGTTAATTGCCTAATCTCTACTGTATTGGAAGCATCCTGTTGAAATCCCCACACAATCTGTTCCAGAAACAGCAGCTAGAAGATCGTGTGTTACTAGAGGGGACACTCTGACCTAAATAAAGTTGTATATGTTTTTAAACATACAGGACAAGAGCAGACATGGGGCTTAGACATTCTGCCACTCCATGCCATTTTTCCACTTGATGTAACATTGGGAAGCTGTTCTGCAGAGCAGAGAGAGAAGCTGTCTTGGGTTTTGAAATGTGCAAGTTCACTAAGACATTGTCAACCAAGGCCTTCTGTGACCAAAACCAATTTGTATTTTAAAGATTTAAATTATGATTTGAAACCAATTTCTGTCATGACAGATCTTTTGTTCAACAAACGTGTCCTTCAAACATAATCCCTTTGAGGGGACACCTTTTTTCCTGTTTATGGAGGCTGTCACCAGAACTGCTTAAATGTCTACTGTCGAATGTATGGTGAGTTGTTTGAACGTTAATGTTGGGGAGGGATTAAATCCACGGGTGGGGGGGGGGGGGGGGGGGGGGGGGGTTGTGGGGGGGGGGGGTTGACGTTCTGGTGGGCTTGTGTCCGGCCCCCTGTCCCGGTCCTGGTCCGTGTCGTCTTCCGGTGCGGGTTTCACCTGGGGGGTGGGGTTGGGGTGGCTCGTGCGGGCCGGCTGGCCAGGGTCCCCCCCTCTTATTATTATTATTATTATTATTATTATTATTATTATTATTTATTTATTTATGTATTTATTTATTTATTTATTTATTTATTAATTTATTTATTTAGTTTAAGTAGGCTTGGTGGGTGGGCTGGGGGGGGCTTAGGTGTTGGTCCTGGTGGGTGGTTGGCTGGCGGGCCCTGCGGCCTCTCCCTGGCCCCGGG
Source organism: Fundulus heteroclitus (assembly GCF_011125445.2). Classification (NCBI taxonomy): domain Eukaryota; kingdom Metazoa; phylum Chordata; class Actinopteri; order Cyprinodontiformes; family Fundulidae; genus Fundulus; species Fundulus heteroclitus. The sequence goes on along the minus strand of NC_046362.1, from coordinate 2,537,356 downwards.
CTACGGTGGTGCCGCTGGCGAGGCCCCCTTCTCTAGGTGGGGCTTTCGGGGAGCGGGGGTGCCTATTGGAGTCAGTAGGGGAGCTGGCTCCCTGGGTTGGCTTCCCAGTCATTTGCTCCCCATCCCCGGACTCCTCCCTCTGCCTGCTCCATCACGCCGCCACACATGTAGGTCATGAGGGAGGGGGCGTTACTGGAGGTTGCCACTTTCTGGTGACGCCCCTCTCCCCAATTTTATTTTGCATCTTAGACACTTTCACTTCAAACATTTTTCACATCACACACTCATATAGGCCATGGTAGGGGGGGGGGTGGGGGGAAGACGTCTGGGAGGGGGCTTATGTTGTGTGGGCCTCACCTCGGACGGCTCCCTTCACCTCCTCTCCCACTTAGACATTGAGGGTTCTGGGCAGTCACACGGAAGGGGTGCGCTGGCAACAGCTACCTTCCGAAAGGGGGGTGGGCTGTGCCGTGCATCCCCTTCGGCGCTCCCAGTTTTTTAAACGCACTTGAGAACAACATGCAACAACACAACATTTGAGCAGGCGTAGGGAGGGTCGGGGTCTTCTGCACACCCCCGTTCTCCGATGGAGGCAAGGAGTCTGGGGCCTGGAGGAGGTGCGGGCCACTGTGTCCGGGGTCTTGGCGGGGGGCTGCGGTGTGCAGTCAGCGGCCTACCAGGTCTGGGGCTGATGCCTCCGCTCCCCCAGGGGACGGGGGGCAGGGATGGCAAGGGTAAGGTGGGGGGAGGGAGTGGGTTTATTAGGTATTTAGGGGGAGGGGGGGGCTCTGGCCGGGTGGCTCGTGCGGGTCGTGTTGGCCCGCCCTCTTGGGGGGGCCCGGTCCGGGGGGCGTCTGGTCGGGGGCCGGGGCTCGGGCACAAGCAGTCGTATAGTCGATTTGGGGTGACCCCCCCCCCCCCCCCCCCCCCCCCTTTGGTCAGTGTTGGATGTGAGTGTTATGTGGGAATGTGTGTACAGCGTCTTTTTTTTTTTTTTTTTTTTTTTTTTTCTCTGTGTGTGGCGAGTGGGGCACAAGGGAGGGATGGGGTGAATGAGTTTTTTTTTTTTTCTCTGTGTGTGGCGAGTGGGGCACAAGGGAGGGATGGGGTGAATGAGTTTTTTTTTTTTTTTTTCAGGTATGGGTGTGGTCCGCTCCCTCTCCCAAGAACATCTCAAGTCTCCGATAGGTGCGGAGCCCATCCCCCTACGTCCTGCCCTCCTCCACTTCGTTGGCGGGCGCCTTGGCCCCCTGGCGCGTTGGTTGGCTTCGGGTTTGGGGCGGGTTCCCGGGCGTGCGCCGGCCCGCTCCTGGCGGCCTCTTCGCGGGGCCTGGCCCCCCGGGGGGCGGCCGGGGCCCTCGTCGCGGGGGCGGGGCGCCCCTGGGGCCTCTGGCCCTCAGGGCCCATGGCCAGGACCACTTCAGCGGGGCTGGCTGCCGGCGGAGCCCACGGGCTCGTCTCCGCGGCTCTTGAGGGCGTCGGCATTGCGGTGGCTGGGGGATTTCCTCGGGGTCGTCTCTGCTCCTTCCTTGGGGGGGGGTTGCAGATATCCTGTGTCGGCCCCTCCTGGGCGACCTGCTTTAGGGACCCCTTTGGGAGTCCGGGGCTACGGGTCCCCTGACGCCTGCCTCTGTGCTCGGGGAAGGTGGGTCTTCGGTTCTCCACAATCACTATCAAGCTATTTCTGGATAATCTTCACCTAAACTAGTGCACTTTCACATCTCCCACTGGTGCTGGGTCCCAGGTATTAAGTGTTCACTTATATACAGTAATCTTATAATTTATTTATTTATTTATTTATGTTGTGTCACTTTCTTTTTTCAAATATCACATTACACATGTCAGCTTACATAATAATATATATGATTTAGCAATGGCATCTAGGTGTTATTCGAGTGTATCTGTTGCTTTATGTCTGTTGGTTGTGCTGTTCTTTTTGTGTCTCTTTCCAGGTGATGGAGCAGACAGAGGACATTTTATCATTCTCTTCCTTTTATCTCCTCTTTCTTTCACCTCTACTCTTTTTTTTTTCTTTTCTTTCACTTTTTGTTCTTCCTTTACTCTCCCATTGTCATGTCCATATAATTTGAAATTCTCCTTGCAGGAATCATAATAAAGCTATTTACAAGCATAAATCAAGTGGAGCACTATGGCGAAAGCTGTTTGCTCCACTTGTAAAAGCAAAATCTGTCGAGCTCCATCTGGCATTGAGATATCAATTCCTATTGCCATAGTGCTAGACAGGACACTGGGAAAAAAAAAAAAAAAAAAAAAAAAAAAGAACTGCTTAAATGCACAGGGTTACCTGGGCTGAAGCCCAGGGGCCTACAGCGTTTAGGGGGGCCTACCGTTTTTAAGTCACATGATGAGTTGAAAAAATTCCAGTTGTTTTGTAACCATTGATGTAATATAAATCACTGTTTGTAACTTGTTAGGCTCTGTATGTCAATCACTTTAGACATACGTATGTCGATGACTTTAGACTCCAAATCAAAACTGACCCATGGGGCCTCACCGATTTATCATCCATGGGTTGACCAATCACAATGTGAAGAGATAGTTTTTGGTTTTGAAATTCGGCTGTGACGGAGTGACTGTTGTTAAAACATCTGTAAAGAAATTTGAGAGCAGTGCTCAAAAGAAAAAAATAAAGCAAACTAGTTAGGAGTTAATTGGTTAAAAAGTTTCCCATCTAAGGAAAACCAGCAGATTGACACTGGCTTAGGATACACACAAATAACACACATACACAACATACATACCATATTTTTCAGACTATAAGGCGCAGCAGATTATAAGGCACATAGTTATTACAGATGAAGCAGTGATAAACCTCTTTGGACAAATGGAAAACAAGAAAAAAGGTAACTGCTAAAGCAACAAAGCTACGAGAAATGATCATATGTTCAGCCTGTTACGTGTCCTGATTCTAAAATGATTTAATTTGAACAGCAGTGTCAAACTCTGTAAATCTAAAAAAATATATAGAAGTTTCACACTTTAAGGATTTTTGGTTTTGATGAGATCCTCCTAATGAATCCTCTTAAGGAAAACAAATATCATTTCATGACCTTTTTAAAGTTTTTAGGGGTTCGCATCAAATAAATACATGTGAAAACTGGAATAAAAAAAAAAAAACTTATGGTACATTCAGTCCAAACACCTTTTGAGCATCAATGGCATGGGGTTTACATACAAAGTCTATGGTGGACACGCCACAGGGGGCTTCGAAAGGTCCTGCGGCACGTCACCTGCATTGTGTGCTGAGCGTTTTGAAGCTTTCAGCACATTTTGTGCTGTAAATTAGATTTGACGCCCGTTAAGCACCTCTAGGGCGGCCGTTCTAGTACGCTGAGGAGTAAAAGTCAGAAGTGCAGCGTACCGGTGCATACCGGCCCACTTAAAGCACTCCGTGGAATCAAATAATTCTCATGGAACAGGAGAGTGAAAGACAGCCGAGGCCAGAATATGACATGGAGAACAAAAACGGTTTTGTCAGATAAAGAAATATTTTATCTGATCAGGTTTCAAGTTAAGTTCTGGCAAAAAGATTTGTGGAACTGCTGCATATGGATTTGAAAGGCAGTAATATGCTCACTTCCAGTAACTCAAACATCAATAATATGTAGTGGCATGGCTGTAGCCCTTGTAACTATTAAAGTATTTAAGTAAATGAAGATCATCAAGATTTCCACTCACTGTGGTGTGTTATTAAAATCCTTTTAGTATTACATTTTACGGTACATTAGAAGCAGAAATCGTAGATTTAATCTAATAAAATCTTGTATTACTGAAAAAAAAACATATTTTTATTCCACTATTTTTTGTGAAGTCTGATAAACCTTTAAATTTAAATTAAGTTTTTGGAACCGAGATGAGGAGTTCATCAGGGCCATCTGGGACCCTTGGAGCCCCTCTTTCATCTCTACCACAGATGAAGGGATCAGCAGGATGGGAAACGGCTGTTAAGATCGCTCCAAGGTCACGCACCTATATAATTATAATTTACTAGAAACTATGGCTGTATTAATAAATTAATGAAAGAGTCTGCATGGTACTACAGTAGGTAGCACTGGTGTCTCACAGCAAGGAGGTCCTGGATTCAAAACATTACTTTCACAATAATTGCTTTCTCTAAATTGCTCTTAGCTATGACTGAGGACCCAGCGCTCTCGACCAATGACGGCTGGAAATAGACTCTAGCCCCCTATGACCACTTGCTAACCCTGCCCCTTAAGGCAGGAGTCAGTCCCAGGCAGTTAAAATGAAATGCACAGAACAGCTGTGTGGCATTCTGGGATACAACTTTAATCTGCTCAGGAGCTACAGACCAGTGCCCCTTACCTCATAAATGAGAAAGCCAGTGTTTTCTCATTTGTGAGTTAAAAAGCCCTGGCTTTCTTTCACAAGTAGCAAGTTGGCCTACTGCACACAAAAACAGAATAAACACAAGCAAAGTATTTCTCAAAATACAAACATTTTATAAAACACTTGAACTTCCAGTTAAACTACTTTAATTAACAAACTCGTTAACTATGTTAGTATAAGTCAACAGAACTGCCAAGAAGAGATCAGAAAAATGAGCAAAACGAATGAAGTACAAAAAAGAGCAAAAGATAATAAGACCGAAAGCAATAACCAATAAAATGATGCAGTCATATTGTACTTTATTGTGACTATGCATGTTTAAGGACTAATGTTTGTTTTGTGGAGAGTGGACAGAGATACAAATTAGCTTTGAAACAAATTAAGAACAACAATTGATATGTGTTAAAAACAAATAGATAACAATGCAACGCAATAGGGTGAATAAAATGTTTTTCTTATATAAAAAAACATTTTAAAAATATTTTGCTGAATCAGAAATCAATGACCTTTTGGACAACTGGCTCTTAATGCTGTCAACTAGAAGGATGGACTAAGATGACCAATTGTTTAACCTGAGTTAGCAACCCAGGTTAAACAACAAAAATAATATCTGTGGAGATTTTTTTCCCATTCCCCTTTACGTTCCACATGTACCTTTAAGCACCATTAATAAAAAAAAGTATTAAGTACCACATGAAAATATTAATTACAGATTTCAGAGGTCAGGACTTGTGTCAGGCAGCAGGACTTATGCTGTGTTTAGTCCAAACACGATTTGAGTCTCAAAAAGGCGCCCAACACCTAAACTTGGATGCTTGTGCAGAGCGTCAGCAAAGTGTGGACAGACTCGTCTGACGCACATTGGGAGGAGCTACCCTGTTCTTTTCCTTAAATGTGGGGAAATGTAAGTAATTTCATAACTTACACAAGATCCAAACTTCCTCACTAATCCTCCTCCAAAGCAAGGTCCTTGACTGTCTCAGTAGCGATAGCTCGACTGATCAGAGATAATAGTTTGGCCACATACAGCGATGATGAGTTTTCCTCCATTGTCAACTTCTTGGCTTTTCATGGTTTCATTGGTTAACACTCCATATCCAGCAGTAAATGTTCAAATTGTCTAACTCTAGTGGCTGCTGCTTTGGACGCTCAGACACTTGAAATCTCAAAATGCCACGCACCCAGCAGGTGAAACCTGTCGCAGGACCTCTTGACGCTCCTAGATGCATGTCTACAATAGACTGTGCATGTAAACCAGCCCCTGATGCTCAGTTTTGTTCAGTGTGAATGCACCATTATATTTAGATGGATACAGTGAGTGATTACTCAGACAGCAGACAGCACCTATTACTGATCCAACATTTCTTGGAAGAAGCAACCTTTTACCAGACCAGTATGATTAAGACGTCATTCCATGTGTCCCAGTTCACATCTGGGTCTGACATTGAGATAGTGGACAGTGGGGCAGGGGAAGTGCGTGAACAACCTACAACCTACATAGATTGTCCTCAACACAACCATCCTGGGTTTGATTCCAGGCCTTCTGACGCATGTCTTCCCCCTCTCTCTCAGCTCTCATTCCTGTCAGCCTGTTTTGCATTTAAGTTACAGCAGGCGTTTTTTCCAGAAATGTAAGTAAGAAACACCCAAGTCCCTTTTTGAATATCTGTGCAATCGCAAGACCATCTTACCTGCTCTTCGGCTGCGCAGGGGCATTACATGAAAAAATCTCCCAAATACAATCTGATCTTCTATCACCTGAAAAATATTTCCAGGATTAAAGGACTAATATCCCAGCTAGATCTTGAAAAACTCATCCATGCATTTATTTTACTCTAAAGGTCTGCATAAAGTCAATTTGACAGCTGCAGTTGATCCAGAACGCTGCTGCCCCAATTTTCCTACATTTTATTCCAACTGTTCTTTTACGTGCTTGTTTTTATTTTCCTATGTTTTAATCATGTAAAAGCACTTTGCATTGTTCTTGTACTGAAATGTGCTATACAAATAAACTTGCCCTGTTTTATTTCCTTTGTCTGAGGCCTTCCTCTTCTCCTCATAAACTAAGACAGTTTGCTTTTTGTGACTCTCAGCCATTTTCAAAGTAACAGTGAGAGTGGTGGAGAAGCAATGAACGGCTAATACAGAAGCTAACTGAATATATAAACACTAGAGGTGCACGTGTGCAGCCAACAAGCGGAGACCCTCAAGGAACGTGTACACACATTAGTGTTAAGTGAGCGTGTCACGATGATTGGCATGTGGGACAACCAATAGATAAGGTGATAACTTCAGAACTTGAGGGACAGAGGAGGGGAGAGCAGGACCAATTCCTGCCCTTTGGACAGGGTCATGCAGCTCTGACAGGGGTCTAATTTTTTTTCATTCCTTTTTCTGAATACATAATATATTGACTACTCTCAGGAGGAAAGGACCAATACACCCAGTTTAACAAAAAGTGCTTCTGAACAGGTTTACCAACTATAGCTCAAAAACATAAAATAAATAAATAATTGAGACAGTGGACTCTTAGAAGTATCTGGATGTTAATTTGGAAAACGACTGGACTAGAGTCACGACACTGATGTTCTTTACAGGTAGGATCAGAACAGACTCTATCTGCTGAGGAGATATTTTTTGGAGTGCATGGGTGCTTTTTGACTTTCTATTTGACTATTATCTTACTTTGCATTGGTCGATCAAACAAAATCCTGCTAAAATACATTGATGTATGTGAGTGTAAGGTGACAAAGGGAGTTGACAAAGTTGGTGACAATGCAGAGAGGAATCTAAACAAAAACAAGTTCCCACACTTACAAGTTTGTTGTTTTGTGATTTTCTGTTGGGCTCCTTTCCTTAACTTTAGCCATTTTACCTGAATGGCTAACCCTATTATTTGCACTAGAATGATGAGTTGTTTTAACATCTCCAAGCAAATTTAGTTTTTTGCACAGACAGAGAGAGCTGCATTTGCTGACTCCACTTAATTGTGGCTATGTTGTTTTTGTACAATTGAGTCTTGAAAATGTATAATTCATCACAAAAATAGACAGGAACAACACAAACTTGCCCCTGAGCTCCCAAGAGCCTCTGTTCCTAATGAGTTTACTCCATAAAATATTCATACCGCTGCAAAACACACCGTCACTTTTTCTGCAAAGTGTACATAGATACACAGAGAACATTCTGGCATCCTGCTGGATAAAAGGAAGGTTGTTTGAACTTAACAGTTGATCTCTGTCAGCCTGAAGGCAGTGATTCTCAGCATCAATGGCCGAGTTTATTTCAACACATACTTATATATAATGCGCGACATTGTTTATTTTTGTTGTGTTACAGAGTGAATTATTTCTCTTTTAAGCACAACTGAAGAAATGCAGTTTTCATGAATGTATGATCTTAAAACAATCTATTCCAAAATAAATCTTAATTGTAGGAACTTTGGTTGGAAATATAGTCAAATGCCAGATTTTATTTTCTGCATCCCTTTTATTGCCCTAGATTCTATAAACTCATCCTACATCTGGAAAGCTAAACACCCCAAAGTATACACATACAAAAGCCCAAATGCACTGGTGGACTGGCACCCTGCAAATCCTGCTTTCATTATTGTTCAGTGGATACTCACTTCCAAAATGTTCAGGATATACAGTACAGATTGAGGAAAAAGTTTGGACACCTCTGGAAAACCGGTGTTGGGAAGTAGCTTTTACAGGCAGGCTTTAATGCTGTAAACTGTATGATGAAGGCTAGTTATCAGAGTCAGCTTCATTTGCCAGGTTTGTGCACATACAAAGATTCCTTGTCAAGGAATTTGACTGGATTGTACAATGCTCACAATGTACTTACTTATATAATAATACAATAACACAATAGTGCAGAAATAAAGATCAAACATAGTCTGGAGTGTTAAAAACACACACGAACACACGATCAACAAGTAGACAAATTGAGACAATGATGCTATGAGTAGTGTGTAAAGGATGCAAGAGTAGATTTTATTTCCATTGTTATTATTATGTTGGAGGTGGAAGAGATGTGCAGGTGCACATACACATACAATACATATATGTCCACAGTGTCATGAGCGAAGAGAATGGGATTGCTGGAATAAGTTAGAATTACATACGGTGTTATGAATTAATGAATTAATGAAAGTTTATTTCAAACAATAGCCTTATTAACAATAACGAAAAAGAAAATAAACCATACAAGAAATAAATGTACAGAAATCAGTTCAAAAAGGAGATGGAAGAAGTGTACAAGTATTTACTCTTACTACCTTGTCACACTTAATTTACTGCAATAATACATGACTTAAAGTCACCCTCCTCAGTTTTACACTTCTCATACACTTTACATTTTTAAAGAACTGTGCTGTATATTTTTTTCTAATGTGTTCTATTCTGCTGGTACAGCTGATTTTGCACACTCTGGAAAAATAAAGCTTTTCATATTCTATTCTAATCTACATCGTACCACGTTCTTCCATAAAAAAATTAAAACCACAATGAAGTGCCTAGATTCAGTCTATTGATGGTGTACTTAAAGCCATCCATGCAGCTATGAAGCTCTATTCCCGACCTAACCAGATTCTGATGACCATAAAACTGTACACACAATTCAGTTTTTGCCACATAACACTATTGTCAGCTTTGTTGAAGGACTGGAGTGCAGACAAGAGCTCGGGAGTCGCATGTCGGGATAGTAGTGATTTACTGAAGAAATAGGCTAACGGGATGATGAGAACCAGGAACACAACGAGGAAGTAACCATAACAGGGTAGAAGCTAGAATGAAGACGGACAACCTGACACTGACTACGTTCACATGGACAAAAGTAATTGGAAAAAAGGGCTGAAATTGTACTCCGAATGAGAAGGGAGGTTTATGCCTATTGATGTCCATGTAAACGCTTGTCAGGATCAAGTTATTCCGAATGTGGCCAACTGAATCAGCGCATGTGGACCTTATGTAAACGTCAGTTATTTTCACGTTGCTGAGTGGCGAGCCCCTTACCTTCTCTATTACAGACTGGGAGGATGAAGTAAAGAAGTGCCCAAGGATAACTTATGCTATCATCTTTAGCTACATAATAAACACCATGGATTCTGATGGTGAGGCTATGCAAAACATGAAAAGTACCTCCACAGCAATAAAGTAGGTAGACAACCAACGGACATAAACACAACCTAGCAGGCCTAACTTTAAAATATTTAACATACCCGTGGTATTTATCTGGATTCTCTTGACGAGGCGGCATCTTCTCTTTGCCGGTGGTCTGTCGTAGCCAAGAAACAGCGTTGGGTAAGGGTAGTCATCCGATGGCTTTTTCTCATCAAAATGAAAAGAACAAACATACAAAGTCTTTGGGGGCTTTTTGAGGTTTAGATTTTTAAGCCAATTTATTTTTGCTTCTTCATCCTTTGGGACACGATGGAGAGATTTGCGGACAAGGGCAGTCAGCGTTTCTCTGGCGTTCATAATCTGGTTCAAGTCACTCGGAATTAAGGCACTCGTTTAATTTTCTCTGGTTGTATGTACAGCAAACGAAGTCCCTGAACTCCAGGACATCTCGTTTCTTCATCCAAGCTTCCTTTATCCTTTAGCCAGACACTAACCTAAACACCATTACCCGCCGACAAGCTCAAACATTCACCCATTTAAACTGCGAATTCCGGTGCGCGCCAGATGTTTCGAACATAACTGTTGACAATGGCGCCCCCTGGCAACCGCCTCCGGAAAATTGTGGATAAACATTATAATCCGATTATTTTTTGTTTATTAATCTGAATACATTTCAATCAGATCGTTAAATTTTATGCATTTAAACATAGACAGTGTGGATGACAATGTGAACTGAACTTCAAGGGGAAGAGACAGAGGGTAATTAGGCACTGGTGAACCAAGGACAATCGCGCTGAAGGAAAGGAGGGGTGAAGAACTGGATGAAGCACGGAATTAACAGAATTTAGAGGGAACAGGGATTGGACCAGACATGGGGAACAATAACTAAACTAAGAAAGAACAGATAAAACGAAACTATAGAAATAATAATAAGACAAAATAACAAGCTACATGGCTTACTCTGCTCTGTCTTCTGTAACCCCCAGTCGGTCGAGGCAGATGACCGTTCATACTGAGCCCGGTTCTGCTGGAGGTTTTTCCTTCCCGCTAATGGGTGGTTTTTCTTTCCACTGTCGCTTCATGCTTGCTCAGTATGAGGGATTGCTGCAAAGCCATGGACAATGCAGATGACTCTCCCTGTAGCTCTACGCTTCTCCAGGAGTGAATGCTGCTTGTCGAGACTTTGAAGCAATCAACTGGTTCCCTTATATAGACATTTTTTTACCAATCTGTATAATCTGACCCAATCTGTATAATATGATTGATTTTGACTTTGTAAAGTGCCTCGAGATGACATGTTTCATGAATTGGCGCTATATAAATAAAACTGAATTGAATTGAATTGAATTGAACTAAAGAAATCAAGTTACAGCAATAATTTCTTTTAGATTACTTAGTTTAGATAAAACTGATTTAGCCCAATTGCTTGAAAAAGACAAAAGTCTTGGATTTTTTTAAAAAGCTGTATAGCATATTTTTATTTCAGAGTAGGGGTTCTGCTTCAACAGCAGGATGCGCTCACGAAACCCACACGACGGAATTTTAAACATGTTTGATTTTCAACCGACCGTCCGATTCCTGATCGGGAGGTGGTCGTGAGAGGCCAATCGCCCCTCGTTACCCCCTGCACACTACACGACGCAGGACGCACGATCAAGCTGAAGTTCGTCCCGATTCAAGAAATGCTCACACGACTGAAGAATCGGCCCGAAAAAGGCAAAAACTCCTACAGTGTACGCCCAGCTTAAGGAAGAACTGAGAGATGTGAACGTCTTTCAGAGTTCCAATTTTGTTGCCATTACATAATTTACATTTTCTGCAGTGAGATTTAGCACCAGCATGTCAACCCCCTCTGTCCCTCCCCTTCTGTCCCTCACAAGTCAGGGATGTTGTGACTAAAATGTAGCTCACCACCTTCAGGGTGTGAATGTGGTGAGCTAGGTAAATGACTGACCAGTGTAAAGCACTTTCGGGTCGTCAAATGATTTATTTCAATATTCTCAGCTTGCACATCACTTTTCTAACACAATGAGGGAACGCTCTCAGTTCTGAACAATTTCTTTGAGCTGCTCTTCGATTTTATGCCAACAGCATCTTTTTAATAACGTAGGAGACGCAGAAAATCTTTCAGAGGCAGCTGTATGTCGTGCTGTCAGGAATGTTACTGTTGCACTCAGTTATAGCTTAAAGGTGGTTTACAAGATTAATAAGAGACCCACAAAATTAATAAAACAACTACACAGAATGAAAGCTATATGCCATTGGTGCTACGGCAGATTTCTTCATTTAAATAACGCCACCTTTAATTCAGCTGAAAATATACATATAGCCTATTTGATTCATATAAAGTAAGGTTGGCACAAATTAAACACCTACAAGACAATCAGTGTCAACTCATTTTCAGAAGGATTGGTGAACAATGCTGGCAAAAAGATGAACACATCAGTTATTTCAATAACTCACCCCACCCCATCATTAATTGCATATGTTGAATATAGGCAATTAATGCTTTAGTTGAGTACTGTTAAACTTAAGAAAAACTTAGAACTTAACCGTACCTGATTAAACTGTATTTCATACTTCATCATTATTTCCTGCCATGTCCTTTCAATGCTTTTTTGTATTGGATTTCTCCAAGATGCCATCTTGAATTTTTCTCTTTGTGGTGTTAAGATTAATAAAAATGAGAAAATATTGAATGTAATTATAATAAATAGGTACACAAGCGTATCTCCTACAGCATCTTTGTAAAACAACTTCTCTGTCATTACCATTTATGTCAATAGCCAGTCACCACCTGGGCCAGCCGAGCTCATTACACACAGGTTTGAAAGTTTATTCTTTAGAATAACAAATAATGATAATTAATTTCTCTTTTAGCAAATAAACATCATGTGGAAACACATGTGATATCGACATATCACACCTATAAAGCAAGAACACAACAGTTTCAGCAATGGCTCTTCTCTAAGATGTCAGTTACGATGTCTCCGAATTTTAATGCTATTCCTGAAATCTAGTTTTAAATTTTTCTAGATATCTTAGCAGTATTGTGTGATGGGAAAGAAAAAATAAAATACAACAGAAATTATCCACCACATCAAAAGTTGTCCAGGTTTCTTATAGACAGAAACCACCTCGATTTACCGGTCGATCTACGTTCCTACCCTCATCTATGGTCACGAGCTTTGGGTCGTGACCGAAAGAACGAGATCCCGGATACAAGCGGCTGAAATGAGTTTTCTCCGTAGTGTGTCTGGGCTCTCCCTTAGAGATGGGGTGAGGAGCTCAGTCATCCGGGGAGGACTCAGAGTAGAGCCGCTGCTCCTCCACGTCGAGAGGAGCCAGTTGAGGTGGCTTGGGCATCTGGTCAGGATCCCTCCTGGACGCCTCCCTGGTGAGGTGTTCCGGGCACGTCCCACCGGGAGGAGGCCCAGGGGAAGACCCAGGACACGTTGGAGGGACTATGTCTCCCGGCTGGCCTGGGAACGCCTTGGGATTCCCCCTGAGGAGCTGGCCCAAGTGGCCGGGGAGAGGGACGTCTGGGCCTCCCTACTGAAGCTGCTACCCCCGCGACCCGACCCCGGATAAGCGGAAGAAGACGGACGGACGGAGAAACGACCTTTTAATGAAGCTTCCTTCCAGATGCAGACTTTAGCCTCATCCAACAAACCAATGATGTCTTCTCTGAAGTGATTAAAGGTGAAGCGAGGCTAAAAAGTTATTCTGATTTAGCAACGATGGACACAGGTTTATGGTTGGGAAACATGAAAGCTCCTTATGGGATTATATTAAACTGCAATTCAGCAGGACATTGGCTCTTTGTTACTCTCCTGGTGATTTTATTATTTTCTTTAACTGTGATTGAAATAGTTTTGTGTTTAAATCTGTTACTGCACATTTTAAGTATAAATATGTATTTGCTGGGTTCTTCCAGCCCTTTCAGCGGCAGAGTGACAGCCCCACCCTGTGGCTCACTAAAGAAATTCAGGTTGTTACACTTCAAACTCTTCAGGTGTGATTTTATAAATAGGTCATAAATAACCTGCTGAAAATCTCTGGACCACTGAAGACTTTATTTTTGAGGGACCCCCCTTTACAACCCAAGTAAGACACAATCTGAGGAATAATCTAGAAAACAAAAAGTTGTGATTGGTTGCATCACCGAGCACAACCCGATTCTGCCTCTTAGAAATAATTACACCTTTATTTATACAGCTATTCTCATTGCGATCCAAGATCTCAGCAACAGAAAAGCAGTACGATTTCACACAGTAACAATACAATTAAAACATTCCACTCAATTAAATATGCCAATAAAAATATAATTTACATACAAAAGCAAGTCGCTTAAAAATATTTATTTTTTCCCTAAAAGATACATTTTCCCACAGGAATGAAAGTGGGCATTCAGATCCTGCTGTAGAGTACTCCATGTTGACGGGGCAGAGCATGAAAATGCTTTTTGTTTTCAAACTTCTGATGGTACTAATGGATCTCTGAAGGAAGTCCTGAGTGAAGTCTGTGGGTGACCTGTCTAAGTGACAGATGGGAGAACAGGTAAGGTGGTAACAGTCCAAGGAGTGGTGGACTAGCGGTTCAAGCACTGTGATTGTGTCCAAGAGGCTCTGTATTGGAGTCCCACAGACTGTCCCTGAGCCAGACCCTTGGCCCCACAATGCTCCCTGAGTGTCACACAGTGGCAGCCCACTGCTCCCTGATGGATGGGTTAAATGCAGAGGACAAATTGGAATGTATATTGCAATGACAATAAAGATGATTATTATGATTGACGAGTCTACAAATTAATATTGATGGCCGGTTCAGTAGATAATATAAATTACAGCGGTAAGAGATTTATACTGTTTTAAACCATAATGCAGCATGACAGACAGCAGCGTCCAACAAATGCAAAGAGGTGGCAACTGTATCAATATACATAGCATCACAGCAATCTGATCATTTAAACAAGATGCTTCCTCGTGCTGAAAGAAAAGCCAGATCCATTTCTAAAGAAAAACCTTAGTTTGATCTACAACCTGGTTACATTTTCCATTTGTGGATGAGAACTTATTGTCAATTATTATGCAATGGTACTTTATGTTTCAGCATCCTCTACTGGTGTACCTGTCAATGTTTCTATGAAGAGAAGAACTTGTGGAAGATTCTCCTGGTTAGCAAACAGCATGACCTTCGTTCTACCAGCATTTGGGACTAGTCTCACAAGAAGCAGGTCAGACTGAATAGTGTCAAACGCAGACTGTAGACAAGCACAGCAGTAACTGCCATGTTTCTACATGGCAGTAAACTACAGTATCATCAGCATAAAAATGTGTACGAGCATCAGGAATATTTCTATCGACATCGTTTACATAAATTCTAGAGTTGGACCTAAAATGGAATCCTGTGGCTCACCTTTCATGATGTTTAGGTAATCTAAGATTTGGAAGATAATTAGAAAACCAATTTACAGGATTATCTGATAAACCACTATCTGACAGCTTTTGACAAAGTGCGGTATGAACAAGTATCAGATGCCTTAGACGGGCCAATGACAAGAGCAGCACAGTGGTGATTAGGGTGCAAGGCTTCAATGATGTCATTTACGACTTTTGCAGTTGCTGTAATTGTGCCGTTGCCTGAAACCAGGCTGATGGCATAAGATATTAGCAGTCCACCAATATTCTTTAAACTGATTAACTAGTTTTTCAAGAACCTTGGCTAAAATACCAAGTTTTGAAATGGGATGATAACCATTTAGTGCACCCCGGATCATAGAGGAGGCGATTCATGGAGGAGTGAGGTTGACCATCCGAGACAGCATTGAATAAGCATCCAGAGGCAATGAAACATCTGTTAAAACAGTTAAGCATCTCTGACTTATCTGATACCAGATTAGAGTTTTAATGACTGGGGGAAATCTGAGCTATGATGGTTGCCTGAGAGGGCTGTAACAGTTTGCCAAAATTTCCATTTTGTAGTCTGAGACAAACAATAATCCTGTTTTGATTCCTTTGTGGCAGCAGTACAGCGCCAAGCTGATGAATGGCATGTTTGTGAATAAAATGATTAAAACTATCAGAAAATTAGTCCCAGGCAAAATAAACAAATGCTCTTCCAATTCCAATTAAATAAATCATAAAGCTAGACACTTGATTGAAAGCTTAATACTAACATAAATGAACATAAAAGTACACTTTCTCAAACAAAATGACAAGAGGCAAAAGTACATTCAAAACTTCAGAAAATGTTAGAGATGAGGGAACCCCCAATGAGGAGACACGCTCAGTATTTCAATATGATCTTTTATTTTCAGTGTTTTAGTATAAAAATCCCAGCAGCCTGCTTTGGGCTGCTGTCTGCTCCCGTTGGCTATAACTGTGTGGGCTTCTTTTCTTCCCAGAGAATCAGCTAAAGTACCAAATCTATGTACAGCAAACATCCAGAAGGGCTGGAAAATCAAACAGGTAGTCTACACACACCACTACCCTGCCAAAGGAAAACATGAAGATCTAGCACACTCTCACATTTAATGCCATCAGTCCAAACGAGAGAAGAAAAAAAAAAAAAAAACTAAAGGAGGGCTCCGAGCACCCGTAGTATCTTCTCCTCCCCCACCACCACCGTCTATATAAAGTGATGCATATACATTTTCTGCTTTACAATAAATTAGTCAGGCACATTCTCTCCTCTCCGTCACTGGTGAGCTGAGGCTCGCCTGGAGAAGATACTGATGGGATGTTTCAGAGATAACTTGAATCCGACACGGCACACAGACAGACAGAGGCCCAAAGCCCTGAACCACGACTGAAGGTTGAAAATAAAGACTTCAGACAGAAACACGGGGGGGCAGCAGTTGGGTTGGGTTGTTTTTCCTTTTGGTTTCGGTGTGAATGATGCACTTTAGACCTTGCAGACTTTCCCAGCTTCTATATAGATTTTATATAAATATCTACAAACAGAAAAACATAATAAAGTAGTCCAGTAAAAACATTTAGATAAAAAAAGACACACACGCACACGCACACACACACACACACACCCACACACACACACAGAATTAATGCCATAAACAAGACCTTGCAGGGGAACTCAATAACTTACAAAAACAAACACAAAAAGGAGCAGATTTTAAAAAAATAACATACAGTATGCATGTTTGTTTGTTCTCTCTGTGGAGATAGCACCAGCAGAAACACCAACACCAGTGGTGAGAGGAAGGACAACCTCTGAAGGTAGAAATATCAAACTGTAAGTACCAAGGAAAACCGAGGAGTGAATAAATTAGTGAGTGGGATATTTACAGGAGCTGCTGCTGTCACACTCACACACCGACAGGTGGAGGCTTTCATGGCAGTGACGCTGTAGCAGCAGCATGCAGCACATTTAAAGTGGTCAGAAGTGAAGCTCTGACACATTCAACAGGTTGCCAGCTGACAGTGCTCAGTCCTCACAGCTAACGGTGGCCTCTAGTTCTCTTGTTGCAGCTGCTAACTGAGTTGTTCCATTGCATAGCTCTTTGACTGACTACAGGAAATCAGACACGTGGTGGGGAGCTGCGGGGCTCCGGACGTGGTAAACATGAGCGCGTGTTTTGTGCGTATGAGGCAGAGCGGGGGCGGCCCTCTCTGCGTGGTCGGTGAGGAGGAGAGGTGATGCCTGGTGGAGGAGACGGGGATGAGCTGCTGGGATGGGCAGGGAGAGAGTTCAGCGTGTGGCGGGGAGGCTGCCGCTGCGTTTGGGCTCCAGCTCGTCCCCGCCGGCGCTGTTCAGTTGGTTCATGGCTCGGTCGAAGGCGAGCCGCACGGTTCTCCTGATGGAGGAAGTGCGAGCTTCCATCAGCTTTATCCTGTCCAGGGTCTGGTTGATCCCAAACGGAGCCATTTTGGACCTAGGAAGCCATTGCCTGAGAAGACAAGCGGGCATTTGTTAAATTCAGAAGGCGTTTGACAGAAGATTCTCCTCGACACGACTAGAAATCCCTCAACGGTTTTCATGACAACATTCCTGACTTTTCGGCAGCCGTTTACTTTAACTTTCTGGAAGCTAATTCAGCAGCGGGCGTGCTTTAGGGGAGGGAGGGAGGAGAGGAGGATGTTGCATCCAGGAGCCCATTGTTACCATCTGCATTAAACGCATGGATGTTATCATAACACCAGTTCCATATGTTGTGCAGCAGCTGTAGTATGAACCCTTTCTACACACTGAAATAAAGAAGTTAGTGTCCAATCAGAAGCAACTGGGCATTTGGTGCTGATTCTGAGCTGCTGGAAGGTGATGATGTATCATATCATTCAAGCTACCTGCTCCATGATGCCTTATTCAAATATGGTGATACCAGTTCTTTATTATAAAAAGGAGCTTATTTTTTGATTTTATGTGACTATTTACCAGCATGAGGTCACTCAGTTAAGCTGGCGTGATCAAAGATCCTCAACTGTCATATTTCAAAATTGAGACAAAGAGATTAGAGCCACAATGGAGCTGCTACACAAGCATCTGGAAAATGTTAAACCCCATAAAATACAGGGATGCTGCTACCTATGGAATCACACCAGCATTACACCTGTCAGAGATATTCATCTGAACACCAAAGTGGTACAAAAACCACCAACAGTGCCTTACAGAAGTATTCACACCCCCGGAACCCTCTGGCCACAACCTTTCCAGTTGGGAATTTTATGAGACCAAAACAAAACAGCGGATCACTCAAAACATGGTTTTTAGAAACACTATCTGAAAGGTGTGGCATGTCTTTGTATTCAGCCCCCCTGAGCCAGTACTGTGTAGAGCCTTCTCTGGCAGCACTACACAGACAGGGCTTTTAGCGCAGCAGCGGCTAAATACAACGGCACACCACAGCTTCAGGCCTGGTGGAGGTTGCTCTGCGTCCTCCCAGCACCGTTCCCTAAAGACTGGGAAGCTCCTCACCAGCTGCGCTTGCTGTCGAAGAAGCGGACGAGGAAGAGTTTCTCTGCGGACCTGAACTGCATCTGCTCTCCGGCTCTGAGGACGTCCAATGGCGGTATGGGAAGCTCCACCTTGCTGTGCCGAAACGACGTCCTCCGAACTCTGGGATTCACGATCTGCGAAGACCCACAGCAAACGACGAGTCAGCGGGAGGTGAACGAGGCAGCACGCCTACAGAGAGGAAAATCTAGAGTCTGCGGCGCGGAAAACTTCCTACGAACAGAGAAGAGCATGCAAGCCCAAGAGGAGCATGAGGCGCTCAGAGCGATACGGCCCGCTACACACAGCCACGAGACAAACCCAGCAGTCCACGGCATGAGCACACATCACAAGCTACAGCATGGAGGATGGCAGAGGGGCAGATGGGAGATGACATACCAACGGGACTGACACGCACTCACCAGGGCGGGAAAGGAGGGATATCCACTACATTTAGCCCAAACTAGCTTAAGAGGCTCCAGAACAAATGGAGAAGCAGCGGTGGGATTCCACACTTCTACAGGAACAACAACAAGCAAGTTATGGAGGATTCACTGAAAGAGAGGACAAGCTGTGTGCAGACACAGCCACACATACACAGAACCACTCAGACCGAGCACGCCGACCGCAGCGCTGTGAACGGGACCTCTGCGCTGCGCTGCAAGGCCTGCCCGGCTCACGCTGGCTTCTGGGAACATGTGGGGAGCATGTGCAGCCAAACCATGTGTGATGGGGGGGGTTTAGCGTGCGCTCACCTGGCCCAGAATGCAGTTCTGGAAAAGCAACTGGAATGAACGCTGTGGGCAGGTAGAAGCTCCTGCCTAGCAGCTGGCCTGACCCTTACTGCTAACATCTGCTCCACGCTTTGTTCAGGTCACTGTTTCAAAGCTAAACGCTGTCCAAGCTGTCCGTTTATCGCGATGCCACAGCGCCTGTGCTTTTCTCCAGCTGGATAAAGGAGTAGCCCCTCCCCCACATACTGCTCTGCATTATCCTATATTAAAAAGGTTAACTCATCTCTGGAAAGGCGACCACTTCTGAAGCGCTGGAATAACTGTGGCGTGGGAGCTAAAGGAAACGGCTGATTGACATACATGTCCACATTTTTCTTGAAATCAATCATCTCATTGTGTAAAAACCTCTTCAAAGGGTCCAGAACTCATCTCATGAGCAGTTAGGAATTTTAAACCTGGAGTGGAAACTCGTTTTTCTCTTTAAGAGACTCCACAGACTCTTTTGCTGCTGACATCCCAGAGACCTGGGACACAGCAGAGTCTCATGGTTGCTTTACGCTTTATGCTTGTCTACAGCATTTATGCTGTGTGCAGAACTTCTTCTGAAGCAGCACTTTTCTCCTCGACTCTAGAGAGCAGCGTGGCGCTCCTTGGCCAAGCGTACTACACCCCACTACACGCAGAAGTGGAACGCAGTTGTTTCCAACATTTAAGCCTCTTACTGTCTTCCAAAGGTGACGGCGATTTCTGTCCAGTAACTGTTAACTTGTTGGTCACGGTAATCTATCTGGGCCTAATCATAAAGACGTCTATATTTACGAACCTCTGCCAGTAGGACAGCTCGCTCGTGCCCCATGTGTTTCTGCGCAGAACTGTCTGTGTGCTTGGAAATTTTCCCAGGTGTGTGGAGCGGTGGCTTTTGGCTGTGCGTAAGGGCGTGGAAGCCAACATGACGTATTCCAGCCGTGTGAACTTCACAGATGAGTCAGGTATAAACCAGGCATCAAGAGCACACAGCACCACGAATGAGCCGGATCAGAATCACTGGGCTGGCTAACAGAGCAGCAAGCTTCGTTCTGATTTGCTCTTTACTACCATGTGGTGCAGATGAGTCCAGCCTGTCCAGCAGCAGCTTACAGCTCTGGAGAGGAAGCCACAGACCATCAGCCAGGTCCTGGAGAGCCCATCGGCCAGTCTGAGGGGGCCCCCAGCTGAGGGCCAACGTCTCCCCTGTCACCAGCGTGCAGCCGTTCGTTTCAAACTTAGATGATTATCCATATAGTTTAATTTAAAAACTATTTCTCTTTTAATTCTGCCATGACCAATTCATTCAGACTGTCAGGTTTCAGATTGATGAAGACTACTAAAATGTTTGACAGTTTTAATAACCTGTTAGAAGTACGTGATTATGACCTTTATAAAACATGCTGGCTGATTTCTGGAGTGAAGAAGGTTTTGGTTGTTTTCCATTTTATCCTCATGTCTACAAAGCATCTCAGCCTCAGCTCTCTGCGTCTTCAGCCAGTTCAGCCGTCTCTTTATGCGTCATTAGCCATTCCGCTCACCGTCTCTCACAGAAGGAACCGTGGAATAAAGGAGACGAGTTTGGAAGCAAAACAAACAAAGTGTTCTGGTATCTGGAAGCTGGCCATGCTGTCCAACACACTTGCGAGGCCGACTTCAGGGAGCTTTCTCACCTGAAGGAATCTTGGCAGCTTTGGTGAACTCTCCGTTCTCAACGCAGGTCATCAGCGTGCTTCTGTCGTCCACGGTGCTGCGGCGGGCCGCTGCAGGACGCCCCTTCACACTCTTAGACACCGTGACAGTGCTGGAAGAGACCAGATTGGACCTGGATGAGGGCAACGTTTTTAAAAACAGATGGGATGAGATGATGAGTTTCCAACTGTCACTGATCAGTTCTTCCTGAAATTGGAGGTTGTAAAAATGGCCTTGATCAGGGGTCTGCAACCTGCGGCTCCAGAGCCGGACCTTCCACCGTGGCTCTTAGTAACTTTGGCTGAAAACGATAAAGAACCAACTAATGTTTATATGTACAGATATAATAACAAATTCAGATTTTAGCATCTATCTTTTTTCTTGCAACGGCACTGAATTTCCACAACAGATCATACAAAAAGGACCAGTAACATCCATTTTTTTTGTCATTAAGTTGGAAACTGTGTGCTTTTTGGTAAACATCAGCATCCTACAGAACAAAACATATCCATCCTCCTTTAGGAAAAGTTTGTTTTTAATTTCTTTTAAAGCAGAAATAGAACTAAAATGCCAATTATGTAAAAATGACAATAGTCCTCTAGCAGACATTTATCAGGAATCCTAAGTTCTTTCTTCCAAAGCACAGGGAACATTAGTGGCTCCAAGCAGGATGTATGCAGCCGGGCTGAGGGCAGCAAAGGTTCTTTGGGTCGTAAAGGTTGCAGAACCCTGCTCTAGGACTTCCTATCAGGTGTGATGTTTGCAGCGCACTGATCGAATCAAAGTGGAACAAAAAGCCACCTGGAGCCACAGATGATGCTGTTGCTGGAGGATATGCTGGACTCTGAGGCACAACGCCGGCGTGGCTCCAAAACGCGAGGTGACAGAGAATCCACCTTCTCCTCCACCACAAAACCATTTGTTAATCCTAAAGCAGTGACGAATTTAGAAGAAACACACACAGAACACCTGTTAGTCCTTGGAAGCATGGTGGACAAGGAGCTAAGCTGCTTGAAATGAAGGTCATGGCTTGGATTGTGCTGCTGTGAGTCTGAACCTGTGTCCAGGCGTTTGATGGGCGTCTCCTGCTCCTCCTCCTCCTCGGCGCTGCTGCTGCGGGTCCGTTTCTTTGGGAGAAGCAGCGTCTCCAGTCGGGGGATCACCACCGACAGAAAGGTTTTGGCGCCCAGAGGGGGCGGTGACACCGCAGGCATCTCTTGGTTCATTGGTGCTTTCTGAGGGCTGGCACTCTTGGACTTGTGGAACAGGCCGTCGTTCTGCTGGTTGCAGTTACTGGATGCTTCTGTGTGAGAGTCACTGCTGGGAAGCGGCTGGTCTGGAAGGAGCCCGTTGGGGGTACACGGGGGTTTTGAGGTAGGTGAGCTGGTGTTGTCGTCGAGCGGCAGGGGAGTCTGCTCTGAACAGGGCGGGGCGGGCTTCAGAGCGGGGGGAACTGAGGTGCTTGGTGAGATCTCAGGCTGCGATGATGAGGTCAGGCGCTCCAGTGTTGGTGGGGGTACGGAGTCTGCAGGGCTTTCTGGAGAAGGCTGCTCCTCGGACTGGTTGGGGCAAGGTGGGAGATCCGGGACAGCGGCTGGGGGATGTGGAAGGGACTTCTTTAGGCTCATCTCACTGCGGACCTCCATAATGGTCTTCTTGAGGAGCTTGAGCCTCTTAGTGCGTGATGGGCCGTGCTTCATGGCAGTGCTCAGGTCCAGCTTTTCCAGAAGCTCCTTCAGCTGATCCTCCAGCGGTGTTTGCTGACGGTAGGAGGGGGTCAGCAGTCGGTCCACTGAGAAAGAACGACAAAAGATCGTCAGCCTCATCCTGAAAGCTTCTAGCTACCAAAATAACGGGACTCAGGCCATTTTCACTCTGCATCTCACATCAGCTGATGCGAGACGTAGCACCAGTAGCAGCTTGGCCCGCTGTGACCCAACAGTGTGCTCACAGGTTCTATGAGTGATTAAGAAACAGTCCAGAGAGAAATCAGGACCATTAGAAATGACTGCAGTGTTCTCTCTCAGGGTAAAAATTATTAGCCACTCTGGCTAATAGCTAGCTAGCACCATTAGCTGGAAATTAGCCAACCTTTTTTTTGTTTAAAATGAACTCAAAATGGAATTTATAACAAATTTAAATAACTCTGGGGATAAATTCTGCAGATTAATACAAGCAGTGTATATTAACGCATATAGGACCAAACCTAGAACAATATTAAATATACAAGTTCAATTAGTGCTACTATTGATAGTCTTTTAGTGTTTCCATCAACACAAATAGCCCACATTTGTTTTTTGTTTTATTTAGCTCCTAAGCTAGTTGTTTTATTTTACACCGCTGGCAAACTAAAGGAGAACAGGGGATGAGCTTTTCTCCAGCTTAACGTTGTTGGTGCACGGTTACAGCCTCACAAACATCATGACGGAACAAGAGGAGAGAAAGCTAAAAACAAGACGTAACCACGTTCTAACGAGACACCGACAGATACCAGTCGCTCATGGGGAAGCCGTCGGTACGAGCCTCGGACCTGATCTTTCCTTTTGCATTTGGAATTATTTCCACTTTAATTGTTTGCCTAAAAAACAGCAAGAAGCCAATTCTTCAATTTCAGCTACATTTCCATGGCTCTCCCCCTCGTTTCTGATTTATGTGAAAAACTATTTGATTCGTCATAGTCTCTTAATAAATGTACTTCACTGTCTCTATGAACCCAAAGCAAACTCCAGAGCTGGTGGAGCTTTGCTGCTGTAGAACCTTTAAAACCGTTGTAGAACCAAAGGGAAACCATTAGCTCTCTGACCTTTGATCCAGCAGGACCTGTTTTACCTTCAGGCTCAGCTCGTATGAACTTCTGTGTGTTTGTGAAGTCATTATCCACTGGACTGAGTTTGTCCTTTAGGTTTGCTTTTATCATTCAGTCTAGCTGCTGTTTTTAAAGTGTTTTTATGCTGACGTTTTATTAACTGTGGGGTAGAAAATTCTTCAATGCATCAGGGATCATTGAGCTGATGTGGTCCTGCATGCATTTACACACTTCAACCCTTCGTTTTACACCTAATTTTTACCCAATTGCAAAAGGCAAACTTGAACTGTCAGAGCTCTGGGACAGTTTGCGGTGAACACAAAGCCAATGAAGCGGGCTTTTATATTCTTTAGCATAATGTTTTAGTCAGGAATTTATGCTCAGAGCGTTTGGGGTTTTTTTCTACTAAGATCTCACATTGTTGTTCTCTGAACTGTGAACTGCCTAAAAAGGACAAAGACTGCAGCATTCCTGGTTTGGGTGACTTCCTTCCTGGACCCCACAGCACCAGAAAGGAAATGTGATAACGGCAGGGATCCTCTTACCATCCTCCCAGGAGAAGGGAGCTGGTGGCTCCAGCTTCGGGGCCTCGGGTAGTTGTAAGCAGCTGGGGAAGTCGAAGCCGATCCTGTCCACCTCTCTGCGAGCTCTCCTCAGGATGACTCCTCCATGGTCCAGCATCCTCTGAGCTGCCTTGTAGAAGAAGGTTTCCTTGGCGTTGTACGTCATGCAGTTACTTATTATCAGGTTGAAGTCATCCTCAAACTCGTCAAAGCTCCGGTAACTATGAGAATCGATTCTTTTCCTCATAGTTGAGAAGTCCATGGGATTTTTAATGTGGTCCAGATAGTCGGAGACCTGCAAGAGGCGAGGCACAAACAACGAGGCTTGAGCAAAAAAGTCACTTTGACATAGATTTTTTAAAATGGTTTGTTGTAAAACTTTGCCGAACAGGTGGCAAACAGAAACGAGTGTGCTGCTGGGGAACAGAGCCACGTCTCACATTCAAAGGTTTCTGCCTAGTTCAGATGTCAAGAAATACAGATCAGGACTGACCACTTCCAACAGAGGCTATAGATGAACCTTTTACACTTTGCTTATTACTGCATGCAGTTTGTGTGCCACAAACCTCCTTAGTGCTGACAGGCTGAGCAAAGATGCTGTACTGGTCCTTGTCCTGCAGCTGGCTGAGCACAGCCCGCAGCAGGATGTTGAACGGAGTCAGCTGCATCTCCAGCACCGACTGCTGGAGCTTCATCTGAAAGGAGGAGACACAGGACCTCAGGAAGAGAATGAGCTAGGAAAGCAGCTGCTGCACAGCCTGACAAAGGTTTTCATGTCCACACAAGCGTTTCAAACAACTCAGATGTATTTTTAGTGCAAAAAGATGACGTGGACAGGAAATGGTGCGGAAGATAAATACATCTAGGAACATTTAGCCATCTAAACATTCAAAGTTCAGATCCTTCTTATCCTCATATG
This sequence comes from Fundulus heteroclitus, assembly GCF_011125445.2. Taxonomy (NCBI): domain Eukaryota; kingdom Metazoa; phylum Chordata; class Actinopteri; order Cyprinodontiformes; family Fundulidae; genus Fundulus; species Fundulus heteroclitus. Next base: position 2,512,175 of record NC_046362.1, on the reverse strand, counting down.
ATGCTGCCACCGTCACGCTTCATAGCGGAGATGCTGAGCAGTGGTAGTTTTATGGTGTGTAGGATCTGTTCTGGTCTCTGAGCGAGGCTTCTTGCTGTCTCCCCATCATGGCTTGTGACAAACAGGACTGATGGGGGTTTCTCCTTTCTGCTCATTCATCAAGGCCACAGTTGTGTCATTTCTCCAGCTAAGAGACACTCCCACCTGAGCTATGGATTACTGCAGCTCCTCCAGAGGGCCGCCTGGCTGCTTCTCTGCCACACCATACTAACTATTAAACTAATAAGAAATATTTTAAATCAAGAGGAACCATACTACACGGTTCCACCGTGAGGTGGAAGTGGATCTGATCTAAGTGGAACACTACTGATCTAGCAGAGCTTCCCCTCACTCAGGGAAGGCTGCACATGTTCTACAGCTTGAGTCCTGGGAGCATGACAGAGGAGTGGAGGAAAGTCACACGGGTCCAGTTAGGAAATAGTTTTAGAAACATGGAGCACAGAAACAACTTAGTGTTAGTGACTGGGCAAGTGAGAGCATTGACCTCATCACTGCGTGAATAAAATCAGATGTTGGCTGGTTTGGAATGAGCAGAGGTTTTTTTCTGTGTTATTTTTATGTCTGTCTCCTGATGAACCAACAGGACTCGCCTGTGTGTGTAGATGTGGGATATAACACTATTAACTGGGTCAAAATGGCGTCATAATGGTGGCATCTGAAGCTAGTTGGCTGCACTACATTTAATTCACAGGAATTCCCAGTAAAAGGGGCCAAAGACTAGACGCCACACTTTATAGATGTGTGCTTGTAAGACATATGAAACTATTGTAACTGGAAATGTAAAAAAAAAAAAACAGGAAGGCAACGTGGCATTAACCCTCCATCCCTGATGAAACAAGAGGACAGAATGCTGCAGAGACTCTACCTCCTCCCTCTTCAGCTTCTCCCTCTTCCTGATGAGCTCCAGCAGCAGCCGAGCTCGCTCCAGGTCATGGCGCAGACGGTGCCACACCTTCAGCTGCTCCTTCAGCGCCTGGTTGGTCTCCATGCGCTCCTGAAGGCGTCACACAAGGGTCGGCATCAGAACCGAGCAGACACGCAAACGTTAACGGTCTGTGTGTGTGTGTGTGTGTGTGTGTGTGTGTGTGTGTGTGTGTGTGTGTGTGTGTGTGTGTGCCGGGCAGCCCTGACCTTCTGCTGCTGTGCCTTTGAGGGCTGAGGGTTGGCCTGCAGCCGGCGGATCAGAGGCACGTTGTTCCTCGACTGCCTCTTCAGCACCCAGTAGCTCAGCACCCGCTCCACAAACTGCCGCTTCCTCTGAACTGCTACCTGGTTTAAGATGGTGTCAAAGCTGGGCCACAAAGGAAGAGAGGGTTAGCTACAGAATACCTTCCACTGAGAACTTACCTGATTAGATTAGTCATTAGCTTTGCTTAGAAAGGCTCCGTTACCTTGATGCAGTGATGCTTGGCCCGGGGTTAGCTTGAGTTTCTGGTTCTAGCTCAGGTTCTGACTCCACTTTCTTGATCTTTTTCTTCTGCCAGCTTTTGGAGCGGGGCTTCCCCCTCTTCTCCGCCCGCTTGTGACAGGCTCCGTTCTTGGGGTGGAGCTCGTCGTAGACGTTGAGCGGCCGGCGGTCGCAGCCTTCGGGCGTGTGGCTGCAGCAGTAGGCCGTCTTTTTCACAGAGAAGGTGGGGGCGCCCGACTCGGTCAGCTCCTTGACGGGCTCCATCTTCATGAAGAGGCCGGCCTTCTGGGCGCAGCTGACGTGAAAGGCGGTGTAGCAGTTGATCTTGTCGCATTGGATGCAGGCCCCGGCCCCCTTGGCCTTGCACAGGTAACAGGTGAGCTTCCAGCGGGCCGGCGGGATGTTGCGGACGCCGTCGATGGGCTCGATGAACACCGTGTCGGAGAAGCCGACTTCGGGGACCCACATGGCGCAGACCACGTGGCCCCAGCGGTCGTCGTCCGTCTTCTTCAGGGCTCCTCCGCGGTTGGGGCAGAAGAGGCACTCGGCAGGCCGCGACGGCCGCTGCAGGCAGTGGCGGCACAGCCACTGGCCCTCGGGGATGTACGGCACGCCGTAGCACTCCTGGTGCACGGCGATGTTGCAGGAGTCGCAGAAGAGGATGACGTTGCTATCAGCCCCGTCTCCATCCATGCAGATGCAGCAGACGGCGTCCTCGTCCACCAGCGACTGGAGGTCACTCTGGCCCTGCGTAGCTAAGAAGGACTCCTTCTCAAAGCGGTCCATGAGGAACTCAAACAGATTGTGCGACACCTGGCCGATCCCCTCGCTCTTCCTCTTTTCGTTAATGATCTCCAGCCAGGCGTAGTCCTCCTCGTCCATGTCGTACTCCACCTCCTCGTCCAGCTCCTCTGCTGTCCGCTCTGAGTACTTGTAATACGCGGCGGGCCTCTTCGGCACCACCGGCAGGTTGTACTCGACCATCCGAACCTTGGGCTCCAGCAGGCCGGTGCCGGCGCCGCCGTGCGAAGCCATGAGAGCGGCGCTCTTCTTCTGCTGGTTTATCTTGAGGCGCACGGAGCGGACCAGGACCTGCTGGGGCTTCTCGTTGTTCTCCTTGTTGCTGTTGCACTCCAGGATCTCCTGGGCCGTCGGGTCGTCGTCGGCGATGACGTCCAGCTTGTCGTAGATGCTGAGCCGGTGCACTCGGCCGTCCACCTCCAGCTCCACCATTCGCTGGGCCTGAGCGTATGTGAGGGTCTCCCTGTTGGGGGAGGGCTTGATGGGCGACGAGTCCCGCTTCAGCGCGGTGGAGCGGCGGTTTTTGCATTTTTTCTTCATGGTGAAGGAGTTAGGATGCTGGAAACACAGGAGAGGAGAGAATTAGGTCATGCTGAATATCAAACATTCAGGATAAAATATGGAAGTATGGAGAAACTCAACAGAACCTTGGCTTGAATGCCACCTTATAATGCAGCCTTTAAAGAATACATTCTTAATCTAAAGCTTTTAAAATAGCTGATTATTGGCATATGCTGCCTTGCTACAGAATTCTTACAGATTTGCCAGTTAAACTTGGATGTGTTTAACTGGGTGATGGATTAACAGAGAGGCGCTACAGGATTGTCTAAACCTTTCAGGAACAAAGCAGGTCCGGCATGCGTTTGGATTCAGCTCCATTCCGGGTCGATCATTCGTCATTCCACTGCAGGTGCAGCTTCAGGTGTTTACCAGCTGCGACTGAAACCTTTGCTCCTTCTTCTTGGCAGAGTGACGTCCCCTAGAGGAGTAACTTTCAGGCTGTCCCACAGACTGGGGCTGCAGGATAACAGGGTGTTGGTGAATGACGCTACGGCCAGATGACCTTCTAGAAATGTTTCTCCTAACATTCACCAAGGGGGGGGGTGTCTCTAGGCTCCCACATAACGTGAGTCTGTGGACAGGTACCCACAGAGCCAACTTAAACAACCAGGTACGTGACGTCACTATAAACGACTCGGCAGGAAGAAGACTCCAAGGAAGCTGCGACTTGCTCTGCAGCGTCAGCCTCTCCACCACAGAGTGACAGGTGTGCTCTGGGAATTGTAGGAATTTGTTACAACAAGCAGCCAATGAGAGCGCTCAGCTATGAAGTTTAAATGTCTGTGGAGAGTCGGTGCAGCGCCCAGTACAACCACATGAGCAGCCGCCTTCACTTTCAGCTCACCTGCTTTCACACGCAGGTAGACTCACACTCCCGCCAGGAGAGAGTTCAGAGCAGAGACATATTTTTACCCGTCTTGGTAAATGTTCCTGCGTTTTGTAAACGGGCCCAGTAGCTGAGGACGGCTGCAATAAAAACCCCCACGGAGTCGGGAGCGCCGCGCGTCTCCTGGCCGTCAAGACGTCGGTGGAGTCTGTTCTGATGGGGCGCTTAAATGACCCAGAATTATCCCTGACAGAATTAGTATGGCTTGTGTCGGGAGCGCCAGATCCAACAGGATAAATCATCCTTTGTCATTTTTTTTCTGTTGTGTTAGAACTGAAAAAGGACGCATTAGTTTATTTCATGTTTTGCCCCGATTACTTCAATACACTGAGAAAGTTTGCCTGATACAAATATGAGGATCACCACGTCTGTTTAAATTTATTATAAACGTCAACGCTGAGTCAACATGTTCTCAACAGGTAAACGGCTCTATGGCCGTTTTCAGATGTCCTACAAAAATACTGTTAACTTTGATTATCACATCACCAAAAGTCTGTTAGCTGGAAACAAAAACCCACCTTCCTGAGGCCATCACTGAAAACACATGGTGGCTTTATTCCTGGAAAACACATTTTTGTTGCTAGATGGAATCCGTGAAGCAGATCCCAGATGTAATAAAATTAAAACTGAATAAAGTTACGCTCAAAATTATTCTATACGCTGGCATATCTAGATTTTAAAGAGATTTTCATTCAATCCAGAAGTAGGAAGGTAGCCTTCAGAATATAACCATGTCTAAATTTACACGATAGAGACAGAAACATAAAAAGAGAGACAGAAAGATGGATAAATAAGAAAGGTTAAGAGAGACAGAAGTTGGCTGCTCGTATAAAGCTGCATTCTGTGATTTTAATGCAGCTAAGTGAAATAACCCCCCCCCCCCCAAGACACTGAAATAACCTGATTTTACAACTCGGTGTTGATGTCATTCTGCTTCAGGTTTAGTGCAAACAGAGATCACATATTACGTAATCCGTCCTGATATTGAAAAATAATGAAATTCATTATTTCCATTTCAACAACATGATTTCATTGCATCCGGCCACATCTGCTGTTTCAGCTGCTTTAGTTCCAGTTTCTTAATGGCTACCACATCTCTAAGCCCTCAGACATTTTCTGTTGCACTGAAAACAAAAATCAGCAGAAAACTTGCTGCCATTAAGAGTCTGAAAGCGTGGTAATTATTTAATCAGCTAATATTTATTGCAATCCAAGCAGTTCTTAACAGTGTAACTATGGCACAGATTCAGCAGGATTAGGGTCTGGACTTTGGTTCAGCCATGCTGTCTGGTTTAGAGAAGGAGGGAGAGCTGGAGGCAGCAGAGCTGGACATGCTGAGGTTCTCTTTAGGTGTGAGGAGGATGGAGAGGATCAGGATCGAGTTCAGAGGGACAGCTGTTAGATGAGCCGAGGCCAGAGTGAGACGCTTTGGACAGAGGAGGGAAAGTGAGAACATCAGTGGCAGGAAGACCAGAGAGGAGATTTATGGATGGAGTTAAAGAAGACATGAAGGTAGTAGGTGTGAGAGAAGATGCAGAGGATAGGGATAGATGAAGACAGAAGACTGACTGTGGCAACCCCTTAAAGGGAAAAGCTAACAGAAGAAGTTGACTTTGACTAGGCCATTCTAGCAAACGAACCAGCTGGTTCTAAACCATTCCACTGGCTGAGTGTCTGGGGTTGTTGGTCTGCAGCAAGATGAACACCTGCTCCAGTCTCAGGTTCTACAGGGCACTTGCAACGTAGAAAGTCACAATAAACTAATTAGTGGAAATGAAAACCTTGGACACACATTAAAGATCCACATAAACAGATCACCAAGCTGATCAGATGAAGACCGCTCACGTAGAATCCTCCTCTGATCATTGATTTACTTTAACATTGATTTCTGTGGCGCAGAAAAAAGAAAACTCCAGGAGAACACAGACTACGTAGTTCCCGCACATCTGAAACGGAAGTGATCTACTGCCACGTTGGGAGGCAAGCGCAGCGCTGCTCAGTGCTAGGCAGCCACGACCATCATGGCTTCCAGACAGACAAAAAGCATTTTGATACCAATGACCAATATGCAAGAGAACGACAGCCACAAAACCCCTGCTGTCTGAATCGACCTGCACGAGGTAGAGAACAGGAACATGTCAGACGACACAAACAATCCTCCCACACCTTACTATGACATAGTTAATCACTTCATGAACATGAAGAACGCCTACACAACGGAGGAACTCATGGCCCATGGAATCAGTGTTTTAAAAGCTTTGTAACGGACGTTCTAACGCTCCATGTGAATAACAAGCTTCTGGTGACTGACTGAAGCTTGTTATTAAGCTCTCAGATACAGGCTACAGTAGCTAAGCTAATCCTTTCAAAGCCAGACTCGCCAGTGTTCAGCACTCGTGGTCCTTTGTATTTTCTTAAGGATGCAATGAAAGTGGCGCTTTGCTGAACCGGTTGCACGCTTCAAACATCCTCTCACGCAATATAAAATAACCATCGCAAGCTTTATCAAAAATGGAAATCAAATAAACAATCCTTGGTAGTCAAACCTTCTCAGGCGTTTCTAAAACGATTCTGCCCACCAACATGGTGGTTAGTGACAGAGCGCCGGGAAACATGACGTCATATGAGGGCTACTGCTGCGTTTATCTGTCCTCGGTAGCTGGAACTTTTAAACTGTTGAGTCGAAAATTTTAACTGGAATGGTCCCTAAAGTCGAAATTACAGGTTGGAAAGACTAAGAATTCCTTTTATTGTACTGCAAAGGGGAAATTCAGGTGTGACAGAGGCAAACACGGACAGTTACACACAATTATTAGCAATGAGAAAAAAGGAGAAGTGTCGTCTGTTTATTTTAAATCCATCTATGTTTGACAGCGACATAAAACGGTGAGCAAAGTTCCCCTCCAGGAGAAAACCTCCTGGTCTGAATAGCTAACATGCTAGCTGTTATTAGCTCGACACACACACACCACGTTGTGCCTCTCCTTCGAGCTGCATGACCCAACACCGCGCACTTCCCAGAGCCCCGTCTCTGCTTTAACAACAGTGGCCATAGTGGCTAATCCACCAATGAAGAATCACCACCTACTGTTTAATGTTTCATGTTCAGTTGAACAGTTCAAGACAACTTAAAAAAGATTTTGCAATAGGCTGAGACTTTATAACGCATTCTGTGGCTCTTTTTGTATATTTAAAGGAGCAATAAATAATAATGGCAACAGTCTGCCTTTTCCTCAAATGAGCTGAATTTTTACTACCACAGGACTATGATGTTGTAATCTGTTCTATTTCTGGTCCTTTTCTCGTACTGGCTTCCATGTTAGCAGGCAACTGCTCTTTTGCCAAAATAAAACACCGATTGCTGCTCTCTGTTTTGGGAACCCTGGGAACTCTCATCTGATTGGCTCAGGAACCAGGACGTAAACACAGGCTACACTCCGAAACGAAGCAGTTCCGGATCGTGTCTCTAGGTTTGAAAGGAGAAAAACTTGATTGTTAATAGGGAACGTTACTTCACCCCGGGTGACAAATCAGAATGATTTTGGTTAGTTTCACAGTACATTTATGACTTATTGTTCCTTTAATTATGGCTTTTGTCCAACCTCCATGTTCTTTCCTACTGTCCAACAAGACATTGCAAAAAAGGTGGAGACAATGCGATCTGCAACTTGTTGGTTTTGTGTTTCCGAGGCAAATGGAACGCACCACGTATGTAAACTGATCAGCGAAAAAGTACTGGATGGTGGACACAGAGTGGTTGCTCCTGCAACAATCCATGACATGAATGAGTGAAGCACTGAGCGGGCAGCTGCAAACAATTCCCTTAACATTTTTATCCGTGGCTATAACCTAATCTCAAAAAGGCAGTTTTTAGACAATCTTTTCAAGTCTGAATCATCGACAAGACAGATTACAGGTTCTGTCTTCCTAAGTTCCCGTTCTCACTCTTTAAAAACGTCAACCTTAAAAAAAAAACGTTTCACGAGGAGAATCCAGACAGTTCGCCCATGTGTTATTCTCATATCAGGAACCAAAACATCAAAACTAGCTACAAATCATAAACATAGGCTGCAAAGATTTCAACAAGATACTACTGTTTTCTTTCTTTGCACCGTTCCATTAAATCCATGCATGATTTCCAAGAGCTATGACACACACCTACAAGCGTCAGTAACCAGCGGAGAAGGACAACAAGCTGGCGCCGTGGATGACAGGGAGCTGGCGGGGGACACCGTGTGTTGTCTCCCGTGTCCCCGGCTGCTCCCTGTGCAGCCGGGGTAAAAATACAACACGGAAACACGACCTGGCCAACCCAGTAGGCCTTCTAGAAACCCGAACAAGCGCTCCGAAGTGCAAGTTCCGCTTTAAATGGACCGCCCCCGTGTGCGTGTTCGTACACCTTTAACTTACGGAATAAACAAGCTTGCCGTTGACTGCCGCAGAGTTCAGTGGGCGGACACAAAACGATCACTGGATGAATGAAAGCCGCGGCACCGACAGCAGCCAGCCTCCCAGATCCGCCTGAGAGCGACCCTCCGGCGGGGTGCGGCGCGCCGGCCAAAGCCGCAACGAGCCGATTGTTGCGGAATAACGGAAGCTAGCAGCAATGCCTGCTCCAGCGTCAACCCCCCCAGGTCTTCTCGGTCAGTTTAACCACGCAGAAATAAAGCCCCAGAACGTGTCATCTCTGTGACGAGACACACACGGCTCAGAGAGACAAGTCAGGACGACGCGACAATGCCCTCCAAACAGCCGGCCGCCTCTCCGCACGCCGGCGGAAAACGTTAGGACACTCCGTCCAGAAATCGGGCTACCGTTACCATGCTAGCGCCAGAGAGAGGAAATATGGCGACTAACTAACACAGGAGGCTGTCCCGAGTGAAATCGTTTGTTTTCTTAACAGTAAAATGGAATTTCATCGTTTTTTTACTTTCCCTGCAGTATAACGGATCAGTATTAAAGCTGTAGTAAAGAAAGCAGGGAGAACCTACCTCTGTTCTTTCACGAATTCGGTTTATATAGACGGTAGCAATGGCGACGCGGCCTGCAGAGCACAGCGGCAGTTAAATCCACAGTCAGGCCGTTCCATCCAACGGTGGCCACGGCTCTTGCTGAACCGAGAGGAAGTGACCGACTGGTATCCAGGGCGACGGAGACTGGTTGTGTGGCTCTATGTGCGTACGGGGATCGCTTCTGACCGTTTGGACAGCGAAATGTTGGTTGGAAGTAGCACAGCTCAGCGCCAGCCTGGGCTTCTCTTCCCCCACAACAATGCGGCTGTGAGGCTTCACGTGCCTACGTCATCGCGTAAATACGTATACCAGGAAGTCTTTTCGGGTTCTCACGGAACAGAAGAAATGAGCAATGAGTTTTATTTATTCAGTCAGTGGGTTACTGTGAATGATGTTTAACTTCGATATCAAATTGAAACACTCCATTGTTTTTCTAGAATCTAAAAGATATTGCCATGAAAAATATAAAAAATACAACACAATTTAAAAACTGAAAGATGGACAGTGATGCACGCTACATAATCACTACAGTTTAGTTCCGTTTAGTTATTGTTCGATCAGCGAATACAACATGTGCACGCGCGCACACACGCACACCCTGGAATGTATATCATTGTGTGGACCTTCCATTGACTTCCATTCATTTTCTTTTGCATGTTATTCCCTAAGCCTAAACCTAAGGTACATACCATAACCTTAACCTAGACTCAATTCACACCTTACCCCTAACCCCAAGCATTAACCCAATTTGCATTAGGTTGAACTTGAGAAATGTGCTTGCAATGCCAATTGTCTACAAAATTGTCTACTGTCAAGTTTTGGGCCTCTCAACAAGGTGACCAGAGTTCTGTAATGAAAACTCTCTAATTTTGTTATGGGGAGGTGACACACACAGAGCGACCCAAACCCCTCCGCTCATTTTCAACAATCAATATGTTGAAAAAACTAACCCTAAGCCTAGTAGACACCTTAGTCCTAAACCTAACCTCTAGCCCCCCAAAAACGAGGGCAAAAAAGGTCCTCACTTTACATCAGACTTCACACTTTGGAGGTAAAATATAAAGACAAAAGTCCTTATTTAGCTGCAAGAAAAAGTGCACACACACACATCCTTGTTTTAAACACCTACTGACGACCTTGCCTTGACTACCATTGACCTCCATCCATTTTCAACCATTTTTATGGCCTTACCCTGACTCTAATCTTAAACATCACCGGTACATACCTAACCCTACTCCTTACCTAAACCTAACCCCAACCCACTGAAAAATGTGAGGACTAAAACTTTAAATCAAAGTCCTACAATTCTATTCTATTTTATTTATAGTGCCAATTCACAACAAATGTAATCCCAAGGCAATTTACAAACTCAATTCGGTCAAATCATCTAGACAGATTGGTTAAAATGTTTTTTATCTAAGGAAACCCAGTAGATTAGATCAAGTCTTGACAAGTAGTATTCACTCCTCATGAAAGAACGTAGAACCACAGTGGACAGTTGTCTGCATTGTCGATGGCTTTACAGCAATCCGTCATACTGGGCATGCATTAAGCAACTGTGGAGATGAATCCTTTCTATGTTATATGGTAATAGCGGTTGATCTACCCCCCTGGATGGTGTCACAGCTAACAGAATGCCAGACCTGGAGTACCTACTATGAAAAGAAAAGTTAGTAAAGTTAAAATGAAAAAAAAAAACAATAACAAACAATGCAAATACGAGAATAGTAGTAGAACTCAGCAGAGAGAGAGAAATATAGCTTAATGTCCTCCAGCAGCCTATGTCCATAGCAGTATAACTACAGAGATAGCTCAGGGTAACCTAAGCCACTCTAACTACAAGCTTTATCAAAAAGAAACATTTTAAGCCAGTCTAAGAAAGAAGTGCTGTTAGGAACATAGGGGGCAATCGGGTCTCTGATATATTATGGAGGTTAATTATTAAGGGCTTTATACATGAATTTTAAATTCTATTCTTCATTTAACAGGAAGCCAATTGGAAGCCAAAGTCCTAATTTGGTAAAATAAAATTAAAATGTCCTCACTCAGCTGCAAGGACAAGTACACACACACACACACACACACACACACACACACACACACACACATACACATACATACATGCATCAAAATATGTTTCAAAAACAAATAAATAATGGTTAACAGCTCCAACAAATAAGGGATCTGTTAGTATTGTACACACAAAGACATATTGCACATCCAAAGGCCAGTTTCTAAATTCAGTTCTTCTGTAGCACATTCATAAAAGCTATTTTAAAATCTGGATGACAAATCTTTAAGGAGACACGTTATTGAGGGCAGCAAGATGAAAAGATGATGACTTGGACATAAAAAATCTCTAATGATGGTAGTTGCACACTAATGACCATTTCACAGATGAAAGCCCCATAATGTGTGAAGCTTAGTCATATAGATTTTCTGTGCTGCTGCGCTGTACCACTGTAGAGCCTGTTTGTCAGCTTCCATAGGTGAGAATACTATCAAAGGAGCTCCTGTAACGATATAAGCAGCTGCTGTGAAAAATCTAGTTTTTTTTTCTGGGTCAGAAGAAAATACCATTAATGCTGTGCTTTTTTGACCAGGACAACAATATTTGCGGTCCATGTAAGATCCCAGGAATTTAATGAGGGACGCTCGTTATACTGGTTCATCACTGATATAGAGGGCTGAAGGGCATCTTCCTTGGTTTTGGAGATGCACACATTAGTTTATTTATTGAGTTAGTCTACATGTTATATACAATGGATGATGTTAAACAAAAACACAATGGTTGGTTCTAAAAAAAGGTGGTTAGTGGTTTAGACTGTAGACCAACGATGGATGGATCAGCGACCATGAACACGTTTTTTAACCAAACACTCTGTAAATCCGGTGATAGAAAGCTGAAGTGTCCTATATCTTTTCTTTTTTTCCTTCAAGTGTGGTTCATAGTTTGAATTATATTCACGTTTGACCAACTCTGTTCATAGCGGTCTTTAATATTAATGACACTCCTCTGACAAAAACCTTCCCATTTCTCCTCACTTCTTGGCCAATCATTGAAAAGCAGCGTGTTCGCTCAAAACTTCGCTCAAATCCACTTGGTTAGACCCTGCTCCTGAGCAGGGCCGGAGAAACCAGGGCCGGCCCTGAAAAAAGCTGTTGCTGAAATGCTGGCAAGCGGGCGGAGCCTAGCTTTGCGTGGCCAAACCGAGCTGTCTCGTTGACATGTGAGCCTCATGGCCTGCGTTGAAGCAAGTGCCTGTCAGTCTGTGTCAGTCTGTCTCCCATGATGCAGCTGGTTGCTGTTTTGTCCTGTGGACAAATATTCACCCCCTCTTTTAAATGACCCTCCCCCCAACAAGATCCAGATTTTCATGTTGGCAAGTAATTCTTATTTATAGAGCACCTTATACAGATAAAATCACAAAGTGCTGCACAAGAATGAAATCATTTAAAAAACTATTTTAAAAACTCATCAGGTAAAAGTAAAAGCCTGTCTAAATAAATGTCTTGAGGTGTTTTTAAAAGAGAGTGGAAGAGAGTCCCAGAGTCTCAGAGCCACCGCCTGAGAGTCCGGGGAACCATCTGGTTAGATGATCTAGGAGGCTGGGAAGAGGACGGGGCACCAATAAGTCCAGGGTATATTTAGGGGCTTGGTCATGGAGTGCTCTAAATGTTAAAACCAAAATCTTAAACTAGATTCTAAAGTGAACAGTGAGCCAGTGCAATGAGACTAGAACAGGGGTTCCGCGGTCTCTCTTGTTAGTCCCAGTTAAAAGCATCGCCGCTGCATTTTGCACAGTCTGAAGATACTTCAGATGCCTTTGTTTGAAAAGGTAAAAAGACCGTTGAAGTTGTCCAGCCGAGATTAAACATAAGTATGGATAATCATTTCAAGTCCTGGGCTTGATATAAACCAGAATGTTTTCATTGGGAGCAATGATCAGGGTTTCTGTCTTCTTGTCGTTAATCTGCAGATAGTTCATAAAAAGCCACGCTTTGATTTCTGACAAAACTCGCTGAGTTCATGCAGTTTGCAAAAATCTGACATATTAAAGGAGCAGTACAGTTGAATGTGAACAACATTCATGATAACCTGCATTTTTAAAGCCTTTAAGAATTTCACCTAAAGAGTAGCGATACAATAGGAATGCCACAGGACAAAATATCTGTTTCTGAAAATAAGTTTTTCATAAAAACAGTAAAATACCTCTCAGCAAGATAGGATTCAAACCCTTTTAAAACAAGACCAAAAACGGCAGTCTTTCATTGTATTTCACCATTTGTCACAATCCAGTGTTGAATGCAGAAGATCCATTAAAATCAAAACAGTGCACTCTCTAGAGTCAGGAGTCATCAACAGATCACAAGAAATGTTCAACAAAGCAGTTTCCATGGACTCCAAATTCTGACCCTGCCATCTAAATGTTGAAACTGTACGACTCACCAGGCAACGATTCTGGATTCTGATATTGTCCCGCTTTAATGAGTCCATGTGAACTGCAGCCTCCGTTTCCTGCTCTTAGCTGACAGATGTACGTGGCGTGGTTTTCTGCTGCTGTAGTCCATCTGGGACACATCTATCTTATCAGCTTCAAGGTTTGGTGTCTTGTGTGTTCAGATGTGGTATCCTGCAAACCTTGGTTGGAAACAGTGGTTACTGGAGCGACTGTTGCCTTTTACCAGTCTGCTCATTCTCCTCTGACCAGACATCAACAGTCTGGTCCGAGGACTGACTTTCTCTTGCTGCTCATTGCATGGTTTCTCTTTTTGAGACTATTCTCTGTAAACCAGAGAGACGTTTGTGTGGGGAAATCCCAGTAGAGCAGCAGGTTCCATAATACTCTGTCCAGCCCACCTGGCACCTTCAGTCACTTAAATCCTGTCTTCCCCATTTTGATGCTCCCGTTGAACTACGAGGTCTACCCCACATATTGAAACGGAATTGCTTTGCGTTGCTGCTGGATAATTAGCTGATTTCTTGTTTTGAGTTTCTAAGTAATTAAGCAGGTGTACCTAATAAATTGGCCACCTCCAACGTAAAACAATAAAAATCCTTCAACACTGGGTGAGATACAGGTAAAGAAATCAAAGAACCTTATTTGTATTTCTATCCTGTCCTTTAGAATCTTGGCAGGTAGAACTCAAATTCACCCTAAGCTCCTCTCCACAGGAGGGAGACCTGGTCCAGTTTACCCTGCTACTTTCTCACTGATCCTTGGACAGATTATGACTGCAGATACCTGGCCAGTGCTCGTTGTTTTTAAATTGGCAAGGCTAGAGAAATGGATGAAAGTACAAACTGAATTGTAAATAGATTGGACAAATATGACATTTTTCGAGTTACACTGACCACTCAAAGTTTACACTAGAGCCACATTCACCCAGCCAGTTTAACTGGTCGCTCTTAATAACCATTAGGCTTGAGTGTGTCTCAATGTTGTCCTTCAATAAACCAGAGACCTGTCCAGGGTCAACATTGCCTCTCATTCGCTGACTGCTGGAGACAGGCACCAACACCTCTGCATGGATAAACGGGCATAGACAATAGATGGATCAATGCGAACATTGTTACATGCCTTCAGATAACCTTCACTATGAATTTGCGCTCTATAGCTTTCAACACTCAAAAAAGATTTAAAGCTCAAGAGTAGATTTTACTTTAACATCTACCATGTTTTCCTTTAAAAAAGGTTAGTGATGAATAAAAAGGTTCAACATTAAAACCAGCATCATTATTAAGATAGCCTTTATTTTTCAGATGTCAAATCAAACCCAGTCAAATAATTAAAAACACATCATTCTGAATGGAAAACGAGTAGAATTTAGCAGCCTGTGATTTAACACATGTTAAAGGGCTTTTCCCACTAAGCAGGAGTTAAGGGTCATGAGGACTTGGCTGATGGTTCCGGTTCTTCTTGGCTTTGGGCGGGTCCGATGGAAGGAGCGTCCTCTCTGGACAGTAAGTTGTGTTTGCGAAGGTGGCAGGCCTGCTCATAGGGAGGGCGTATAGGCGGCTGTGTGGGGGGGACGTACTGGTACTCTTTACCAGTATCAAGCTGCACAAAGTGGAGAGAGAACAAGAGGAATGACATACATTAGATTAGACGGATCAGAATCCCCTTTATTGGCCCAGTCTGTGCACCCCACAGTTTTTTGTCTCACATGCTTTCAGCGTACAGACATTATATGTGAATATATAAAGTTTGGAAGAGATAAAATAATTATTTGGAAATATGTTTCATGCAGAAAATTGAGAATGGATGTTTATTAAGAAAAAAAAAAGAACATGAAATATCTTGCTTCGCTTTTTTTCCAAGACAACGCCTTTTTCTGGTTATCGCACTGCTCATCAAGAGCGGGGCGCAACCCCCCCCCCACCAACATCCCCAACAACTATTGTGCGAGCGGGAAAAGTCCCGGTGTGTATAAAGACCAGTTAAATACGTGCATTTGTGATGATTAGAAGCGGCTGTGGTGGTTTCCGGCTTGTTTTTTTGTTTGACATAAGGAAGTTCCTCACCTGTAGCGGGTAAGTTCTGTCCGAATCAAAGGCGCTGAGGTCACCACATGCTAGGAAGGGAACAATGACACGGTTTGGTCCTTCCAGCTGGTTGAAGTCCACATCTGAAGGACAGAGACCAGAAAACAGGCTGAGGGCAGGTGGTCGCAAGCATCATAAAATTGCTGAACTATCGAGTCTATCTGAAATGTTCTAGATTTAGACCCTTCCCTGATCACCGACACTGAGCTTCAAACAGATGTAACAGAACACTTTAAGGGAAGCTGTCTGGGATTCCTACAGATTTCACTTCACATATTGACGGTCCTGAACGGACACAAGGATCTTTTGATGCAGAAAACCCACAGAACCATACCCAAAGTCAAGCATTTCAATTCCTCCCACTGTTTCTAATTACCATAGGAGTGGTCCAGCAGAGGGTTGGACATGTTTGGCACATAACCCTCAGGAGGAGAATAATTCTGACACACCACGAAGGCCTCTGCACAGACAAAACACAGCAAAACACTTTTCATCAGTCAGGAAAATATGCAAAATTGGTGAAAAATTAAGAAGAAAACAGAACAGAACAGAGGCAGGGGCGCCACCACAAAATGTTGGTCCCCCATGACAAAAAATAAATAATTCCAAAGTTTATACGTACATATAACATTTTCTTTTTGTCCCAACTTTTCCCCCCTATACGACGCCCCTGTTTTCAGACTTAAGGTTCACCCACTAATAAGTTTTATAGAACCAGCTGGCCAACCATTTCTCTTATAGGCTGAAATTCAGATTTCTGTGTGAGAGAATGACTGGACATAATAGCTGCATAGCAGACACTGTTGTATTGTCTGGAGATGAAACAACCCCCTCAAAAATCCTTTAACAATATTTATCAAATACAGGATTTAAGCAGCCTACAGCCTCAATATTCCCTCAAAAAATATGAAAGGTGTTCTGCTGCTGGGTCTGCATGATCCAGTCCCTACAGGTGACGGCTCACCGATGCTTGAGTTCCTGCTGCTGCGAGGCTTGGCGCAGGTCACACTGCTGAAGAAGATCCTCAGCTGAGAGTACAGCAGAGTTACATCTTTACCTCTGAAGATCTGAAACAAGGCAGACACATCACTCAGGCTCTGGAGGAATCACTGTTTACTCTGAGCTCATATAGGGCTGAGCTACTGTTGGCATGACTCGTCCCAAAATTGCTGTTGGTTTTGCACTAAATTACAACTCTGTAGTATCAGGAAGTCCACAAAATGCAGTTCAAAGCCTTCAGCTGATCCAAAATGCTGCAGCAAGAGTTCTGATGAAAATCAACAAGAGGGATTTTAGATTCCCTTCATTGGCTTCCTGTTAAATCAAGAATAGAATTTCTAACGTATAAAGCCCTTAATAATCAAGCTCCATCATATATCAGAGCTCTGATTACCCCGTATGTTCCTAACAGAGCACTTCACTCTCAGACTGCAGGTCTGCTGGTGGTTCCTAGAGTCTCTAAAAGTAGAATGGGAGGCAGATCCTTTAGCTATCAGGCTCCTCTCCTGTGGAACCAACTCCCAGTTTTGGTCCGTGAGGCAGACACCCTGTCTACTTTTAAGACCAATCTTAAAACTTTCTTTTTTGACAAAGTTTATAGTTAGAGTGGCTCATGTTACCCTGAGCTACCTCTACAGTTATGCTGCTATAGGCTTAGGCTGCTGGAGGACATTCTGACCACTTTCCTTACTCTGCTACATTCTCCTACTGCTCTTCAATTTTACATTATTTGTTGTTATTTGATCTTTAAAATTTTAAGTGTTTTCTTATTTTTTTCTCTCCATAGTAGTTACATCTGACCTGGTGTTCTTTTTAGCTGTTGTCACTGCCCTGAGAGGGAGTTTAGTGTTTAGTCTTGATTCTGGTGTCTCTGCCAGACATATCTTTCACTGTGAATGTCTGTGCGCTTTTTCATCCTCCAGACTGGCTCAGAGCTTATTTGTTTAGCCGTTTCCTAGATAAAAACACTAAGGAGATATTACATCCATCAACCTTTTACTTTTCTCCAACATATAAAGTATTCCAGGATCACTGCTTATTTGTTGTTTTTTGTGTATGCTCTGTCTTCCTAAACCCCCAGTCAGTGTGGATTTAAGAAGTGGCAGATGGCCGTTCCGCCTGGTTCTGATTCTGCTGGAGGTTTCTTCTTGTTAAAGAGGAGTTCTCCTCTCCCCTGTTGCTACATGCTTGGCGTGAGGGAATGCTGCAAAATCAATGACTCAATGCAATCTGCTGGGTTTCCTTGGATAGAAAACCTTTAATCAATCTGTCAGGATGATTTGACAGAACTGAATTTGTAAAGTGAGATGAGATGCGTTTTGAATTGCCAATATATAAATATACTACACTGAATTGCAGATTTGGTTGATGACCCAGTTCTGGTTAAGCAAGCCTGAGACAAAACAGAGTAAAAAAAAAAACAAAAAGGTCCTAAGAACAAGATCATCTTAAGAACTACAACAATAAAAACTCACACTTAAAATGTAGTTCTATTGTTATTGAACTTAAAGATAAAATAAATAAAAACAACAAGAGGTGCAGCTGCTCCCTTTAGAAAAGCGTCTCAGCTTTTCTGGGAATCAAGGCGGTAAGTACAGTGTTGGGATAGGAAATCTCAGGAAGCGAGCCGACCTTGGCTACAAACGTTCCTCCAGGTTTCAGGACGTGAGTTGTGATGTTCAGAGCCTGAAAGACACACAGCTGTCAGCGTGACACCATCAAGCACCTGGAAGGTAAACACTTCTGTACTCACAGCCAGTAGGAGCTGAGCTTGGATGTACTCATCCACATCATGGAGACCAGTTACTATGGAAACAAAGACAGAAAATAAGAAGGAGACAGTTGAGACTACAAGTTAAGCAAAGACCGGCAGGACGATGGGGGGCCTCACCATCTGGAGCTCCGTCGCACACCACCAGGTCGGCCGGCTGCCCCTCAAAGTGGCGGATTATCTCCTGAGCCGTGGACACCTGGAAGGACATAGGCCATGAGTCAGGTCAGGAGACCGTTGCCTTGTTTAAGTTCAGCCAGGGGGAGGGTATTAAGAGTTTTAGGATTATTGTCTCCCCTGGTAGAAACAAAGAAGCCTCAGATCCGCAATGGTGCTGAGCCCCAAACGTCTGAAGCAGGAAGTGGAACAGATGCTTGGAGGAGCACAAAAGAAAAGCAAACGTGAAATGATCTGATTATTCTTTGTGGACTCGTTCAGCACCTTAGTGATGTCCCCCTGAATCTGAGTGACCCCTGGCAGAGGAGCCATGGCCTGCAGGTCCACTGCAACAATCTTCACCTCCTCACCCCCTCCAGCCTTCTCACCCCTCTCTTCCCTGCCTCTGCATCGAAAAAAAAAAAAACATATGTCACAATCCTGGTAGAATAAACATCACCTTCACTTGTTTGTTGCTGGTTTTACATGATTTAATGTTCTATAAAGATGTACGACACAGAAGAAGGCAGACCTGAGCTTGCGACTGAGAACCTGACTCCAGCTACCCGGCGCTGCACACAGATCTACGGCCCGGTTCACACCTGAAAGAAGAGCAGCAGTCACTGACAAACAGTTCCAAATTAGCTGTCTGTTCCTTTAGACACACAAATCAGGCTCCCTGCAGGGGAGGCAAGGTTCCCAGAAGAAAACCAACCACACCATATGATGCTGCCAACACCATGCTTTACCTAGGGATAGTGTGTGTTCATGATAACACAGTTTAGCAGGACGTCCATGCCTTGGTAGGTCTGCAGTTGGTCCATCCCCTCTCCATGTCCAGACGGTCAACTGATCAGAGCTCTGGGAGATGTCCAAAGCTTGGGAGATTGTTTTAGAACCTAACCCTACTTTAAACTGAACCAGAACATTTTCCCTGACCTGCCCGTTGCTTTCCTTGGTCTTCATGATGCTGGTTGTTCTCTAACAAACCTTCTTTTTCTTCTTCTATTGTGTTTTCTGGCAGTTTACATCCTGTGTGCATTACCGCCATCAACTGGACGGAGATGTAATTTAGAAATATATTTTCCTATATATCTTTATATCTTAATGAAACTAAATTATATCTATACTTACATACTCACACACATACACACTAAATCCTCCCAGCTAATTCTGTATCTTTTAAATATTTAATAAGTGCTTTAATTATCTTATCTGATTGATGCTTTCCTAATAAATCAGCCATCTTTACTGAACTCCCCAATACCCTTCCCAGTTCTTTCCTCTCTTTTATATATTTTCTACAATAAATCAAAACATGTTCTACTTCTTTGATTTCTCCACAATAAGAACAATTACCTGTTGGATGTTTCCCTATTATTTTTAAACCAGTATTTAAACTAGTATGCCCTATCCTCAACCTGTTTATCCATATTTCCTCTCTTCTATTCATTATACTATTATATCTTATGATAATATCTTTCTGTATTTTATATAAATGTCTTCCTTTTTCTTCTAAATTCCATCTCTCCTGCCATATATTATTTATTTTATCTTTAATAATTACTTTTATTTCTTTCCTACTTAGCGGAACATCATATTCAATTTCTCTTGCCATAACTGCTTCTTTAGCTAATTTATCTACTTTTTCATTACCCAAAATTCCTTTATGTGCTGGAACCCATGTGAATTGAATACTTTTTTTTGTTGCTTTATACCATATAATAAATAACAGAAAGCCTCCAGAAACAGAACAGCTGTGTTTATGGTCAGATTCTGCCGCACACAGCTGGAAACTGTTGACTAATTAGGTTGGTTCTAAAGGAAATAAGAAATAAGAAGATAAAGGGCGGCACAACACAAAAGTCCCCTTGATTTTCCAGATTCTTATTAGTAAAATTGCTTTTCCCTTCACTTCTCAATCACGCACTACTTTTTGTGTGCTTGTCACTTTGCTGCTGGTGTTCCTGAACTTCTCCGCTGAAGTTTAATAAAGGATATTTCTGTTCTATTCTAAATGTTTTGAAATGTCATCAAATTTAAATAAAATTGACTGATGTTTACTGTTGGACAGTGAAACAGCTCAAGGGGTATGAATACTTCTGCAAAGGCCTGTCTTTATTTTGTTATATGTTTTCTCTAAACACACATCTGGTGTCCCATGGGTCTCACCTGAAAACAAGTTGAACTCATTGTCGAGCTGCAGCAGCTTAAAGGCGCTCCTCGCTCTCCAGCCCTCTTCTTTGGCCAGGCGGTAGTAAATATCCCGCTTGTCTTTGGAGGAGCGACCCATCCTGGAGCTGTAGCCAGAGGCACAGCAGCAGATGTTTGATCAGGACCACTAAGGTAGGAGGATGGCTACAAGGAACATAGAACAGGGGTGTCAAACTCCGGTCCTCGAGGGCTGGTGTCCTGTAACTTGTGTCCCTGGTCCAAAACCTGCCGTATTGAATCCAATTGTTTTGATTTTTTAACTACTCAGAGATGAATGAGTAGTTGATGTGACTTTGGACTCACTTTAGTACGCTGGGGACTCTTGATGAAATTATTTC
This sequence comes from Fundulus heteroclitus, assembly GCF_011125445.2. Taxonomy (NCBI): domain Eukaryota; kingdom Metazoa; phylum Chordata; class Actinopteri; order Cyprinodontiformes; family Fundulidae; genus Fundulus; species Fundulus heteroclitus. The sequence goes on along the minus strand of NC_046362.1, from coordinate 2,491,422 downwards.
TGATTCTACTGATCAAGCTATGATGTCTGGAAAGTGGCTCTGCAGACAGATTTCAGGGAAAAAAATAAGATTGGTAATTCCACTTGGTTTGGAAAGCTCTTTTCTCTTAATAAATGAAATCATCACTTGAAAACGGCTTGTTGGAAATACTGGGGCTATATTTGTCTCATAGTAACGTGATGGATGATGTGATGAGTGACAATAAAGCAACAGCAGAAGAAATCTGTAAACCCTTTCAGCACACTGTCATATTGCATGCATCATATTTCTGAATTACTAATTATTATATTACTAGATTTCTCAGATTCAGATTTTCTTCAATTAGGATTAAGAAATCTAAACCAACAACAGAGATAAAACGGGGATAATGAGTTTGTGGCAGACAAAAAATCATGTTTGTCCGAAGTTTCAGCCGAACATCGCTCGGTTTTTCCTTTTTGTATTCATGCAGCCCAGAGCAGATATAGGCCACCCCTTACAAGGTTTAAGATGTAAAATCCCCACCTCCGTTTAAATATTTAAAAACGCTTTAACACATTTTACCTCACGTCCACGTCTTGTTCCTCCCTTCTGTTGACGACTGAAGGACCCCTCTGCTAGTAGCCCCAGATGCGCCTGTGTGAAAATCACAATCCGATTGTCTTTAAATTAATAAAAACAATATAAATGTTGTGGATGAGCACAATAAAACGGGAAAATAGACGCTATTTTGTTAATTTAACCTTATATTTTTTTATTTTCTTATTCATGAATGGTGTCCACAAGATGGCGCCACCTTCAAGTTGGAAGATCGGACAGAGAGGACTATGCACTACACAGCATAGCAGCACGCACAGCAGTAGAAATCACTATTTGCTTGATCATGTCTAACGAGCAGAATGACTGAATTAAAAGGGAAAAAAGCTTTACTGAAAAATCGTGACAAAAAATTATTTCTTTTTTTAAATACAAAATACAAAACACTAGAAATTATTGGACCTGTCCAGGGTGTACCCTGCCTCTCGCCCAGTGAACGCTGGAGATAGGCACCAGCAACCCCCGCGACCCCATGAGGGATAAGCGGTTTGGAAAATGGATGGATGGATGGATAGAAATTGTTGTCACTGATTGGTTCTACACTTTTTCAATAAAAGTGTAATATTTCATTTTCACAACCAAAAGAAGAAAATTGGGTCTTAACCCATTTTTCCCTAGCGAACGTGAAATGTGCCAAAGATGACTAAAAGCTGAACAATATAATGCACACTATTTGATGATATCCATTCAATACAAAATGAAAGAAAGAATAAATGGAAAAGACACCAACATCATCAATATTTATCTTGAGTGTTTGAAGTATTTTTTTTAATTAGAATTTAAAGTCACAGACTATCATTATGTTAATACTGCAGCATAATTATTTGGATTTTTTAACAAATTCTGAGTATGTCAGAAGAATTTTGACCTACTAGCACAATTCCTTTTTTAAATAATAGATGATAAAAACAGATTATGTGTTGTGATATGATATGTATCATTATTCCACATCATTGTTATTCTACATGTCACTTAAAGTTAACATAAGAGATGTACAGGAAGAAGCAGGAGAGCAAGCTCCAGCAGAACAATATGAGAGATGTTTGGTCAGGGATGAAGAAGATCACAGGCTTCAAGCAGAAAGAGAATCGAGTAGATGGAAGTCTGAACAGAGATGATGAACTGAACGCTTTCTTAAACAGGTTCGGTTAAGGAACAAGCTCAGCATCCTCCACTCCTGCCGACACCCAAACAGTCATCACACCCTCCCTTTGACACAAAGCTTCTTGGTTACACTTGAGATGTTTTATCTTCTGCCTCAGCCATTAACCCTTCTGCATGTTTGCTCTCAGCAGAAAAAAGTGTGCTTCTCCCTTTGCATCCCTCTTCCATTTTTCTGTCGCTAGAAGTCATGTGAAGAGGCAGCTGGAGAGACAGAACCGGTATAAGGCTGCTGGTCCAGATGGTGTCTGCCTCAGAGTCCTTCAGGCCTATGCAGAGCAGCTCTCTGGGATTCTACAGCTCCTCTTCAACGTTGGCCTGACCAAGGAGAAGATTCCAGTGTTGTTGACCTCCTGCATCTTTCCGGTACAGACAAAAACTCACCCAGCCATCTTCAATGACTTTAGACCTGTTGGCCTGACATCCCACATCATGAAGGTCCTAGATAGACTCCTGCTGGCTCACCTGAGTAAGCAAACAAGCAGCCATCAGGACCCCCTGCAGTTTGCTATCACCATGGAGTTGCAGTTGAAGATGCTATCATACACCTGCTTCAACAAACCCACTGTAATTTAGACACGGCAGACAGCACTGTGAGGATCATGTTCTTTGAATTCTCCAGAACATTTAACACAATTCAGTCTGATTTATTTGTCAAAAAACTCCAGAAGACTCCAGAAGGTGGAGGTGTCAACAATCACCTGGATCAGAGACTACCTGACAAACAGACCACAGTTTGTGAGACTGAAGGGTCATGTGTCTAACCAGGTAGTCAGCAGCACAGGAGCATCACAGGGGACTGTACTCTCACCATTCATTTCACTCTTTACACCTCAGATTTCCAATACAAGACAGACCCCTGTCATCTGCAAAAATGTTCAGATGAGTTTGGAGTCGTTGGATATATCAGCGATAGACAGGAAGCTGAGTACATGGAGCTGGTGGACAGCTTTATGGCATGGTGTGAAAACAATCATCTCATTCTGAATGTGGATTACACCAAGCAGATAATTGTAGATTTCAGGAGAAATAGGAATAAGACAATCAAAATTACATACTGGGAGAAGAAATAGAGGTGGTGGAGGAGTAGGAATACCTCAGTAAGTGAGGGGATTGAAATTGTTTTCAGAAACCATGATAAAAGAGCTCATCTGAGAGAGCCTTTTCTGTAAACATCAATCACTGTGAAGTATGGCTGCATGATTAAAAAAGAAAAGGTCCAAAACTGCAAGGAACAATTAGATCTTGATGAAGCGGCCTCTCGCTCTTCCTGTCTCATTCACTAAAACCCACCTCACCTGGTTCGTAGATTTGGCAGCAAAGGAAGAAAACAATTATCAGAGACAAAACACTTAGAATATACACATATTTATTACAATTGGAATTCCAAGTGGAGACACACACTTACCACGTTATCCTAAAACCCCATTTTAGTAAAGCTCGGAGTCCACTCTACCGTGTCGGCTGCAAGCGGTGTCAGAAGAACCCGCCCAGGGGCACATCAATTCATAGGCTGGCCCTCTCACTGGGCCCCTTCACTGTGTTCGTGACTGAATGATGGGGGGAGGGGGATGGGGGCTACACACACTCATTCACTATGTACTTGTGTTCTCACAAGCAAAACAGATCAAAATTCCAGTGTCAGCCAAGGTGCTGACTTCTTGATACATTTTCGCCAGATGTTTTGAGTTTACTGAGATAAACATTATGAACAATAAAAAAGCTTTTACCATAAACCTTCCTCAAGGCTACCCCCCATAAAACCTCCTGTGAATCTTACTTGTCTGGTATCATACAAGAAAGTTGGGTGAATTTATAGCCTTGAGTGAGCCTGTAAGCTCCTTCCAATTTGGACTCCAGGCCACACAGTTTAACTATATTATTTAAAATGTGGGTAACTCTTACTGCTTTAATAAAAATACATGATTAACACAACAACAGATTATATATTTCCATAACAATCTGCAGACAGGATCACTGGGTCTGACTTTCCCTCCAACCAGGTACAGCTCTAGGGAGAGGAACAGTACAGCTAACATCTCTGTAAACCCCACATATTCTGGCCCTCATTATAAGCGAAGTACTTCCTCTTGGCCAACAGAGGTCACTCTTGCCATTTAAATAGCATTTGTTTTGTATAAAATTAGTGTATAACAGTGCCTTTTAGTGGCTAATAGTAGTAAGCTAAGTGACTAGCAGCCATTTTTAATCCAGCTCTATAAGTGTAAACATGTTGATCCACCTCTCCCCTCATTTCTTCATTTGGACCCTTGGAAAATCATAATCTGTAAATTGGCTTGTCACAGTAAGTGTTATATTATGTTTTCCGTTCTTTTTAGGGTTCTTTGTGCAGTATTTTTCGTTGTATTTGCTGTAGGAGTGAATTAATGCTGTTAGCTATTAAATGCTAGGTCATTGCCAATGTTGTTTTGTTGTTAAAATGCTGTGTATGTGTCATGTTATTATTTTAAGTTATGTATGCAAAGCATTTATGTTTTTTCCTTTGTATGTTAACAGTTTGACAATATCAACATGGTCTTCAGCTGGAACCATACGTGTTTAGCTCACTGTCTAAGTTACGTTAGATACACTAGTGGAGGGCAGCAGACCACACATCCTGCACATGGAACTGTTCAGACTCTCTTTTTAAGGTTGGGGCTGAGGGTGCTCCCTGTCTGACATTTTAATCAAACAGATTATGAAAAAGGCCAAAAACCATCCTAACCAACAGAGACCATCCTCTTTTAAAGGAGTTTGTTCTACTTCCCTCAGGACGTGGTGCAGGTTGTCATCAAAAAGGTGCAATCTGTACAAATATTCTTTTGTCCCAAGCGCTATCAACGCCCATCCATCCATCCATCCATCCATCCATCCATCCATCCATCCATCCATCCATCCATCCATCCATCCATCCATCCATCCATCCATCCATCCATCCATCCATCCATCCATCCATCCATCCATCCATCCATCGTCTTCCGCTTATCCGGGGTCGGGTCACGGGGGTAGCAGCTTCAGTAGGTAGGCGTTCCCAGGCCAGCCGAGAAATATAGTCTCCTCCCGGTGGGACGTGTCTGGAACACCTCACCAGGGAGGCCTCCAGGATAGGGTGACCAGACATCCCTGATTTCCGGAGACTGTTCCCGTTTTGGACCACCTGTCCCTGGAAATGTCTCCGATTTTACCGAGGGGGAAAAAGTTGCGTGTAGACTGTTATTACGGTAGAGCTGTTGCACGCAGAAACAGCTATTACGGTAGCTGGTTGCGCTGCTGATAATATAAAGATGAGGAATAGAGCACACCACTAGATGGCGGTAATGATCCTTTTGGATGTCAGCTGCCATTAAAACCATTAAAGTGGGAGTTCGTTTTTCACAACCTGCGGTAACTTATGGGGAGCTGGTCTGTGTTATAGTAAGTGTGTTAATCGATTCATTTTATTTGGATCGGGCTGATCCTGTGATGAATGTTTGGTTTGTGTCCAGGTTAAAAAATAATCAATAAAAACTAAGACAAGACCACAAGTTGCTGCTCACATGAGTAAAAGATACTCGAATAAAATGTTACAGAATGATTGAAAACTCTTTGTAAGGCGCTAATCTGGTAAGCTGGTTCTCCAGGGATCAACAAGGGTTCATCTAAAGATGTTTTAGAACTGATTGGTGACCTTTAGTTTATATTTCAGATAGTTAGTTATAAGTAGAGTTATTACAAGTTGTTTTGCTGATTTTTGGTTAGGATTTATGAGCATAGATTTCCAGGCTTAGGTCAAGCTTTTCTACTACTCAGTTTGGATATATGAAAGTTCCTCATGAAAAAATTAGTCAGTAACAGGAGAACTGAATGAGACAAGATCTACATGATCTGAGAATGATGGAGTCAGAGATAACCACCTGTTTAATGTCCATTTGTGTTGTTTTTGCTTGTAGCTCCAAATATTGTAGTAATAAGCATGTTTAGTATTTAATCAGATGAGATAATAATAAAAATAACAATAATTGGAAGTTTTCATGTTGTACATTCTAATGTTTTTGGAACTGATTTTAATTATATAATGTCTGTTTTAGAATAATGTAAGATTGATACAAGAGGAGAGAGGGAGAAGATAAGAAGTCAGAAAGGAGTTTAAATGAGTGGAGGAAAATAGGAACACTGATGGAAAGAAGGGTTGACAAGAAGGGAAAAAGATTTATTAATAAAGTTCAAGTGATAAAGCGTTGACACGATTTAAGTGATAAACTAACATAATGTAATGTAGTGTGTGAAGTATGCTATGTAAAACAGAGTGGCTTTATACTCAGGTTTGAGTTGAGTATCCCAATGTCTGAGGATATAACCTTTTTCTGGTATACCACCGGCTTGGTATTACCAAGGGAGTTTGAGGGGGAAGATCGCCAGAGCAAGATCTGAGCGGGTGGTCAGGAGTCTGGTCTTCGAGGCACAGAGTCACACAGGTGAAAGGTTCCAAAAACACGAAAAACCGGAGAAAAACAGGAGACAAAAGGTTAGATCCAAAAACAGGGATTGCAAAACTCATGGGTATGAAGCTCAGGAGACAGATCAGTGGCCTAGGCATACCACAACGGAGTAACACTCTGACATCCTCCTTATAGTGTGGACCGACGCTGCTGAACCAGCTGCAGGTGTGTGCGCCCCCCCCCCCCCCACCCCCCCCCCACACCTGTCATCTGCAAACACCTGCGGAACAAAGCAGAGAAGGCAGAACCGGCAGAAACTGTGCGGCTCTACCAGCTGAGTCCTGACACTTACATTGAATGCAATTCTTCCATTTCCATAAAAACGTTTGTGTATCACTGAGATATATCTCGTGCAGCCTCACCTTAAAAATAGATTTCACAATGGCAGACAAAGTAAAGGTCCTATAATTCAGAGTGATATATATTAGATTAAATGATGTTAGACTTTCTGCTTCAGCCTCAGAGTGGTGACAGGATTTATAGATAGGTCACACACATTATTCTGCAGAATATGAAGAAAAATGTTTGATTTAATTTAATTGAAAGCCTCTCCATTTCCTGACTGGATATATGAGCTATTCTTCCCGGAGTCTCTTTTCATTTCCATTACAAATATTATTTAATATAATCTCTCTCTCTCTCTCTCTCTCTCTCTCTCTTTTATAGATAAGATACATAAAAACATTTGAAACTTTAAATCATCACCATCAACGCCACTATATTTGCTGGTTTTCTTCAAATTAGCAGAATCTTTCCAGTTATCAAATTATTGCTCAGTATTTAGTCTTCCCTCATATATGTATAAAACTGCAACAACCAATCATCATCAACTGCTGAATAACTTATAATTTACTAATCAAAATATATATTTGTATCAGAAATCTGTTAAAACAGCTCACATAATGATTTTTAATGAATTATACAATTTATATAAAATTTTCTTTAAAACCTAAGGTCCCAACTGAAACCCAATTATTCACAATTTTATAATTGATCTACTAGGATAGACTAAATTGGTAGTTGCAGTCCTAAAATATACTTTAGAAAATCATGTTACTCACAACAGAACCTGAGAAATTAATGTAATAATATTAAAAATCATAATTGCTGCTAACAAGTAGGTAATACTGCTCAGAATTCATTCTTGTGTAAACAGAAAAAGTTTTAACTTATTTTGAAATCATATTTTATTATTCTCTGATATCAAAAATCCAGGTAATGCTCTGTAAAAAAAGCTCTCTGTATTTAATTAGTTTTGCAACAAATACTATAAGTACTAAGTAACTAAGTATTTTTGTAATGTTAATGTTACTAGAAAATACTTCCATCTGCATTGATCATTAACCAAGCCAAACTATGATGCATTGACGTTACATTAGTTTCAACCCAAAACAATTAGCACCGCCTTAATTTGACCAACTTCTAACTTGTGTAAATTAGTCTCACTTATGTTTAACAAAACAAGCAAAACATTTATAAAAAATGCAACCCACCATTTACTGAATTTGCCAGCGACTTCAGAAAACAAACATGCCCAAAGTCGTTTATATGCACAGACTTGGCAACACTGCTTACAACTGATGCATAATCTAAATTAGAAAGGAGTGTAATGACCAGAAATAGAGGACCAAGAATTCAGCCAGACAAGATCAGATAGCTTAAAAAACAGTTTGAGACGTAAACTGCTGAAGGTCAAGGATGAATCACCAGCATCTCGGACAGGAACCACTGGAAGTGAAGACGACAGGTTAGTGACCAGAACAAGGCTTTGAGGGATGTAACAGTCACTGGAACTTCGGTCACTAACCTTTTCACAATCTGGAAGCAAGCAGGGATGGTGAGTGCAGGCTCCTGTTAGTGGGGAATGTCACTGGTGAAGCCCAAAGTTTGATCAGGGAAACTTTAATGATTTTACTCCTGGGACTGGCAGGTAATTGGTGGTCAAAAAACAGGCACCGGGTCAGAACCGTGATGACAGAGAGAGACAGGATGGTCAGGGGGAATAACCAGAGTCCGAAGTCCGAGAGCAGATCCAGGGTCCGAGCTGGGTGATCAGAGATTCAGGGAAAATCCAAAACAGGATCCGGGGGCAGAGTCAGGGCACAGAAGCAGGTCAGAAAATCCAGGGAACACAACAATCAGGTCCAACAGGGGTTAAGCAGGCTCAGAGAATCAAACAGGTCAGAAATACGCAGGCAGGCAGGCAGGATACAGAACGCTAGATTAAACTCACCGGTGGCTCGTAATAATCTGGCACTAGTGTCTGGTCAGAGAGCTGGTTATTTAGTCAGAGGAGCAGGTGGCTGATGAGAACGGGGCGGAGATGCACAGGTATGTCACATGGTAAATCAGACCAGCACTAGTGCCAAGATCATGACAAGGACAAGTGATTGAACTTGTTGCTTGGTCATCCACTAGTGAATACATTTACTACAATTTTTAATACTGAGGAGAGGACAGATCAAAAGTTAGCACACAGCTTCAGTCGCTTCAGCGAAAAACCACTAATCAGGCCCGAAATCTGGGAGTAGTGATGGACTCAAACCTGAACCTCCAAAAGCATCTAAAGACAGTTACAAGCTCGGCTTTCTATTACCTGAAGAACATTTCTAGGATTAAAGGACTAATGTCTCAGCATGACCTGGAAAAGCTAATCCATGCGTTTATTTTTAGTCGAATAGATTACTGCAACGGTGTTTTTACAGGTCTGCCTAAAAAGTGGATCAGACAGCTGCAGCTGATCCAGAACGCTGCTGCCAGCGTCCTCACTAAGACTAAGAAAGTAGAGCACATCACCCCAGTTCTAAAGTCCTTACACTGGCTCCCTGTATCTCAGAGAATAGACTTTAAAATACTTCTGTTAGTCTATAAATCCCTAAATGGTTTAGCACCTAAATACATCACAGACTTGTTATCAGTGTATCAACCCTCCAGACCACTCAGGTATTCTGGCTCCAGCCTACTCTGCATACCTAGAACCAGAACTAAACAAGGAGAAGCAGCATTTAGTTCCTATTCTCCACTTATCTGGAACAAACTTCCAGAAAATTGTAAAGGTGCGGAAAGCCTGAGTTCCTTTAAATCAAGATTAAATGTTTAGGATTGCCTTCAACTGTTCTAGTTAACTGAATCACCACTTTTTGGTTCTATTTTCTATCTACATTTTATTCCTACTTGCTTTTATTCTGTTTTATTTTGCTATATTTTAATCATGTAAAGCACTTTGCATTGTCCTTGTACTGAATTGTGCTATATAAATAAATTTGCCTTGCCTTGCCTTGCCTATACTTCTTGATTGGTCCCCGATAGTTTAGAGTCCACTATTACAACAACAACTTTGCTTGTTGTACTTGTTTAATTGCTTTATTTCCTAAAGTTGGGTTTAACATAGGCATCAATTGGATGGAAATGTTTTCAACAAACTATCATGCATTCAGCTTTTCAGTAATAATAATTAATTTGTTGAATCCTGTCCATTGTATGACTGGATTAGAATCCTGATTTAGAATTCAACTGACATGCTGTCTATGCAGATGCAAACAATGTGGTGTCATCTGCATATATAGCCATAGCGGTAACAAACCCACAAAATCAGGAGATCCAGTAATTCAGCTGACACTCGGGTCAGTTTACCACATTCGGAATAACTTGAGCCTGAGAACAGTTTATATGCATGTTGATCGGATTATGAATTGGCATAAACCACCCCTCTCATTCAGAATACAATTTCATTCCGATTGAGCTTAATCTGGTCACAATATTCCGAATGGCTTGCTTACATGACACTTTTTTTTATTCCAATCGGCCCTTTATTCCGATTATTTTTGTCCATGTAAACATGGCTATTGTGATGGAAAGATGCTTTTCCTTAAACTTGTATTGATCATGTCAGAAACAGGCAGTGAGATGAAATCTACTACAGACTTTAACAATTTGATTTAAACAATGTTAGTACCAGAGGGTTTATACTTGCAACAATTTTTTAACATGATCTACTGTCACTTCAAAAAATTAGAAAGTCATTTTTTTCAGTTGGTATTATATTGTCACCTATAAATTCATATGAAATAGTTCCCTCCTTTCTGAACTTCATGGTATGGTTTCTGAATTTCGTTTTCAAAAAATGTGTTAATAGAAATATCCTCACAGCGCCATTATTGCAGCAATTTCTAACAAAATCAGCTGTTCTGGAATCAAAGCGAGTTTTCCTGCTTAGGCCCAGATTTCATGGGGAGACTCCAATTTTGTTGAAGCTAATGTCTGAAATATCCCCAAGGTGACATTGCTCTGTTATATCTCTTGCCCGAAGATTGTATTCAATGTTTAATTTATTTGTCCAACTAGAGACAAAAATTAATATTCTTTCTTTGCTATGTTGGTGTGGATAGCTTTTTCCTTTATTTAAAAAAATCCTTATTTTTTGTATTTCCTCAGATTACTTGTTGTCTGACGTTAACATTTGTTTGATGATCTGGAACATTTAAGATTGAAAAAGAGCCAAAACAGCACAAATCTGTTAGAGGGTACACACTTTTTTTTAATTGAACAGTTAATAGAAAAATAACACAAGGTTTTGCAACTGAAACCATCAGAACAACTGTTCTTTGTTTCCATGAAGTCAGCAGCCTGAAACTGACTCCAAACATTTGCCCTCATCTAAACTTAGCTGTTTCTATTTTGAAAGCTGTGAGAAAGGAGGAACCTCTCTTCAGAGCCAGCCAGCTTCTGGACCTGCAACCTCTCTCTCGTTTCCAGATTTTTGAAAATGCTGAAGCTCTCCTGACTGAACGGTGATGTCAGCAAACAGCAGTGTATCCGAGGAGAACAGCCACTGTGGAGATGCAGACAGTGAGAGGTATCAGCTATGTTCTACGTCTGGTTTCCTTTCAGCCAAGTTAACCATAGTGATTGGAGACACACACTTTTCAGAAGAGAGGATGTTCCTTGTCCAGAATTGCGACTACTTCCGAGCCCTGTACCGCTCTGGAATGAAGGAGTGTAACCAAGACCAAATCCACCTGCAGTGTCCAGGCGCCCGAGGCTTCTTCATTGCCTTGGCCGTCCTGCGGGGCGAGCTACCAGCTTTGGGTGAAGACGACATTGTGGAGGCTATTGAATGTGCGGCTTTCCTGCAGGTGACTCCACTCACAAAGTATCTTATTGACCTTATTGACACTGACAACTGTTTGCTACTGTACCACACTGCAGCAACATTCGGCCTGATTGAACTTTACCATGCTGCTGCACTCTTCATTCGAGACATGTACAGCGACCTGGAGGCTGAGATTCAGAAGACCTTACCATCAGAGTTGACCTCTTACATAGAGTCTTTGCCACCCAGTGTTTTTGTAGCGGTAGGGGCCCACGTGACCTGTGGCGTGGATAACAGCATACATTCTGCCTCCAGGACAGTCTGTTACCTCGATGAAACTAGAAACAGCTGGAAAATCCTGACAGATCTTCCACTAGAGGCCAGCACCTCCATGGCCGGCGTGACCGTGTTAGACAACAAACTCTACATCATTGGCGGCGTTCATGGAGTTCACAAGCAAGCTGTTGAGGCTTGCTTCTGCTACAATGTTGAAGAAAACAGCTGGACCAGGATTGCTCATCCAGCACAACTGCGCTATAATTTGAGCCTTGTTGGTGTAGATGGTTTCCTTTATGCTATAGGAGGAGAATATGAGCGAACTGCGATGTCATCTGTGGAGAAATATGATGTTGAGAGCGGGAAGTGGACATTTGCTGCCCACTTACCTCGGCCTGCTGCGGGGGCGGCTTGCACCAAGACCATGGGCAGGATATTTGTGTGTTTATGGAGGCCAATGGAGACCTCAGAGATCTACGAGTACATCTCAGGGAAAGACGAGTGGCTCCTTGTTACCGTGCTGATCCGGCGCCAGAGCTACGGCCACTGCATCATCGGCCACAGAGACAACATCTACGTGATGAGAAATGGCCCTTCTGATGACTTTCTTCGATGCCTGATGGACTGTTACAACCTAAACTCAGGACAATGGTCCTCCCTGCCTGGACATTTTGCCAACAGCAAAGGTTCACTGTTTACAGCTGTGGTAAAGGGGGATTCTGCGTTCACACTCAACAGAAGCATGACTCTAGAATACAGAATTGAAAGTAAAAACTGGAAGCCCAGGCGACAGATGAAAGGTTTCCCTAGAAGTGGGTCTGTGTGGACTTTCCTGCTCCGATTGCCAGACGCTCACATGACCCAACACTGACTTTAATTAGGCTATCACAAAGTAAAGTTAGACTTTTTTATTTTGATATGGGCTTCTATATTTGCAGGGACCTATGTATGATTTCTGTTAATGATCAAAAAGAACAGTGCATTTGTTTTATTTGCTGACATCAGTTTAGGAAGTCTTCTTTTTCAAAAACTTGCTAAAGCTGTTTAATGTAGTACTGAAATTGTTGGGTTTCCAGACTGGAAGAGGGAAACACATCATCCATCACTACATGATGAATCAGCCAAGTCAGGTACAAACATCTCACATGTAGAGTACAATAACCAGGCGTGAGGAAAACAGGACATTTTGCCAAGTTAAAAACCATAAACTTTGGTCTATTGCACTATGAATTTATTGGATGGACCAACATAAAGAAGTAAAGAATTGTGAAGTGGAAAAAACGGTTTTCAGATATCTTACGATCAAAATTTTGAAATGCATGGCTTAGATGTGTTTTCAGCCCTTTCTGATTCAATACTTTTCTCAATGCAGTAGAACCACTTGTTGCTGCAATCAGCTGCAGTTGTTTAGGGGTATGTCTATCAACTTTGGATATCCATATACTGATATTCCTGCGCAGCCTTCTGTACAAAATAGCTCAAACAAAGTCAAGTTGGCCGGACTTTTCCTGGGGAAATTCTAACTCATGGATATGTTTTGATCTAAACCATTCCATTGCAGCTCTGGCTGGATGTTTAGGATGGCTGTCCTGCTGGAAGGTGAACATCTTCTGCTGCCACTAACAGGTTTTTCTTCCAGGATTGTCCTGGATTTAGATTCATCCTTTTCCCATGAACTCTGACCAATTTCTCTGCTCCTACTAAGGAAAAGCATATCCACAGCATGATGCTTCCACATCCATGTTTCACAGCAGATATGAGTTATTTATGTAGCCTGACAATTACCTGAGAAGAGCACGTTCCTCTGTTTTGTGTACCTACATGGCTTGTCGCACACTGCAAATACCATTTGTTATGGCTTTCTGTTAAAAAATTACATTTCTCCCCCCTCTTCCATACAGACTAGATTTGTAAGTAAATATTAAAGTAAACACTTACCAGTTGTCATCCCAAAAGATTCTCCCTGCTCTCTGCAGCTCCCCCAGAGGTACCATGGACCCTTTGGCTGCTTCTCTGATTACTGCTCTCCTCCCAAGAAACAGAGCAGCAGCTTTATAGTCAGATTCTGCTCCTAACAGCTGGACTCTTTTCACTGACTGGGACTTCTATAGGTAGTGTTTGCAATGAAGTTTATTAATGGGTGTCAAAGTAAAAGGAAGCTGACAACAAACAGATGACTTTTAGATTTTTATTTTCTAAAAAATAAAAGGGAACCTTGTGCTTTTTCTTTCCACATGAAATTGGTCCGTGTTAGACTATTGCTGGAATCCCAACTTGCCACATTGCACTCTGCGGTTGGAACATGATAAAATGTGAAAAAGACCATGAATACTTTTGGAGCCCATTGTAAATTTAAGGAGCATTTTAACTGAACCTTGGGTTAAATGAGTCAAAACTACACCGGCTTCCAGAAAAATCCCTTCCTTCCTAGATGTGCAAAAGAAATGTATGCACATTACATATTGTTACGGAAATATATAATCACTTTTTGTATTAATTAGTAGTAAGAGTTACCTAAGTTATAATTACTACTGTAAACTTTGTGGTCTGTAGTCTACATAAGATGGAGTCTGCAGGGTCACTCAAAGCTATAAATTTACCCAGCCTTCTTGTGGAATACCAGGCAAGAGTCACAGGTGGTTTTATTGGGGGTAGCCTTCGGGAAGGTTTATGATATTCTGGGTGTGTGTGTGTGTGTGTGTGTGGGGGGGGGGGGGTAAATTTGTAATTTCAAGTGGGAGAATATTGTAATTCATTTATGTATATTCCAAATGTTTTGTCTCTCATAATTGGTTTCTTCCTTTGCTGCCAAATCTACGAACCGGGTGAGGCGGGCCTTAGTGAATAAGACAGGAAGATCGAGAAGCCGCCTTGTCAATATTAACTTTCTCCTTTTTCAACTGTTGGAAATGCATCTTATTACCCACTTAGTTAATTTTTGATAACATCAAACCTTTTCTGTTGAGTTCCCTTTATGGTCACCTTCTTTTTTTCCCAATTAGAATCATCATCTGTAAGAAAATATTGATTTTGGTCTATATCTACCACACTGTTTACTTTATACACTCCTGGATTTGGGATTCTGTTTTCCAGCTTGTACATTACATCTGATATAATTATAAATCTGTTTGGACTTATGATGGTATGAGGAGTGAGGAAAGTCCTCTCCATCTGGTTCTCTTGTGTGTGAATTGCTTGCAGTGAAAAATAAAAGGGAGAAAGTCTACTTTTTAAGTCAGCAATGATATTGGTGATTTAAAAAAAAACCTAAGAGGCAGAGGAGAACATTTCTGCTGTTCTTCGTACTTGAATTAACTGGAGTTACTGAATAAAGTAGGTTTTGATGTTCGCTCTTGGTGCGATCTGGTGGCCAACAATAACAAAACATTAGCAATAGGAGAGGCTGAGTAGGAGCTGCATGGAGAGTCCTGGTGTGGAGGTACAGACCCTGTTGGAGAACCTTTAAGCCCAAATCAGAAAAAAACATTGAGGAGGTTCTCTGGATGGGTTATTCTTTCTTGAAATGTTTCGTCTCTTCTCCAATACACAGTGACATCGGGGTAACAAAGCAGCCGCTGGCCAAAGGGATATAACCTGTCCAACCAGATTGATAAGGTGTAGCACTCTCCGTTCTGCACATTATTAATCTGGGACTGCTTCCATCTAATCTGGACAGGGAAAGGAGGGACATGCAGCAGAACTCTCTGAGCTGATTGGGCGAAGCGACACCTAGAGACTTCCTACCAAATGTTGCTTTTTAGCCAATCACGGTATCAAATGAAAATGTAAGCAGCAGCCGTCATGAGAAACCACAACAAGGTAAACTAGTCAAGGCACTTGTTGCTGTTCTACTTTCAAAGATGAAATTTTGGATTCTGACAAAACACGGTTGATAGTAGCAGCTATATGTGCATCCTCCCGCACTGTCATGTTCACTCGGTTCCATTGTGGGCTCGCCAGCTCTTGCTTTCGTCACAGCTGGTACGTCCCGCCTTAAACCATAATGTGGCTGACCATAACTGTTTTTGGTTTGGTACCCGAAACGGTTGAGGCGGAAGCGGTACAAGATGGATTCTCGTGTGTTTTGTAAGCATGAGAAGGCATTAAATCAATGCACTTTAGTAAGTAAAGTGTATTTATTACGCACCTTTCACACATAATCACAAAATGCTGTACAGAAAACCAATAAAACAACAATTAAAATAAGATAAAATAAGATAAAATGACAATAAAATCAACATTCAAGGCCTCTTTGAAAAATAAGGTTTTAACTGCTTCTTAAAAGAGTCCCTTTTTGTTTTTAATCTGGTCCGTGGCACAACTAACAGAATCTGAGCTTCTAAAAGAAGGGAACAAGCATAATTTGTAAGAATACATAAGTAATCTGAAGCCTGGTTGTTTAGCGCTCCTGTGTTACTGTAAGAATTTTAAAGTGAAACCTGAACATTATTGGTAGCTAGTGTAAGGAATATAAAATATGGGTGATGTGATCTTGCTTTCTGGAAGAAGTCAAAAGCCTGGCTGCAGCATTTTATATGGTTTGGAGGCTTGAGAGTGAAGATTTATCCAACCCAGTAAATAGAGCATTACAATAATCTAAGCATGATGATACAAATACCTGAATTAGTTTTTCAAATTCGGCTGAGGAGACCACATGTCACAGTTTAGAAATGTTGTTTAAATAATAATAATAATAAATAAAAAAAACAGGAGCGAGACAGAGATTTCACATGTGAGTGAAGGCCCAGAGAAGAATTAAAAATTACACCAAGATCTCAGATGCTGGACTTCGGAATAGGACAAAATGTAACAAACCTGACTGATTATAGAATAAAGAGCAGGATGGCGCTATAATCATTGTCTCTGTTTTTTTTTTTTTGGTGTTTAAAATTATGTAATTGCTGGAAAGCCAATAACCGATCATAGATAGACAGTGGACAGTCTGTCCAGCTGATGAATTACCAAGGGCAAGGTGCAAGCAGTGGGTGATCACATAGACATTATATACGTAGACACTTCATTGGGCGCAGGTTTGTATGTCAACGTATATATATATATATATATATATATATATATATATATATATATATATATATATATGAATGAGAGAGAGAGAGAGAGAGAGAGAGAGAGAGAGAGAGAGAGAGAGAGAGAGAGAGAGAGAGAGAGAGAGAGAGAGAGAGAGAGAGAAATATATATGTGTATGTGTTATGAATATAAAAATCAATTGGTTAAATCTAAACATTGTGGTCTTCATTATTTCCTAAAACTGTGTGACCCTTTTAAGATCTGGTATAGACACAGATTAGCAACAGACTTTTTGGGGGAGTATAAAAGAAATAAAATTACTAATATGAGAAAAAAGTCATAGGAGAAAAAAGTAAAAAAAAAAAAAAAAAAAGACAAAAGTGGTAATATTATGAGAAGAACATCATATTATGACAATTAAGGGGGAACATTTCCAGAATAGTCACAGTTTGCAGAATTATCTTAGTCCTGGAGTAATAGGGCCAGGTTAGATTCTTATAATTATTTCTATTCTTTATGAGAATAAAGTCAAGAGAATGAAGCCAAAGGGATATGAAACTAAACTCATAATATTAAAAAAAGAAAATTTTTATTTTTGAGATTAAAGTCCCTCTGATATTGTTTAAGTGACTGAGTCTAATTGCAGATTTGCCACATTCAACATGGATTTTGTTTATCTGTTTGTCTGTTTTAATTTTGCTGTTGGGGATTTTGGTCACATTTCGAATGTTGTAAAGAACTTTGTATATGGTTAATTGAAATATTGATTATGAAGGATAGGCTCACAGGGGCCAAATAAAAATGCATGCCACACTTTTCAGATTTTATATTGTAAAACTAATTAAAACAATAATAAATCTCCATAATAAATCCAACAAATAAGTGTTTGCGCCTCATGCTGTTCTGCACCTTTTCAGTCTTGTAAATATTCTGTTTTTTGTGCATAAATATTCGTACAGGTTTTGCACATTTCTTAAACTCACCCAACTCAGTTGCACAGTTCTTTAATGTTTGGATTATGCCGGTTTTTAACAATAACTGTACAGTATTTTCTTTCTTGTTTGCAAATTTGCCCTTACTTGCAAGAGTCTTCTTTTTGATTTTAGATTTGTACTTTACTTTGCGACTGCATGCTTTCATTTGTCTCTCACGTTCCCCACTGAGGGACAATGAAGGGTATTTATTCTTATCTATTTAATTAGTTTATTTATGTATTTAGTGGACTATGTGTCCGGAATAAAGTTTATCTATATATCTATTTCTGTTCTTCTGGAGCCTAAAATACCTGGAGATCTATTGTTTTGTGCGACAAACTGCACCTCAATTGAAGTGGTTTTGATCCCCGTCCCATACAGAGTGATTTTTAATCCTTGCTTCTTGCGCCATCTAGTGTCCAT
Organism: Fundulus heteroclitus; assembly: GCF_011125445.2. Taxonomy (NCBI): domain Eukaryota; kingdom Metazoa; phylum Chordata; class Actinopteri; order Cyprinodontiformes; family Fundulidae; genus Fundulus; species Fundulus heteroclitus. The sequence continues at coordinate 2,473,414 of NC_046362.1, read as the reverse complement.
GAATGGCGCCGCGTCTGTGGGAGGAGACTGAAGGCTGCAGCCGGAAAACTAATGTTTCTCAGGTTTGGACTTTAGAGCCTTAGGGTGTTGGCGGGGAGGTATAGACCCTGCCGGAGACAAAGTAGAGACACAAACTCACGAAGGAAGCCGAAGACCACAACGCTACGAAGGTCTGCAGCTGCTGCGGTGAGCTTCTAAACTGGCCAGTCAGATTGGTCATGTTTAGCACTCTAGTTCTACACATTATCGCGTTATCTCGTGTTTTTGTGAACGCACAAATACCGCGAGAATTCATCTTTCAGACAAGGTCAGTGAGCTTCCTTTCTAACGTGGCTCCACTTTACTGGGAGCTTCTGCTGTGAAGCATCTTAGGAAGCCATGCTTCTTCAACCATCTGTTGCTCATTCTCTCCTACCTACTCTGTCCTTTAGTATATCGCAGCTGCCTTTGGTCAGAATTACTGCCCGCTTTAGGCACATCTGAGACACGTTCAGTTGAGAAGTTCACCCCTGAGCCTGAAAATTATGGAACAAACACTGTTTCCTTACCATTTGGGGAGATGTGTGATTTGTGCCACCCCCTGTTTCTAGATAACCATAGAAGAAAAATCTCACCACACATATTTTAAAGCCATTTCTATCATCATGCAAAGTACAGAGCATGACAGGTAAACACATTTAAGTAGTATATAACTGCTCAGACAGTTTATATAACAGTTATATAAAAAAATGGTAAATGGACCAAACTTGTATCACTTTTCCAGTCATACTGGCCATGAATGGTTGTGTACAGTTGCTCATAAGAAAGTGACAATGCTATATACTTAAAAACACCACTGACTATGAGAGTTCAGATGTCCATGATGTTGATTAGACAAGGATCCGTCTGCTGGGGACTTTGTCACTGTGAGCTTTGCAGGCGAAACCAAATCCCACTACTGCTTCGGACTGGTTGAGAAGGTTGGTTGTGCCGACATCGGTGCAAAGTGTCTCAGGTGAAGTAATAATAGGTCTGTAGAAGGAAAAGCCCATGCACACCTAAAAAGAAAATGGAGTTATCCCTAGAGAAAATGGGCATAAGAAACTACCTGTGCTCAAACAGTTGGTGGTACAGCCAGAAGGGAGCAACAACTACCCTGTTGCATCATGTAACAGGTTAGGCAACAGGCCATGGGTTTCATTTATAAAGCGTGTGTTCACACAAAATGGGGCCTGAATCTCGTGTGTCACTTTCCATTCAAAAGTTGGGATCTATAAAAAAATAGATTTGATAGGAAAATGTGCGGTCCTCGCAGCAACTCTGACCCATGCGTACACTCATTTTGGAGACAGGGAAAACTGGCGACGCAGACAGTGAAGTAATGCTAGGTGAAGGATGCCGAAGCTTCAAGTGGATATGTCAAAATGTTCAGTTGCAGTTCATTACACCGTCCCCAAGCAGTAGGGATGGGTGTCGTTAAGGATTTGTCGACACTACTACTCTTAACAATATGCATTGATTTTATCCGTATTATCAATACTTATTTTTTAATCAAAGGGGTAAAAAAAAACTAAAAACAAATGTTGACTGGTTTATTTATTTTTTTTAAACATTTGGAACAAAAAAAGAAAATGTTATAAAAATAGAGCAATACAAATTGTTATGTAGAAAAGGCTAAAACACTATCTTGAATAAAAAGTATGCCGTAGGAGAGAACACTGACAAGACAGAAAAAAAAATTATATATATATATATATATATATATATATATATATATATATATATATATATATATATATATATATATATATATATATATATATATATATATATATATCCTCTATAAGATTATTTCAAGCATTAAATATTGTACCTGAATCCAAACTACATTGTTATTATATTATCCAAAATATAGCAGAGGCACCCACAGTGGATGAGGTGAATAAATTAGAGCCTGCATGGGAATCAGTTACAGGGAGGGATCTATAAGTGTTGCAATCTCAAGAGAGAAAAAAATAATAATAAATCCTATTACCTATTAAAGAATCTAGTGGGAACTTTGCTGATGCGTAACTCAATGAGGAAACAGACGAGTCGGTCTCACCTGACTTCACCACACGGAGTCTGATCGCCTGTCAGAACTCATAAGCAGGGGGCTTACAGCTGCCCTCACGGTTTGCTGTAGAGACAGTAAAAACCCAGAAAGATCGGTGCTTTTACTAGTTGCCAAAGTCTGAAACTGTAATGATTTTGCTTGACCAGAACCCGATATTCAGCCGAAACATGGAGCAAATGCTTGAAAGGGGTTTATTCACAGATGGGGGCAGGCAAACAGAAACCGACATAATTCCAGGAAAACAGGCAGGTCAAGCTGCGACGAGCAGAGTAGACGGAGGGAAGTCCTGATGAGGTAAAGCAGGTAGACATGAACAGACTGGGATCAGGCAAGCTTGGGCACAAAGAGTTGGGCAACAGAAAGGCATACAGGCATGTTTGTAACATAAACAACTGCTGGAAGGCTCTTACCGTAGGTTTGAGACATTCTAGCACTAGAAGCTGGTTAGAGCGGGGTTTATATGGAGGAGAGACCAGGTGAAACCATTGAGGGTTGATAGCAGGCCGGGTGGAGGCTGAACAGGTGTGCTGAGTAGTAATTAGATCAGCTCCAGTGCCAGGAACGTCACAGAAACAACAGGAAAACAAATCACTAGATCCATTGCTTGTCCCTTTTGAATAAAAAAAGTCACTAGAGCAGTCTGAAAAATTGCGATTCTTTAGATGGAGAAGATCGGCAAAACAATGTTGTTTGGTTTGGAGTCTCCCTGAAAAATTTAATAAGACCTTAAAAATACAGTTAAGAGGACCGATAAGACTGAAGCTTGTTGGTCTACGAAGACGCTGTGTGACCTGGAGGAGGGTGGGGTGTGAGGTGCCTCCTTTAAAGAGACAGCACCAAAACGAGTTGCTTTCAGACGAAACTCAAAACAGAGTTAAAAGAGGAGCTGCGGGGCAACAATAACGAGGAATTCAGAGCAAAGCATGGCAGTTCAACTTTATATAGGCACAGCTGAGTTATTTAAAAGGAGAAAGGAAGGATTTAAAAGTGTGACATGTTGAATTTCATGTGACATGAAATTGAACGTCTGAGAGGAGTCAGTCTGGCTGCAATTCACCACTTCACTCTCTGCCTCACCAATTTAATTTTCATTTCATTTTTTTCTTTTTTATAGATCCCACCGTGGGAAGTAACGTGCACAAGTTTCAGATCCCAATTTGTGCATACGCAATGAGGCCCCTGATTCTTTAAAATATGCCACAGGTACAGAACCCTAAAACTAAGACTTTATGTAATAGAAAAACGGGTAACAGGAAGACAAAACAGAAAAGGAAGTAAGATAAAATAAAAATGAATTCACATATACATCACATTCACAGCTTCTGTTTTTAATCCTGTTGTTAGCAGTTAAAGATGGAAGAGAAGCCGTGTTGTGTGGCGCTGTCGGTCCAGCCCTCCAGAGGACTTGTGGATGAGAAGTTTGTTGTGCTGGTCCAGAACACCGTCCCTAGTTGCCCATTGACCATCCACGCCTCCCACCAGTGCGAAGATGGACACAGCTGGCATGCGTTCGCCCACTACACTTCTGATGCCAGCGGGGTTATAAACGGTTTGTGGATCTTACTCCAGACGTAGCAATACTCAGCCATGTAACGAGACATGCTGCCAGTGCTTCAATTTTTTGCCTCTCCTTTACAGTTTCAGAAGATTGCAGTGTGGGTGGGACATATTCAGGGGTTGAAGCCATGGGTTTGTTATGGAGCCTCAAACCAGTTCCAGGCAGCAAACCGGGTCTTAGGTTAGCCAGTTATGCATCTGTTGCCTTTCAGTCCAGATTTCACTACCAGTATCACAACAGCGCCTCTCCTTTTATCTACAGGATGAGAAAGAAAAACGTCCAGGCCCCCATGGTGATCACAATCTCTGTTTACAAGGGTCACCTGACAGAGGGTTTTGGGGATCAGGTGCCACTGGCCGGCACAGAGGTGGAGCGCTGGTACATGGCGCCTGGTGTCCGAAGGATCGCAGTCACAGAGGATGGACTCACTGCAACCCTGTTCCTGCCTTCAGGTAAGACAAACCTGTCCAGTTGGTTTAGAGGCAACAGAGTGGTTAAAAAAGTTTTCATACATGTTGAAGGTTTTATAAATGCAGCCGTGAACATTTCTTCATTAAGATAGAATGGGACCCTAACCCTAACGGTATGCCGTCTGTACTGTATATGTGTATATTCTCATACTGCTAAATACGTTCCAGTGCTGTTAGTTGGCTTCAGATGTCATCTAATCCATAGTCCAGCTCGGTGTAAAATAGCCTCCGTACAACTGCAGCTGTTCTGCTTCTGGCTTCAGAGGTCTGTTAGAGAACATTAGATGACCAATAGCCTCAGAAGACTAAGGAACAAAGCAACACATGGAGGTCCACCTACACCAACAGGCTGAACGAGGGCATTAATCAGTAGGGATGAGTGTCATTAAGAATTTATCAATACTACTCCTCTTAACGATACTCTTTATCGATCTGGTATTTTATCGATACCATTATCAATACTTATATTTTAATCAAACAAAAGGGTAAAAACAAATAATAATGACTGGATTATTATTTAAACAATTGGAACAAAAGCAAACAAAATATTTTTTTTATAGAAACAGAGCAATATAAACATTATATAAATAACTTTTTGTATAAACAAAAGGCTAAAACACTACCTTGAATAAAAAGTGTGTTGTAGGAGAGAGGTATAACACTGACAAGACAGAAAATTATTAAAAACACTGAATATGCTCAAAGCAAAAAAGAACTCTATAAAATAATTTTCAAGTATTAAATAATGTTTTACCTGAATCCAAACTACATTTATAAGTGTTTCAATTTTAACCAAAAGATAGCAGAAGCTTCCACAGAGAATGAGGTGAATAAATGAAAGAGGCTGCCTATGAATTGGTTGCAGGGAGGGATCTATTTAAGTAAGTAAGTAGGTACCATTACCCAAAGAATGAAATGAAATGAATTAAATTATGTTTATAATATATTTACATTCCGCTGTGGAATGTAGTGGAAGCGTGACTCATTTTCAATGGGGAAATAGACAAGTCGGTCTCATGAAGCTGCACTCACAGTTTGCTGAAGAAACAGTAAACCCAGAATGATTGGTGCTTTTATTAGTTGCCGAAGTCTCAAACAAGACCATCCATTGCCTGTCACTTTTAAATAAAAAGTCACGAGAGAGGTCTGAAAAGTTGCTAAATAGTTGGCAACAGTCAGTGTTGATCAAAGTAAGCTAGGTGAACACGAGAGAGCAAAACAATGATGTGTGGGTTGGAGTCTGCCTCAAAAACTGAGTGTGATCTTAAAAATACCGTTAAGAGGACTGATAAGTCTTAAGCGTGTTGGTCGACGAGGACTGTCCGATGGGCCCCAGGGCCGTTTAGATACCGGGTTTCGGTACCCCATACCTATTTATCAGAGAAGTAGCCAAGATAGCAACTCTGGAGGAGCTGCATTGATCCTCAGCTCAGGTTGGACAGTCTGAGGACATAGCAGCTATTAGTCATGTGGTCCTCAAATCTGACCTTCATGGAAGAGTGACAAAAAGAAACCCCTGAGAATTCTTGTTTGCTGTTCACTCCAAGCCATGTAAGGAAGTGACCAAACATTTCTATTTATTTTTTTAACACAACAGTCAGCAGCAGACAGTTTTCACACAACGTACAAACACAGAATATGTTTTGAACAAAATTGACATATCATTCATACAAATTTTTTCCTAAAGCCCCTCTCATTCCCTTACTGCTTGTTTCAAGCAATCATTCATTGATCTACTACGATATAGTACAGAAGTAAAATAAGGCCCATTTGGCAGTGTTGCCTGGCAAAACCTTGAAACAGCTGGCAGTAAAGTTTTCTTTATGAAAAACAGTTCTGTTCCTAACTAGCAAATATTTCCACTGAATTGTTTTTACTGATATGACTTGTTTGAAGGACCTGGACCTTTTCCTGGTCTTCTGGACCTGTGGGGTGGCGGAGGACAGTTGGTGGAGTACCGTGCAGCTTTGCTGGCCTCACATGGGATTGCTGCAATGGCACTTGATTACCTGACATGTAAATACACTATGGAAACAGGGAAGATGGTGGAGCAGGACTACTTTGAGGTAAATCTAAAGGAAAAATGCAGATTTCACACTAACAGCAACACACACTGAGTATCATCTGGGAATCCGGTATTCAACAGCAGAGTGTTGAACATTACATCACAGGAAAGGGAAGTTTTTAAGATTTGAATAATGACTAAATCAGCTTGAAGTCCCTATCAAGGAATTTTCAAATGTTTTGTATCAGAATTCTTGACTGGACTCCAGATTCATATGCTTAGCATGAGATCCCCAGTGAGCTGTGCAGCCTATTTTTAAAAATCACTGCCTAGTTTTATATGTAGAACAGGGAAGTAAGGTGCATTATAGGCCATGCACGTTAGTTTGTTTTAATGGATTTGGAGCTTCCCTGGCAGCTTTTCCCTCATAACAATGCCGTCTATCCGTCCGTCTTCTTCCGCTTATCCGGGGTCGGGTCGCGGGGGTAGCAGCTTCAGTAGGGAGGCCCAGACGTCCCTCTCCCCAGCCACTTGGGCCAGCTCCTCAGGAGGAATCCCAAGGCGCTCCCAGGCCAGCCGGGAGACATAGTCCCTCCAGCGTGTCCTGGGTCTTCCCCTGGGCCTCCTCCCGGTAGGATGTGCCCGGAACACCTCACCAGGGAGGCGTCCAGGAGGCATCCTGATCAGATGCCCGAGCCACCTCAACTGGCTCCTCTCGACGTGGAGGAGCAGCGGCTCTACTCTGAGTCCTCCCCGGATGATGGCTCCTCACCCTATCTTTAAGGGAGAGCCCAGACACACTACGGAGAAAACTCATTTCAGCCGCTTGTATCCGGGATCTCGTTCTTTCGGTCACGACCCAAAGCTCGTGACCATAGATGAGGGTAGGAACGTAGATCGACCGGTAAATCGAGAGCTTCGCCTTTTGGCTCAGCTCTCTCTTCACCACAACGGATCGGTACAGCGCCCGCTTCACAGCAGACGCTGCACCAATCCGCCTGTCGATCTCCCGCTCCATCCTCCCCTCATTCGTGAACAAGACCCCAAGATACTTGAACTCCTCCACTAGGGGCAGCACATCCTCCCCAACCTGGAGAAGGCACTCTACCCATTTCCGGTTCAAGACCATGGTCTCGGATTTGGAGGCACTGATTTTCATCCCGGCCGCTTCGCACTCGGCTGTGAACCGCTCCAGTGAGAGCTGTAGATCACGCCCTGATGAAGCCAATAGGACCACGTCATCTGCGAATAGCAGAGACGCAATCCTAAGGCCACCAAAACGGATCCCCTCAACACCTTGGCTGCGCCTAGAAATTCTGTCCATAAAAGTTATGAACAGAATCGGTGACAAAGGGCAGCCTTGGCGGAGTCCAACTCTCACTGGAAACGAGTCCGACTTACTGCCGGCAATGCGGACCAGACTCTGACACCGGTCGTACAGAGACCTGACAGCCCTTATTAAAGGGCCCGGTACTCCATACTCCCGGAGTACCCCCCACAGGATCCCTCGGGAGACACGGTCAAATGCCTTCTCCAGATCCACAAAGCACATGTAGACTGGTTGGGCAAACTCCCATGCCCCCTCCAGAATCCTGCTGAGGGTATAGAGCTGGTCCAGTGTTCCACGGCCAGGACGAAAACCACACTGCTCTTCCTGAATCCGAGATTCGACTATCCGACGGACCCTCCTTTCCAGAACCCCTGAATAGACCTTACCAGGGAGGCTTAAGAGTGTGATTCCCCTGTAGTTGGAACATACTCTCCGGTCCCCCTTTTTAAATAGGGGGACCACCACCCCAGTCTGCCAATCCAGGGGAACTGCCCCCGATGTCCACGCAATGTTGCAGAGCCGCGTTAACCAACACAGCCCCACAACATCCAGAGCCTTAAGGTACTCCGGGCGAATCTCATCCACCCCCGGGGCCTTGCCACCGAGGAGCTTTTTAACAACCTCGGCAACCTCAGCACCAGAGATGGGAGAACCTGACCCAGAGTCCTCAGGCTCTGCTTCCGCAATGGAAGACGTGTTGTTGGGATTAAGGAGGTCTTCGAAGTGTTTCGGTGGGCGGAATACAACGTCCCGAGTCGAGGTCAGCAGCACACCACCCCCACTGTAAACAGTGTTGGTACTGCACTGCTTCCCCCTCCTGAGACGCCGGATAGTGGACCAGAATCGCTTCGAAGCCGTACGGAAGTCTTTTGTCCATGGCCTCTCCGAACTCTTCCCACGCCCGAGTTTTTGCCTCGGCGACCAGCCGAGCCGCCTGCCGCTTCGACTGCTGGTACACATCAGCTGCTTCCGGAGTCCCACAGGCCAAAAAAGCCCGATAGGACTCCTTCTTCAGCTTGACGGCTTCCCTCACCACTGGTGTCCACCAGCGGGTTCGAGGGTTGCCGCCGCGACATGCACCGACAACCTTGCGCCCACAGCTCCGACTAGCCGCCTCAACAATAGAGGCGCGGAACATGGTCCATTCAGACTCAATGTCCCCCGCCTCCCTCGGGACGTGTTTAAAGTTCTCCCGGAGGTGGGAGTTAAAGCTCCGCCTCACAGGGGACTCCGCCAGACGTTTCCAGCAAACCCTCACAGTACGTTTGGGCCTGCCCGGTCGGACCAGCTTCCTCCCCCGCCATCAGAGCCAACTCACCACCAGGTAGTGGTCGGTGGAGAGCTCCGCCCCTCTCTTCACCCGAGTGTCCAAGACATACGGCCGCAGATCAGATGAAACGACAACAAAGTCGATCATTGAACTGCGACCTAGGGTGTCCTGGTGCCAAGAGCACATATGGACACCCTTATGCTTGAACATGGTGTTTGTGATGGACAATCCATGACGAGCACAGAAGTCCAACAACAAAACACCACTCGAGTTCAGATCAGGTGGGCCATTCCTCCCAACCACGCCCCTCCAGGTCCCACTGTCATTGCCCACGTGAGCGTTGAAGTCCCCCAGCAAAACAAGGGAGTCCCCAGGAGGGGCACTCTCCAGTACCCCCTCCAAGGACTCCAAAAAGGGTGGGTAATCTGAACTGCTGTTTGGCGCATAAGCGCAAACAACAGTCAGAACCCGTCCCCCCACACGAATGCGGAGGGAGGCCACCCTCTCGTTCACCGGGGAAAACCCCAACGTGCAGGCACCGAGATGGGGGGCAACAAGTATGCCAACCCCAGCTCGGCGCCTCTCACCATGGGCAACTCCAGAGTGGAAGAATGTCATGCCCCTCTCAAGGAGACTGGTTCCGGAGCCAGAGCGGTGCGTCGAGGTGAGTCCGACTATCTCTAGTCGGTATTCAACAGCAGAGTGAACAATGCCGTTCAGTGTAAAAGTTAGACTGTGTTGGCTGCTGCAGTTCCTGCTCTGTCTGAGATAGGCAGATATCCCCAGACAGTGGTTTGTGTATGGGAGAGCAGTTTAAACACCATTCAGTATACATTGCACCGAGGTGTAACTAAGTCATTTAAGGCTACGTTAACACTGCAGGAAAATGCGGCCCTTATCCAATCTTTTTTCCCATATGCGCCCCATATCAATCTATTTTAGGGCAATGTGAACAGCCCAATTCCAATCTTTTTACCCTCAAAAAAATCGGATTTGTGCCACTTCCATACATGGTACTAATTCGGATACAAATCAAATATTTTTCAAAGTGTCCGCTGTCTGAATGGTCATGTCACATTTTATCCATCTTTCACATCACTCTCCTGTCTTCAGCACACATCCACGGTAGTAGCAGTTAGCGCTCCATAAAACACCATTGTTAATAGCTGTGCTGATTTCTTCTTACCTTCATCTTGCTATGATGTGGCCTTAATACTGTCGACTCACATTGCTCAACAGCTTTCTAATTTACCTGACTCCGCCAGATAGATTTGCTCCGCATATCCATCTGGAAACCTTCCGTTGAAGTAATTTTGGGAAGGGGCGAAAATACTGGTTAGCTGATTGGCCTATGTTGGTAATAGACGGGCCAAATAAACCAATCAGATTCGTCGTCAGTCGTAACAGAGCGACAACGAAAACACAACCACAAGCCAAGCTACTCTTGCTGCTGCAGGTAAAGGCTCGTTAGCTCAGCAAAGAAATACTCTGTAATTCGGATAAAACTTGCTTGATAGCCACGCTAACGCTAGTTTCATCGGCTGAAGCCGCCATGTTCTTTAGACTGAACTGTCGCGCTTCTCATTGCGTCACACCTCAACTGTCCTCAAAGCCAACGCTGATCGGACGTTCGTTTGGTGAACGGCTCCAAATTTTCTATAAACGGAAAGTAGCCAGACCGATCTGCGAGTGAAACCTTGAAAGCTCGCGAGATCAGGATGGTCTCACGAGGCTACTTTCTAATAATAACAAGGAGAGATGCTGGCCAGTGTGCGCATTTTTTATTTTTTTTCGAGGGATTTTTTTTTTTTTTTTTACAAACCTTTATTGAACACTTCTAGAAACAACAACCATTACTTTTGTAAACTGTCCACTGCTGTGTGACATCTCCTTCCCTGCGCATGCGGGTCACTTTGCGGTCTTGAACAGTTCAGACAGAAGTCTGACGACTGCTGCATTTACCAGTACGATGAATGGCCACCGCAGAAAAATTTGATTTCAACAAAAAAAAAATGGAATTGAGCATCAAGACCTTATCGAGAAGAACAAGCTTCCCTGTAAATTTTAGTTAACTAAAATATATAGCAAGTCTAGTTAATAAGTCACTTCAGAACACAAAATTAACAAGTTGGATTAGTTACCTGCAACATATAAAAACATTTTCAGCAGGAAAAAAAGTTAATTAATTAAGACTATAGCTGGATGTGTGGAGTCAGCAAAAGTATTAAGATAAGGCTATGTGGGTTTTAGGGTCTTTCTTAGTCGGAACATTGTGGCAGAGGTGGCAAGTTACATGCAAGGTTCGGCATGAGACTTACAACAGGGCGAGTTCATCCAGGCACTGCTCTACGTCCAATGTTGTCGCGGTGGGCACATTTCGGCGCGCTGTGTCGGAGCAACAGGAGCAGTAACAAAAAGCCAAGGCAGCTCCGCACAAGGCAGAGCTGATTAGACTAGGCCTGGATGGAAAGTGCAGTGAACGAATCACCCTCAGCCCATATGGGCTTTGTTACTTTTCTGCGTGAGAAATGTCATTGATGGCGTGAGTACCTGTGAAGTCAGGAAGATGTGTGTGTCTCACCCTCATTTTATGAAACCTGACACCTCTGATTGTTGTCACTAAGTAAACTCGACAGCTATTTGTTTGATAAAAGTGAAGGCCCAAATTCATAGGGAGCAGCACAACGGCTCCTTTATTACTATCAGCTCAATTTTCGCTTCATTGCAAGAAACGAAAGACTCAAAAGGGGAGTCCAGGAAAAATTGCAAATATAAACCAAAGCAACTTTACTTAGTATCCCATTAATGTGAGATTTATTACATGAGCTTAAGTTATTCTAAAAAAATCGGTAGAGTTTCTGATGACATGATAGGCCTATGAGGACAGGATAGTGATTGAGCAGCAGGGTGGTAGTCAACATGAAACGCCTGATTGCTTAACAAGGTCCTATGTTTGAGTTTGTCATAAAGGTCTTGTACAGGTCTTTAAAAGTACACCATAGGGTTAATCACCTTTACTTACATCAACTTTTACCACCAGGCTCTGTGACTTGTGGTAAAAGTTGATGTCGCTCAATGTGTAGGAGCTCACTGATTGTGTCAGTGAAACCATCTGAGACAAAAAGTGTTTACACTCTTAAAGTAGGGATTAAGATCAAGGGCAACCCCCTCTCCTTTCTGATAATATTTTAAGGTCAGGAAATGTGATTGCATCATTTCAGGTTTATAGCGTGAGTTTATAGCTGTTTGCTACACATTAATGTAGCAGCAGCCAACATGCTTTAGCTCTAGACAAGATTCAAAAATGAACTGCTGGTAATCCATTAGAAGATCTTTTAGCTAATTAGATTAGGTTACCAAATATCAGAAAACATGTAATTGTGATACCATTGCTGCATTGTGTCATTAGAAAACTGATTATGATTAATCCACATTTTCTTTGTTTGATTTTGTTTTGGCAGTGTCGCCATTGTTGTGTTTGAATTAAGTATCCCAGCCACTAAAAATGTACACCCAGTGTTTGCTTCAAAGGCAGGGAAAGTCCACCCAAAAGTCCAAATTTGTTATTCACTTGTGGAGTTGGCATAAATGACATTTAAAATGTGTCCTAAAAAATATTGCACCCAAGTGGTCCTTTGAAATTATGATATTGCACACAGTGATTTTGTGCTGACATTGCACAGTTCTAAATGTAATGTTCTTTAGTATCAATATCAATACTAGTTGTTCCATCCATGTTTCCTTCCTCCTTCCTTGAAATGACTTTCTTTCCTTTTCCCCTTTTTAGTCGCCCTTAGAAGTTTACCCACCCTTTATCATCAGGTTTTTGTAGTGTATAAAGAGAAAATTACATATCTTTTGCCAAGGCTTGTTTACCTTCTCTTATACAATATAAACTTGAGTAACCTCCCCTTCTTGAATAGTTCCTTTCACAGGAACAAAGAGGGCAACAAAGAGGGCAAAGGGAACAAAGTAAATCTTGAAAATCAGTCCCACACCATATTTTTCTCTAAACCAAATCTGAAGACCACATGAAGTTTGGAGGTCTGTAACTGTTGACTCAGCAGAAACTTGGAGACCTCTGTACACTCTGCCTCAGCATCCTCTGACCCTGCTCCGTGATTTTATGTGACCTTCCAATTCTTGGCTGAGTTGCTGTCATTCCCAATCTCTTCCATTTTGTTATAATGCCACTAACAGCTGACTGTGGAATATTTAGTTCTGAGCAAATGTCATTCTTGGACTTGGTAGTATTCTGTCATGGTATCAGGCTGGAATTCACTGAGGTCCTGAGAGGGATCCAGTCTTTTACAGACGTTTGTTGAAGTAGTTTGCATGAGCAGCTGTAGGACTGCAGGGATCAAGGATACAAGCTCCACAATGTGATTTATATACAGCGGTACAATGAAGACAGTCTGATTATTGGAGAAAATGTCAGATAAGTGTGAAATTGAAAAACCTCTACCAGAACAAGGCTCAGTGTGAACAGTTATCTGCCTCGACCGACTGGGGGTTAGAGAAGACAGAGCAGAGACACAATAAGAGAGACAAACAAGCACAGAAGCACAATTTGATCCAGGAATCTTTTCTACATTATATGGTAATAGTGAATGATCTATCTTCCCTGAATGATGTCACAGCTAAGAGAACGCCAGACCAGGTGCGCCTACTATGAAGAAAAAGAAATGACAGAGAACAAAAGGTAACAGATGAAATAAAAAGCAATGCAAATTGGAGAACAGACCAGATGTCCTCCAGCAGCCTAAGCCTATAGATGCATAACCATAGAGGTAGCTCAGGGTAACATAAGCCACTCTAACTATAAGCTTTGTCAAAAAGGAATGTTTTCAGCCTAGTCTTAAAAGTAGACAAGACTTCCAGTTTTGATCCGTGTCTGCCTCACGGATCAAAACTGGGAGTTGGTTCCACAGAAGAGGAGCCTGATAGCTAAAGGATCTGCCTCCCATTCTACTACTCACTACTGGAACCACCAGTAGAACATATGGGGAAATCAGAGCTCTGTCAAGCAGAAGTTGGTAGGACCTTCCTAGGGCTACTTCCGGTTAGACCAATCTGTATAATCTGACCCAATCTGTATAATATGATTGAACTTGATTTTGTAAAGTGCCTTGAGATGACATGTTTCATGATTTGGTGCTATATAAATAAAATTGAATTGAATTGAATTGAACATGCTAACCGTTAGCCGCTAACATGGTTGTGTTCAGTATCACAGGGTGATGGTACTCTGTTAGTTTGGTTCAAATCCTGTACTGGAAAGTGTCTCAAAAAGGGAGATAATACTAAAAGTCACCAAAGGTCAGCAAAGATCATGGGTCAGATCGCCCTTCTTTAGCAACACAGCCTCAACAAATCTGGGCCCAGAACTCAACATTTTACCAAAATGGTGAGTAGTGCCATTTCCCACAGGTGGGTGGTGCTGTATAGGCCGGGTGGGTAGTGTCTGGGCCTCCTGCCAGGTCCTGTTGGAGTCCAAGGCCCAATAGGAAAACTATGTGAAATCCAAAAAGTGACAGAAAAGACGCATGAATTTAAAAATATTAACAGGAAGTGATTTTGCAAATCTCAGATTCCTACGTTCATCACAGCCACTGCAGTAGGCGTCGAAAGTTGCCATGGTAAGCCAATGGAGCATGTCCCTGTCCTCCTAGGAGCGTCTAGCCAGCAGGGTTCCGTTGTCATGGAAACTTGCTGACACCTGCTGCTGTCTGTCTACTGCGTGCAGAGACAGACAGAGTCTGTGTAATTGGAATATAATGGCAAAACTTTGCCCCGAACAACACTTGATATTTCGCCAACCGTAAGGGCTAGAGACATAATTTTGTCTTCGTTTATTTCGGAACGGATAGGGGAACAAGACAAACTATCTGTTTTTGTAGGAAATATTTTATAGGAATTTTGACGAAAATGCAAAAAAGCTCGAAGTTTTGTCCCGAACAAATCGCTATAGCTATAAAAGTATATGAGATATCAAAATAATTCTTTCACCGTGAGTATTAGCAGCCTTTGGGGGACAACTGTGCCTATTTTCATGTTTGTACAAAAATCGGTGTAGGCATGTCGACAATGTAAAAAAGTGCATAATTTTGGGGAATGGAGGTCTGATCCTGTTTCAGCATTTTTCTAAAACACTACTCCCGAACAAATTGTTCATGTGGCAAAACCATAACAGATATCCACAAAATTCCTTTTTTGTAAGTGCCAGAAGGTTCTGAACATGAACGTGTGAAAGGGTCATGCCTGTACGTCAAACGGTTTAGGAGTAGCGGCGATGTGAAAACATGGGTTGTTTTGAATTTTTAGATGTAATTTTTCACAACCGCTCCATAGGAAATGAACGAGGAGGTTTTTGACTTGTTGAAGCTCTGGGGCAATTTTTGAGAAATCTATAAATCCCACACCAATGAGGGTTATATTTTCTGAATCCAGACAAAAATACCTACGTTTTCATGAATAATTTGTCTACGCAGAGTGAAAATTGATGGAGTAAGCTGAAGTTGTTTGGAGTTTTGAAATCTTTAAAAATTCTTAGAGTGCACACTCTGACAGTTGGAGAATTCTGCCATAGACTTCCATTATAAACGATGATTCGGCTGATTTTTGGACATGAGCTTTGAGGAGTAACTGTAAGAAAGCCATAAAATATATCCACATCCAGTTTTCACTTCTGAGTAGATCAACAATATATCCACAAACTGGAAGTTAAATGGTGTTTTTAGGTTAAAGTATGACGACACAGTAAAGCTTTCTCTCTACCCAATTCCATTCATTCCTATGGGTTGTTTTGGGGTGGTTTTTCGCTAATTATGTTGCCATGGTAACTCGAAACCCCAGCAAAAGTAATAGCACACCATTCCCGATCGAGCCGGATGTTTTGATACCTGTATTGTGGGGAACACGCTACGGTTCGGGCCGCATTAATCGTGAAGTAAACTATAATAATAAAGAGACGTGTTTAGAGGTGCATAGTAATAGGTGCCGCCAATGCATTTGCATTGGAGGCAGTGCATTGCGAAGCAAATGCTATGGCAGGCCCCTAATAATAAAGAGTCCATTTAGAGGTACATAATAATAGGTTCCGCCAATAGGTGCCGCCATTACATTTGCATTGCCTGCAAATGCTATGGCAGGCCCCTAATGAACGGCTAACACTGAAGCTAACCAGATACATAATCACTGGAAGTGCGCATGCACAGCCAGAAAGCGGAAACTAACAATGATCATGACGTTCCGTCAGCGTGACACAATGATTGGCATGTGGGACAACCAAGAGAATAATGTCCATGCTTACAGTGCAACCAAATCTGTTAGAAAGATAAGGCTGAGGAGCTCCATCTGAAGGATGGGGGTGAAGAGCTGCTGCTTCTCTGTTTTGAAAATAGTTAATTTGGGTGCTTGGCGCATCTGGCCTTCTTTTTTGGACACAGCCCACTGGGATTAGATGCCGTGATAGTTCAAAAACATGTTAAACACACAACTGCATTGTTTTGTCTATTTACTCAGTCTATTTACTCTTTTATGATTTGATGGATTGTACTATATATTGCTCTATATAAGTCAGAATTTTTTTAATTAAACTGCCTTGAGTCAACATTTTTTGTAAATTGGCGCCTTGAGGACAAACTGAATTTAATGTATTCCCTCTGGCATGGGAACCCAATGGGAACACCCTAGTATGAACTGCAGAGTGACACTGGTAGCGTGGTGCCTGGGACTCTCCCGGACCTGTCGCTTTTGGAGGACAAAAGATGGACAGACAGAGTGGCTACTTTCTTTAAGTACAAACATCTGTGGAATATAGCTGCTACTTCCGTCAGCCACCACAAGTTGGAGGGTACAGCGTAGGTCTGGACGATATAGGAAAAAAACATACTGATAAAATAGAAATCATATTGACTGATATCGATAATTATCAACAAATTCAAAACATATATGCAGCCCTGACCATTTTATACTGTTGCTTAGCAACTTATGAATAGATACAGTACACACGAACACTGAATTCAAATTCAACCATTTATTCAACCAACTTTTTACCAAAACTGCAAGTTTAAAAAAACAAAAAGAACACATCCTCTCTGAACTCTTTGAAAGGGGCGGTGCTTGGTGACCGAGCCTTCCTGGGTCTGTGTTTGTGATTGGCTGGGAAGATGTATTGACTGTAATATTAGCCTGGCTAGAATGTAAAAGGAAGGAAAACTGTTATTCTATTGAACTTTTTATTGACCCTTTTTTTTCATCGTTATGCGTCTATTTATCGATTATATATTGTTATTGAATTATCTTCCATTCCTACTACAGCCCCAGGACACATGGTGTTATTGAGGCCAATTTTCCTAGTATTGATTGGTATTGTTTGAAATTTCTCTTAAATTATCACCCTAACTCATATCAGCTCTAACATGCTTTCCTCTTGCAGGCGGCCTACACATTCCTCCAGAAGCATCCCAAGGTCCTAAGCAGCAGAATCGCCATGTTGGGTCTCTCCTTGGGCACAAGCATCACCCTGAAAACAGCTGTGTATTCTGAAGTTATGAAGGTTTGATTTGATTGATTTAGTAAAGGTTCACCAAAGAAGACTCCTCTGGAAACAAGTCCAATTCACATCCTCTAATGTGCAATTCAACTGATCCACATTCATCCCATTCAGTTCAGTTACTTCCACACAGGGTCCACTTCCACCTCATTTCACTACCATAAGGTTACGATTTAGGTCTTATTAATTACTCAGTAATGGAATTTCTGCTTGCATTAGTAAACATGGGCCATTTTGAGAATGCATACCTTCGTCTTTTTGTTGTTGCTTGGTAGAAAGTTTCCAAAGGTTCTGGTTGGCAAGATTAGCACAGCAAACTGGTATCAGCTGGTCAACACTCTAAAGACCTGAGGTTTTTGTCTGTTTCTGTATCTGAGCAACTTAGGTTTCTCTTAAGTTGTGTGTGTGTGTGTGTGTGTGTGTGTGTGTGTGTGTGTGTTCACCAGCTCAGGTGTGCAGTGTCCATCAGTGGGAGTCACGTGCAACCCTTGGATGGATTTCTCAAGGAAACGTTGGGCTACTTCAACGAGTAAGTTCATCGTTTCCCAGTATGTGGTTCAATTTGTACATAAAGATATTAGTTTTCATAAACTAATGAGAGCAAAGAAATCCGAAATAATTTAATAAGCATTCTTAGTTAGCAAAGCTTATTATTATTATTTTTTTTATTTTTTATTTTTTTCCCCAACCAACCAAGCTGTTTATTAAAAATAAACAGCTTATTTTTAATTATTACCTTTTCTGTCCAACAAAGGAACAGTGGGAAAACTTGCTTTACTGAAGATAATGAAGCAATCTGGCGTAATCTGCTGCTGCCCATCCCCACAGACCCCTCCCTCAAAGTGGACGTGAGTAACTAAAGCCACAACAGATCTGTTCTTTCCCACATTCAGTTTTAAGTCCACTATTTGTTTTGGTTCTCCCTTTTCTAAAAAAATAACCATTAGTTAACAAATTAAGTTTGTGTTGATGCACAAACTGCACCGAGCAACATTAAACCCAAAATTCTAGTGATCTCTGATCTGCCCAGTTGCATCACAACCTGTGGACAGAGGCATTTTCCGAATGTCCATTTGGCATCAACTAAAACTCAAGGGAAATGGGTTTTAGTTGCAAGACATAATGATAATGACATAAGTACAACCACAAATCAGCACGGCAGCTTTGGTGCTTCTGAAATTAAATGTTCCCAAATGCCATGAAAAGTATTCCCCCCTTATAGATATCTGTTTACTCATTTGTAACACTTAATAGTTACTAGTGCAATAATGATGATGATGATGATGATAATAATAATAATAATAATAATAATAATAATAATAATAATAATAATACATTTTATTTATAATACAGTTTACATTTATAGAAAAGGTAAAGTATTGCAATGTGTAAAACAATAAATATAAATAAAACAGGGACATTAAAATGCAGTAAATACAGAGAAAAAAACCAAAGGTAACCTCTAAATACTAAAAGAAGTTTTAAATTATGATTTAATTTAAGGGAAACATCTATTAAAACCAACCTGGCTTTGTGTGAAAAGTACTTTTCCCCCTAAATTTTATGACTGGTTCATCAAGTGTTTGTGATAATTGGTAATGATTCTTTTACATCACTGGAGGGATTTTGACCTCTCTGCTTTGGAGAATTGTTGCAGTGACGTTGGACGGTTTTCACCATGAACAACCCTGACAAAGCATCTGGATCAGATTTCAGTTTTGACAAGACCACTCAATTTTTTAGCCATTCAGAGATGGACTCGTGGTATGCTTTGGATCAGTGTCTCTCTATTACCTAAGTGAGCTTGGGCAAAGGTCACACACAGATGTTCAGACACTCTCCAACAGGGGTTTCTGCTAGAGCTCACAATTCATGGTTCCATCAGTTTGCTGTGCAACAGTAGGTTTGGTTTGGCTATGAATGATGATTAGTGAGTGCCAAAGACCGTTATCAACAAAGTTGGTCATTTTAGTCAAAACCATCAAGTCTGAATAAAAGCCAAATGTTCTCAGTCCTTGTCTGTTATTGTTTTGTGAATACCTGCCTGGTGAGGTGTGCTATCATAGAACAATAGATGGAGTGAATTTGCGAACTGTCATTCTGAAACGGCAAGTACCGTACACAGAATAAACACGAACAATTCCAAAACACAAGAATTTATCAACAAAATACTAAACTATTTAGACCAGACTAGACTGGTTGATCTCAGCAGGGCATTGGGCGGGAAAACACAATGTCAACATAATTGGGAACACTTACTCTTCTTGATTCTTCAGATTCTTTCCTGCAGAAGCTAAGGACTATCCAGGTTCAAGCGGCTAGTCTTATTTCGACCAAAGACACTCGCTGGATACACAAAAAGTAGGCCGCACTTACTGTATTTTGTACCCAACGTTTCTTCAAACATCTAGTCTTTTACTCGACCAGGAAATCATGACCTTCACCTGCCTTTCCTCCTTGATGTGACCAGCTGTGGGTTAAATAGAGAGAGAGGACATGTCTGCTCCAGATTTTGTATCTCTTACAGATATTCCGGCCATGAAACTGCTCCTCCTTTCAGAGATCCTGGACCTACTCAAAGTTGCTTTGTCTATGCACATTTCTGAATTCTTCGCCAGTATCAAAACTAACGCTATTGATGTGCTAGCAAGCAAGCTCAGCTTCCGAGAATGGCAGTGGGCAGCAGGTCATGTAAATCCTTTTTCGAGTTATCCTGCTCATATGGAGCAATCCCCCCGATCCTAGACGCTGAATCTTCGGAACAGGATGTAGCGCGTCCTCACTAAGACTGAGAAAGTAGAGCACATCACCCCAGTTCTAAAGTCCTTCCACTGGCTCCCTGTATCTCAGAGAATAGACTTTAAAATACTTCTGTTAGTCTGTAAATCCCTGAATGGCTTAGCAGCTAAATACATCACAGACTTGTTATCAGTGTATCAACCCTCCAGAACACTAAGGTCTTCTGGCTCCAGCCTACTCTTTATACCTAGAACCAGAACCAAACACGGAGAAGCAGCATTTAGTTCCTATGCTCCACTTATCTGGAACAAACTTCCAGAAAACTATAAAAGTGCGGAAAGTTCCTTTAAATCAAGATTAAAAACACATTTGTTTAGGATTGCCTTCGACTGTTATAATTAAACTGTATAACTGAAACATCATTAGTTCACTTTATAGTCTAACTGTTTTTACTTGTTTGCTTTTAATTTCTATTCTCCCATGTTCTATTTTGTTTCTGCATTTTACTCCTGCTTGCTTTTATTCTGTTTTATTTTCCTATGTTTTAATAATGTAAAGCACTTTGCATTGTCTCTGTACTGAAGTGTGCTATATAAATAAATTTGCCTTGCCTTGCCTTGGTACAGTCCATTGCTTATACCTTTAGTACATCTGACTAACCCCAGGGGGGCGTTGTTCCCCACTCGGTTTTTTTGTGAACAGGTGGGAAAACTCCAGTGTCCACTGATGCTGATTGTTGGCGAGGATGACCAGAACTGGTGCGCCTATGAATCTGCAATGGATGTCAGTTTCCAAACCTTAAAGCTCCTTATCTGAATGCAGTGAAGTATTTATACCTCATGAACTTTCCCATGTTTTATGACATAACAACTAAAAACCTCACAGTATACTTTGTGATGGCCTTCAAAAGATAGATGATAATTTACCTTGACTTTTAGAGCAGTTTCAGAACAGAACTTTTATAACAGTAAGAGGAAATTGATCCAAATTTGTTAAATTAATACTCATTGACCTTTACATTTGATACAAATCTTCACAAATGAAAATATGAAAAGTTGGATTTAAAGTACATTTGTAAGCAAACAACAAAGGGCAATTAATTTTCTTAACATTATTTAAACACAAGGTAATTCCACCTGCTTTATAGGAAAACAAAATAACAGAGCTTTAGATGTCATATTAATAATTGAAATCGCTTTCAAAGAAACAAAGTTCATATTTAAACCAAATAAAACCCTAAGACTTTAGAAATTAACTGATAAGCAATCTTTGGCATTTATTTGTTAGGTGTAGTCAAAGGTAGTGTTTTGATTCCTTATCATTTATGAGCATGTGATCATAGAAGAATGCTATGTTTTTGCTGTCACACACAAGAACTATTTCCAGCTTCCTCAAAGACCTTAGATAAAATCCGACAATAAAAACAGTTAACAGTAAATAAATATACTGTTTCAGCAGCATAGCATTCTTTCACAGTAACCAGGTATTACCATAGTGCACTAATCAGACATTAGCTGGTAATGTGTGTGTTCTTGTACTTGCAACTGAGCAAGAACATTTTTTGCTCATATTACTAGTAAAGTGAGGACTTTGAATATCTTACTAGTAAAGTGAGGACCTTTTCTTGGTCCTCACTTTTTTCTGGGCTAGCGGTTAGGTGTAGCACTATGGTGTCAGTTAGGTTTATGGTGGGTTTAGGTGTATGCTGGTATGGGTTAGGGTGTGGCCATAGAAAGGCTTGAAAAGGAATGGAAGTCTATGGAGGTCAAGGCACTGTCTTCACTGTGTACTTTAAACAAGGGTGTGCGTGAGTGTGGGTGGATACGGGTCTGGGAAATCATCTGTTCTTGAGCCATGTAGTACGTGTTTTTAAAGTGTGGTATATCCTCTCAGATGACAGGGTTACAAACTGTGGATGCCTGGGGTGAGTTATATCAGCGCTGATAGCCCTCATGCTCTGCTGCAGCCGGTCAGCATACAGTGGTGTGTGGCGTTGTTACCCTTTGCGTGGTCCCTCCTGTTTTTCCTGTGTAGCGTTCCCATACTCCGCTGTACTGCAATGACAGAGAATAGAACTCTCTATACTGTAGTGCTTCGATCAAAGTTACTGACGAGCTGAAATGGCAGTTTGAGCCTGTGAGGAAAAAGAGTTGTTTTTATCTGCTGAGCATACTCCTCAGGGCTAGAGGTGTTCACTGACCATGTTAGATTTTCACTGATAGAAACACTTTGGGGGTGTAGCTGGCAAATTTGATGGATTTAAAAAGATTTAGGGGAGGACAGTTGTACAACATGGTCAAATTTGGAAAAGTTCAAAGAGTTACACGTCAAAGATGCTCTCCAAACCTTTGGATACCCTAACTGGGCTCTTGTTAAATTAGCAAGGAAATCCAAAAGACATGCTGCAAAACAGAACGGAGAGAAGGACAAGCGCAATAACATTGTCACCGCATATGTTGCTGGGGTCTCTGAAAAGCTCAGGAGGGTTTTTTCACAACATCCCAGTACATTTCAAACCCAACAGAATCCTCAGACAGAGGCTGGTCCATCCTAAGGATAAAATCCCCAAACCTTAGATGGTGTATGCAGTTCAGAGCAATGAGGAATGTTCTGATCTTTATATTGGAGAAACAAAACAACCTCTCCACAGACGCATGACTCAGGAGAACTTCCTCCTCAGGACAAGACTCAGCCGTCCACCTGCACCTTAAGGATAAAAAACACTCTTTTGAGGACTAAAATGTTTACATTTTGGACAGAGAATAGATAGAGATTGAGAGAGAGGTGAAGGAAGCCATTTATGTAAAGCGAGAAAATACAACTTTGAACAGAGGAGGAGGGCTCAGGTTTCAACTTTCAAAAACTTAAAACACAGCGATGGGTTTGATTCCTGGCAAGTTTCACCCCAATTCACACCTCCATGTATGTGACCACAACATTTCTCCTGTGAACCAGGCAAACGATGAGCCTGACAGCTCTCCATTGTTGGGGAGATCAGTTCCAGGTAAATCTACATGCAAATCCAAGCTCTAACTAGGCATTTCCGGCAGGTCTATAAAGTTTGGAACTCTACACTATTCCATACATTTTGAATTGAGAAAGCTACCTGGATGGCAAGCGAATCATCTTCAGCTTCAGAACAGAGGTCCGATTGTTTTTTTTTTTTAAATCTTGTTTTGGATTAAAGTTCGAAGAATATAAATACACTTTCAAACAGTTCTATCTATAACATTGTTATAACATAATGTTTTGGAAACATCGTCACAATTTGCAACTAACTGATGTAAATATATCAAACTATGAAACATACATTGCCTTGGCATAAAGCATTTTGAACAGCTTCAAATGTTCTGTTTTCCAGATAAAGGAGATGATGGAGCGAGCAGGGAACAGCCATCTACTGACTCTGCTGTCGTACCCAAACGCAGGTCACCTGATCGAACCGCCGTATACGCCACATGCACGATCGAGTCTTTTTAGAGATGTGAAGTCACGTCAGATGTGTAGGTTTGCCTTCAGGCTTCAACGCTTATTCTCCAACTCTATTCAAAGTGACCCTGCCAGTGTACTAATGGCTGCAATTTTTGTTTGCAGTGATGGCTTTGTGGGGAGGACAGACCCTGGAACACTCTCGGGCTCAGGAGGATGCCTGGAGGAAACTCTTGGTCTTTTTGAGGAAGAATCTGTATGGAGGCGTGAAGTCTACTTCTCCGCTTTCTAATCTTTAAAAAACGACTAAACATTGTGAAAGTGGAAGCAAAGTTGTTTTTTTCTTTGCCAAAGAATATACATAAATTGCAATAGAAGAAAAATGGCTGCTTAAGTGAAAATGCTTTTGATTGATCAATGATCTGTTGATTTTTAAATGCACCAATTTTAAAAACCGTGGACCATTTAATCACATACAGTGTATTAGCACCACAACAAAGTAAAAAACAAAACAACAGGACTTGTTGTTTCCAGTGCCAGACTTTTTGAAGTCTGCCACTGGACCAGTTTCGGTTCAATCTGCTGGCTTAATGACTTTCAGGACTTCCCATTAATAAGGGGTGGACCTGTTTCTGTTGAATTTGCATGTTATCTAAGCCATTACAAGAACTTTGTTGGGCAGTAGTATAAAACTTGATACTCCACATTACTCCAGACTTTTTGAATTGAGAAAGCTTCCTGGATAGGAAGCGAAACGTCTTCAAACTTCGGAAAACAATTCCAGTTGTTTTGTTTTTTACTTTTTTGGAATGACCATGACCTGGATGACTGAGAATCTTCACCAGTGTATTAGCACCCCTTAAACTTTTCCACATTTTGTCACATTACAACCACAAAGATAAATATATTGTATTTGAATCTTATGTGAAAGAAAAAGGAGCGGAAGAGCAGGTAAGATAGTCTTGCACATGCGCAGTTATTCAAAAAGAAACCTGCGGAAACCTCTGGAAAAATTACCAAACCTAGCTTTAAAGTTAAAAGCTGACTCTCTAGGTCCTGTGTGACTGCTCTGATTACACATCTCACATCTGTATAATGAAGAAATCACTTCAAGACGAACTTTCTAACAACAGGAAATACACCATGCCCCAATGTAACGAAATGCAGGAACCGATGAGGAACAAAGTCATTATATCTTTAAAGGCTTCGGGACTCCAAGGAACCAGACTGAGATACGTGATCTACAAACTACGAAAGAATACAGGCATGTACCATTGGTGAACATTCCAAGGGTTGCCGGGCCTATCAAAATTACTCAAGGAGCTCATCAATGTGTCCAGGAAGAAGAAATATATGTCATTGCAATTGTACATTGCAATGAAATTTGTCTTCTTCATTTAAGCCATTCCTTAGGGAACAGTGGGCAGCTATCGCAGTGCCGGGGAGCAATCTGGGGTCTTGCTCAGAGATCAACAGTAACAGTCTGTGAGGATTGAACTGGGTACTTGCAACTTTCTTGGAGTGCAAGCGCGCTGGTCTAACCACTAGGCCACCACCCCCCAAAACAAATGCCCCGTGTCAGGTGCAAGAAGAACACAGAACGTCTACTCAGTTAGATTTTATTTATATATCACCAATTCACAACACGTCATCTCAAGGCACTTTACAAAGTCAAATCAGTCAAATCATCCAAACAGATTGGTCAAAAGGTTTCCTATCTAAGGAAACCCAGCAGATTGCATTGAGTCTTTGCAAGCAGCATTCACTCCACCTGAAAGAGCGTAGAGCCACAGGTGACAGTCGTCTGCATTGTCCATGGCTTTGCAGAAATGCCTTATACTGAGCAAGCATGAAGTGACAGTGGAGAGGAAAACTACCCTTTAACAGGGAGGAAAAACCTCCGGCAGAACCAGGCTCAGTGTGAATGACCATCTGCCTCGACCAACTGGGAGTTGGAGAAGACAGAACAGACACAAAAAAGGTTGTAGAAGCAAACAGTGTTCCGGGAATCTATTTTATGTTAGAAGGGTAATGGCAGATGATCTGCCCCCCTGGATGATGTCACAACTAACAACGCCAGACCAGGTGTACCTACTATGACGAGAAATAAAAGACAGAACTTAAAGTTAAGAGTTGAAATAACAACAAATAACACAGAACTGGACAACAGTAGGAGAACACAGCAGAGTGAGTGAAATGGATCTTTATGTCCTCCAGCAGCCCAAGCCTATAGCAGCATAACTATAGAGATAGCTCAGGGTAACGTGAGCCACTCTAACTATAAGCTTTGTCAAAGAATAAAGTTTTAAGCCTGGTTTTGAAAAAAGACACGGTGTCTGCCTCACCAAACTTGGGAGTTGGTTCCACAGGAGAGGAGCCTGATGACTAAAGGATCTGCCTCTCATTCTACTTGTAGAGACTCTAGAAACCATCAGCAGACCTGCAGTATGAAAGTGAAGTGCTCTGTTAGGAACACATGGGGTAATCAGAGCTCTGATATATGATGGAGCTTGATTATTGAGGACTGTAAATGTGAGAAGGAGAATTTGAAATTCTATTGTCAATTTAAAACTCTTAGCCTCACTGGCTCAGTTAACTCCAGAGCTCATGATTTAAAAATAAGAAAGAGAGAAACTGGGCAAAATCAGGAATATTTTATAGTTCTCTTCAAGTTCTCCCTTGAAGAGTTCCAAGAAAATAACCACTTCTGACCAAAAAAAGACGAGGATTCATTGGACTTTTTGGAAAATAACCTGTGGACTTATGAGACAAAAGCGGGTCTTTATAAAGGGATTTGGTTCTGTTCCATCTGGTGTAAAGCTAAAACAGCATTTCAAAAATAGACCATCAAACGTCGGGTTACTTAACGTAATCCCTGGTTCTTTGATAACAGAGTGAGGTGTTTCACTATGGGAATCGCCTTGGCGTGACCAACTACGGAAGCTCCAATGACATCACGTCTGTCTGTGACAGACAGGTTGAGCCGTGACCGTGGCTCCACCCACCAACTATATCACGGCCAACCTACCCGCCTCAACTCATTCTAGGCAGGTTTCTTTCCGTGACCATGCAAGAAGGGACGTGTTGGTGAAACACCTCACTCTGTTATCAAAGAACCAGGGATTACGTTAAGTAACCCGACGTTCTTTTTCTAACTTCGCTCGGTGTTTCACTATGGGAGATATGGCCCACTCCCGGATTGCATGCTGACCCCGAAGCCAAACATGATAGGAATCACATTCCAGGCCTCAGGTGGACTCTGACGTCCCTACTCCAAGCACTGAGTGCGCTAGCGATGGCTGGGCCACATCCATCCTGTAAAACCTTACAAACGTGTGCGGTGTAGCCCAACTGGCCGCAGCACAGATGTCCTGAACCGACACACCACGGAACAAAGCCCAAGAGGTGGCCATGCTCCTGGTAGAATGGGCCTTCACTCCTTTAGGTGGCTCTGATCCTGCGCATCTATATGCCAGAGATATAGCATCCACAATCCAGTGTGCTAACCTTTGGCGGGAAACAGGTTTGCCCTTATGAGCGGTAGCCCAGGACACAAACAGATGGTCAGCTCTTCTAAAACAGGCTGTCCTGTCCACATAAGCTCTTAAAGCTCTCACTGGACATAAGCAATGAAGCTTCTGCTGAAGAGAATGGGGGTGGATAGAATGCCATCAGTTCCACCATCGAACACCTGTATGACGACTCCAACACCTTTGGCACAAATGCAGGGTTGGGTCTCAAGCAC
Source organism: Fundulus heteroclitus (assembly GCF_011125445.2). Classification (NCBI taxonomy): domain Eukaryota; kingdom Metazoa; phylum Chordata; class Actinopteri; order Cyprinodontiformes; family Fundulidae; genus Fundulus; species Fundulus heteroclitus. Next base: position 2,446,216 of record NC_046362.1, on the reverse strand, counting down.
ACCTTAGACAGCCCGGGTGCCCACTGTAAACAGGCCGGAATGACTGAAAGTGCATGCAACTCACTCACCCTCTTAGCCGTGGCCAACGCTAAGAGCAGAGCAGTTTTCAATGAAAGGAACTTTAGGCCAACACCCTCCAAAGGTTCAAAGGGATGATGACAAAGGGCATCCAGCACAAGAGTGAGATCCCATAATGGCACCAAAGGCTTAGAAACTGGCAACTTACGTCGTGCCCCTCTCATGAAACGACACAGGGGTGCTGCCCGACAGGTTTATTACCAAACCCCACGTGACAAGCAGAAATTGCAGCTAAATAAACCTTAATTGTTGAAAAAGCCTTGCCCTTTTCCAACAAGCTCTGCAGAAAGCAGAGCACATCCACCACTGAACACTGAAAAGGAATGGCCTGTTTCTTCTCACACCATTCCTCAAAAACCCGCCATTTACTACTGTAAAGAGAGCGAGTAGAAGAAGCCCTAGCATTCTGTATGGTGTCGATGACCTCCGGGGGGAGGCCTGTTGCATTTAAATTCCACCTTTCACGGGCCAAGCCCAGAGAGTTAGGTGATCTGGGTGTGGATGATAAATCTCCCCTCGCGCCTGAGACAGCAGGTCCCTGCGAATGGGGAGGGGCCATGGTTCGGCTGACAGAACTTGGATTATCTCTGCCACCCAGGGCTTCGATGGCCACCATGGGGCCACCAGAATCAAAGACAGGCCCTGTTCCCTCACTCTGACTAGAGTTGAGGATATCAGGCTGAGAGGAGGGAAAGCATAAAGCAACACGTCTGGCCATGGGTGAGCCAGCGCGTCCACGCCCAGTGGAGCGTCTGGGTCTGACAGGGAGAAAAACAGCGGGCAATGAGCGTTTTCCCATGAGGCGAAGAGATCTACGGCAGCCCGTCCGTATCTCCGCCAGATCTGCTCCACCACTTGAGGATGCAGCTTCCATTCTCCATACAGAGGGTTCCCTCTGGATAAAAGATCGGCCCCTCTGTTCAAAATCCCCGGTACGTGCGTCGCACGGACCGACAGAACTCTGGTGCTGCTCCACATAATTATGTCCCTGGCCAGTCTGTGTAACTGCAGGGACCTGGTCCCGCCCTGACGGTTGATATAAGCCACCACAGTGGAGTTGTCGGTCTTTACCAAGACGTGGCGACCCATCACATAGGGCATGAAATGTTTCAACGCGAGGAACACTGCGTGCAGTTCCAGCATGTTGATGTGAAGCCGTGCCATTTTCGGCGACCATACGCCATTCACCGTTCGGCCCATCATAGTTGCACTCCAACCGGTCATGGACGCATCGGTTGTCATGGTAACCCTGGACGCTACCGTCCCCAGCGGCATGCCCGACGCGAGAGCCGCCGGGTCTCTCCACGGCTGAAGAGCCGCCACACACGCCTGTGTTACTTCCACCCTGCGGCACAGATGACGGCGGGGACAGAGTCGCAGAGACGCGACCCACCGTTGAAAGTCCCTCATCATCAGAAGCCCCAGATGGACAACCGAAATCACGGACGCCATAAGACCGAGGAGCCGCAGGCACAGTCTGAACGAAACGACGTTTCCCAACTGAAAACGCGTCATGCACTGAGTGAATGACAGGATCCTCCCCTCTGATAGTGTGACACGATAAGAGAGACCCAAATACTCCGTGCATTGCACGGGAATCAGGCGGCTTTTCACTCGGTTTATTCTGAACCCGAGGTTGATGATGTGGTTCATCACCACCCGAGAGTCGCTCACTGCCTGCTCGCTTGATCGAGAGCAAATGAGATAATCGTCTATGTACGAAAATATTCTGATCCCGCGCGTCCTCAGCGGGGACAGCGCCGCCTCCACACACTTGCTGAACACCCTCGGGGCTAATGACAGCCCGAACGGGATGGTTTGAAACTCGTAGGCTGTGCCTTGATAAGCAAACCTGAGAAACTTTCGGTGTGGGGGGTAAATGGAAATGTGAAAATATGCGTCCGCCAGGTCGATGGTTACAAACCAATCCTCTGGACGGATGGAGCGGCACAGTGCTTTGTGCGTTAGCATTCCTGAATGTATACCTGCGAAAATGTCTGTTTAACACACGCAGGTCCAGTATGGGGCGTAGTGATACGCCGTCTTTCTTTGGAATGAGAAAATAGCGCGAGTAGAAGCCCTGACGAACCTCCTCGTCCCGTACTAATCTTATCGCTTTTTTGTCTAACAGGGAGGCGATTTTGTCCTTCAGGACGTGAGCCGAATCCCCGGTGGCAACCGAAGAGAGCACTCCGTTGAACCTCGGAGGTCTCACGGCAAACTGTAGTCTGTACCCCTTGGAAATTGTATTCAAAACCCATGGAGAGACTGCGCATGCGCGCCATTGATCTGCCCGAGCAGAGAGAGGGACGGCGTCGCTGCTGAGTGACGTAATCCCCTCTGCACTGCTGAGCTCGGCTCTCTTGTGAAGAGCGCAAGCTCCCTCTGCAGGGCGCAGAGGAGAGTGGCAGAGAGTTATTTGAAATTTTCTCTTTTTTTGTGGGGGGCTTTCTGCCCTCGGCGACATGCCTGGCTGCAGAAAAGCTTTGTTTATTTTCTCTGATTCCCCCGGAACAAAACATTGTGCAACGGGGCACAGCTGAGTGCTTGGTGACACTGATAAAACGCTGTGGAATGTTGGATGACACTGCTGAAGTGCTTGGTGACACTGTGTCATCTGCCCCAAAATGTCTTCTCCCTGAACATGAGAAGGAGAACTTAACATGACTCCTGGTGAACTGGGAACTACAGGAGCATCTAAACCCTGGGCAGTGCCTGGAAACCTTCTCTTCAGAGGGGAGGTTGTCGACAGAGGGGTTAGGTGGCCCGCTTCTTCTTGCTGTCCCCGGGGTGGGATGGACGATTTTTTGCAGCAGCCGCTGCAAAAGAGTGCTTCCCCCATGGTCTTGGGTTCTCCAATTTGCTCTGCTGGGCAGGTTGTGTAGAAGGTCTCCTTGAAGTCCTGGCTACACTTTGCCGCCCTCTCACTGCAGCAGCAGCAGCAAAACCAGGTCTGGGGCCCTGTGGGGGAGTTTGGCTGGGCTTGCGAGGCAAACAAAGGTTAAAAGCCTCTCCCTCCTGTTTTCTGAGGGTACTTGTCTCCCTCATTTTCTCCAAGGAGGGGCCAAATAGACCTTTTGTCGGGTCATAAGTTGCGTCCATGATCTCAGCCTTCTGGGAATCACTCAGGCCTGATAGGTTTAACCATAGGCCTCTTTCCCCTGAGACAGCCAGACCCATGACACGGCCGCAACCTTGGACTGCACCTCTAGAAGAGCGTAAAATGAGATCGTTCACAACACAAATCTCATCCCACAGACTGGGGTTAGGTGTCCCCGAGTCCAGTTGACGCCCCATCTCCTCCAGGATTTCGCCTTGGTATGCAGACAGCAGTGTAACCGCGTTAAGCGAGCACACTGACTGACCAGCATACTTATACATCCTCTGGTAAATGGAGGCAGTGAGGTGATCCATTTTACCTGGGAGCGAGATGTTAGAAGATGCTGAAACCGATCTGCGATTAGGGTGGAGGTGGTAAGCCACTGAAGGCTCCACTGCTGGGGGTTCGGCCAGCCCCAGTTCACCCATACCCTGTATCTCCAGCTTAGAGAAGCCCTTGGTGGGAAGCTTGCTCTTAAAAGGGCTGGACCAGAAATGGCTCATTTCTCTGATGCAAGCAGGAACGGCTGGTAAAAGCTGCTTTGCTGATGGTACAGCAGGTGGAAGCCTTTTACCGTCATACAGGTCCCGTTCTGCTCCTCCTGCATCCTGAGCTGCCGGCCAGGGGATGTTCAGCTTTAAAGCCGCCCGCCTGCACACATCGTACAGGTCACTGTCCCCCGGGGAGGTGACTTCTGCCCCGCTCGGTGGCCTGGAGTGTTGACCCGGGAAGGTCGAGTCATCCTCCTCCTCCTCCATGTCCTCTAGTTCGAGGAGGTCGTAGTTAGCGTCACCCTCCGTTTCGTCGAGTTTCCCGCTGTCCGTGAGGCCCTCAAACAGGGGAGGCATGGACGGGTACTCCTCCTCCATCATGTCCGCCCAGCTTTTAGAAGCTCGCGGCTGATGGTTTTCACCCGCCGCCGCAATGGCTGAAGGTGAGGAGAGGCACGGGTCCTGGCTGTTAGCGACAGCCACCCTCAGCCGTCTCTCCAGGATTTTTTCCGGCATCGACGCGCAGTGCTGGCACCCCTGAGGGTCGGCCAGCGATGCCTGAGCGTGTTTAGCGCCCATGCATGCTATGCACATCGGATGAGGGTCCCGCCCCGAGATAGATGCCCCGCATGACGCTGGGCACGGGCGGGATACAACCTCTTTAACTGTCGGTTCCGACCCTTTGGCAGGGGTAGGAGCCGCAGCCATGATAATATTCAAACACGGAGCTCGTCGTTACACGTTAGCTCTAAATGATATTACGTCCGTTCGCCACAACACGTTAACCGGACTCTTATGCTAGCGATACACCGCTAGCTAAAAAGCCAAGCCCACCTTTACGTGATAACTCGGTCGACACAAACTCTATCTATTCTGTTAATTAAAACAGAGTAGATACCGGAACAGTTCGCCTTTACGCGGTCACAGCTCCAAACGTTTGTGTTTTGAAAAGTGCTTCTTTCGAAGCGCTTACCCAGCACGGTACAGGTCAGTCCTGGTCCTGCGTTCAGCGACGTTTTCCTTTACGGAACGCCTTAGAACCGTTAAACAGGTCCAAGCTAGCCTGAGCGCGCTGAGGGAGCTTAGCTGTAGTCTTCACACGGGAAGAAAGCGAGAATGAGTTGAGGCGGGTAGGTTGGCCGTGATATAGTTGGTGGGTGGAGCCACGGTCACGGCTCAACCTGTCTGTCACAGACAGACGTGATGTCATTGGAGCTTCCGTAGTTGGTCACGCCAAGGCGATTCCCATAGTGAAACACCGAGCGAAGTTAGAAAAAGAACCTAGTCAAACATGGTTGGGATATGATGGTCAGCGGTTGCTTTGATTATTTAGAACCTGGATGACTTGCTCTAATTGATGGAACCATGAGATTGGCTCACTAGCTGAAAATTCTGAAGGAGTGTGTGTGCGCAACCATCCCTTTTGTGGCATAAAGCTAAGGTCCACTCGGTTATGCAGCAGTAAAAGCAACCAACAAGTCCATCTCTGAGTAGCTTAGAAAAAATTTAAAGAGATAAACAAAGATAAATGTCGCAGAAATAAACATCAAAAAGTGCTTCATGAAGAACAAAGTATTTAAAACTAAAAGATCCAGAATGTATTTAGAAGCCTGACTAAAGGTTAAAACTAGGATTTTAAACTTATATCTCAAGTGCAAAGGGAGCCAATGCAGGGAGACTAGAACTGGACGTATTGTTTAAACAAGTAAAAAGACTGGTACAGTAGTCTAAATGAGAAGAAATAAAACCACAAACAGTTAAATTTTATTTATATAGCGCCAATTAATGAAACATGTCATCTCAAGAAATTTGGCAATTCAATCAGATTATACAGATTGGATCAGATTATACAGATTGGTAAAAAAAACATCCTATCTGAGGAAACCCAATAGATTGCATCAAGTCTGGACAAGCCGCATTCACTCCTGAAGAAGCTTAGAGCCACAGAGACAGTTGTCTGTATTGTCCATGGCTTTGCAGCAATCCCTCATACTGAGCAAGCATGAAGCGACAGTGGAGAGCAAAACTCCCCTTTAACGAGAAGGAAAACCTCCATCAGAACCGGGCTTGTATGAACGGTCATCTGCCTCGACCGACTGGGGGTTACAGAAGACAGAGCAGAGACACAACAAGAGAGACAAAAAAGCACAGAAGCACACATTGATCCAGGAATCTGTTCTACATTAGATGGTAATAGTGGGCGATTTGTCTACCCTGGATGATGTCACAGCTGACAGAACACCAGACCAGGTGTACCTACTGTTAATTTAAAAGTACTGGCCTAATCCTGCCTAGCTCTGAAGGCCCATTTTTTACCCCGGTTTAAGATTTGACAGTAAATGAGAAAAGCATTGATCAGAGGTAAACATTGTATATGCATATTTAATTCATTAAGAATTCCTAATGGAGACAAAAACTTTACATTACCATTTTGTTGTATTCATTACAAGCTGACATCCTGGTGATGTAAAATATATAAACTTTCCCTAGTCTGAATACATCTTTTAAAGGCTGCCTCCCTCCCATGCTTGGGAGGCGTGTGATCTGTTCTTAAAACAAAGAGGCTGTTCTTCATGGTAAGGGGTCAAGCCAAATGACCTAACAGCCATGAAACACAGATGCATGTTACTTTACGCTGAAAGGGAGACACAGACAAAACTCATGCATTCCTCAGCACTCCCATATGAATACAACTAAGATATTTATTTTCCTCAACTACTATGAAGAGAAAAGTGACAGAGAACAAAAAGGTAAAAGATGAAATAACAATCAAGCAATGCAAATTGGAGAACAGTAGAAGAACTCAGTTGAGTGAGAGAAATAGACCCTGAAACAACAGAAACAACAGTCTCTAGTTCAGTCTGGGACACAAATGAGCTCAGCTTAAGTTGGTTCATACGGCAGGATCTTAAGCCGTATGAACCAACTTAAGGTGGGTCCGTCGCCGACCTGCGACGTAGGCACCCAGGTGGGTCCGTCGCCGACCTGCGACGTAGGCAGCCAGGAGGGTCCGTCGCCGACCTGCGATGTAGGCACCCAGGAGGGTCCGTCGCCGACCTGCGACGTAGGCACCCAGGAGGGTCCGTTGCCTACCTATGACTTGGGAACCCAGAGGGGTCCATCGCTGACCTGTGAGGCGGGGACCCAGGTAGATCCCTCGTTCTTCGGATGTTCTGGGCCTCAGACGGTTCAGCAACCATGGTCCCCTGGAGACTTTGAGCCCCTCGGCTTTGGTCTGAAACCCAGACCCCCTATTGCCCTCATGGACAGCCAACTCTGGGAGAGACTGTATTGGATGTCGCTTTCTGAGACCCTCCAGAAGCTGGTCCTGAGACTTTTTGTTGCTAAGGGTCTGACTTTGTCTCCTGAAGCCTGTAGCCCGGGCCTCCTGAAGCCTGTAGCCCAGCTCCCCCTTTAGTCGCCTGTAGCCCAGCTCCCCCTTTAGTCGCCTGTAGCCCAGCTCCCCCTTTAGTCGCCTGTAGCCCAGCTCCCCCTTTAGTCGCCTGTAGCCAGGCTCCCTCTTCAGTCGCCTGTTGCCAGGCTCCCTCTTCAGTCGCCTGTAGCCAGGCTCCCCCTTCAGTCGCCTGTAGCCAGGCTCCCTCTTTAATCGCCTGTAGCCAGGCTCCCTCTTCAGTCACCTGTAGCCAGGCTTCCTCTTCAGTCGCCTGTAGCCTGGCTCCCTCTTCAGTCGCTTGTAGCCAGGCTCCCTCTTCAGTAGCCTGTAGCCAGGCTCCTTTAGTTGCCTGTAGTCAGGCTCCGCCGCCTGTAGCCATTAACCAGGTGCCGCCGCCTGTAGCCATTAACCAGGCGCCGTCGCCTGTAGCCAGGAGCCAGGCGCCGCCTCCCTTAGCCTGTAGTCCAGCGCCTCCCTTAGCCTGTAGTCCGGCGCCTTCCTTAGCCTGTAGTCCGGCGCCTCCCTTAGCCTGTAGTCCGGCGCCTCCTTTAGCCTGTAGTCCGGCGCCTCCCTAACCATTGCTCTGAGGTTCTGCCCCAGTTATGTTGACCACTGGCATCTGCAATAAACAAAAGACAAAGGTTCTGTAGGTGTGATGGAGATTGCTCACTTTCAATGCTCTTCCTATCCCGACCACACAGTAGCTTATTCTTGTTAACTGCGCTATAGCTTTCCTGAAACTCCACTCACTCCAAAATGGCTGAGGATTGGAACCCAACCATTTCTAGATGTTTTGTCCTCTCACTGCTGATGCTGAAGAGCTGCTGGCTGCTAGGCTCCACCTCCCAGGAGCCTACTACACTAGTAGATTCCCAGGAGCCTACGCAGGAGTATGCTCACTCAGTTCGTCTAGATGGTGACATCATCCTTGTCGGCTTGTTCCCTGTGCATGCCCGAGGGGAAAGGGGCATCCCCTGAGGTGAGCTGAAGAAGGAGAAGGGAATCCATCGCTTGGAGGCAATGCTGTTTGCTATAGACCTCATCAACAAGGACCCGGACCTTTTGCCTAATGTGACACTAGGAGCACACATCCTGGACACCTGTTCACGTGACACCTATGCCCTGGAGCAATCACTAACGTTTGTCCAGGCACTCATTGAGAGGGATGGCTCCGATGTCCGTTGTGCTAACGGAGAGCCAACCATCTTTGCCGAGCCAGATAAAGTTGTTGGTGTCATTGGGGCATCAGCCAGCTCTGTTTCCATCATGGTTGCCAACATCCTGTGACTGTTTAAGGTAAGAGAACTCTGCTGTGATTTTAGCTGTGCAATATATCCAGTCGCTGCTGGTACCAAAATACTAATTGTTACACTCGCAGACTACTTCTTGAATACAATACCTGACATATTTAGAGTGGTATGGTTTGAATCCTCCTGCTTGGAATTTGCATCTTCTCCCTGTTCATGTATGGGTTCACTGGATATTTCAGCTTCATCCCACAGACCAAAACACAAGCTCGACAGGTTACCCTTAACTGACCTAAGGTGTGACTGTGTGTCTGCAAGGTTGTTTCTCCTGTGTGTCTCATCATTGTCCTGTAATGGACAGGTGACCTACCCATGGTGTACCCACGTTGTACCCTCGCCCTATGACCGTTGGACATAGGCACCGGCTCAGCGACAATGAAGTCTTCTGATAAGACTGACAGATTGATATGTTAGTCATTTTTCTATGGATTACATAGATTACCAATGGTCCACACTGCAAAAACAGAACTAAAAGTAAGTGAAATTTTCTTGAAATCATTGTAATTTTCCTTGATTAGAGCAGTTAAATAAGACTATTTGCCAATGGAATAAGATTTTTGCACTTAAAATAGGAACAATTCATCTCCATCGTCTTATTTCAAGTGCAGGATGTCTAATTATGTTATTTTAGAGATGAATTGTTCCTATTTTAAGTGCAAAAATCTCATTCTATTGGCAAATAATCTTATCTACCTGCTCAAATCAAGGATAAATACACTAATTTCAAGAAATTTTTACTTATTTTTAGTTCCCTTTTTGCAGTGCATGAATGCACCATCTTTGCTACCAAGCTGGTCAGCCACACACAGCTATGTAAGTTTTGTTTTTTCACAAACAAGGATTGAAACACAGAGATCCTGATAGCTAGATGAAACAGAACAGAAGATAAAAGCTGGTTTCTGCATATCACAAGAATATTACAACCTGGGACCACTAGATAATTATTACATACCATCCTCCGTCAGGCTAAGTGTCATTTGATTACTTGAGTGTAATTTGTTTGGCTGACAGACTGATTACAATTGGTAAAGAGAGTCCGCCTGCGTGTGAATAAACCTCAGTATAAATGCAGCTGTTCTGTTTCTGGCCCCAGAGGTTTATTAGTGAACATCAGAGAATAAACAGCAGACAGACCAGAGAGAAAGCTGAGGAGAAGTTGGCACTGTCCACCTAAACTGCCAAGCTGGGGAGGGAGAGTAGGGTGGGTCCTTGTATCGTGTAGTTGTGAGGTAACATAGACGGCATTGACATTGGGCAAAACAATCGGTTTCTGAGCAGCAGACCTGTTTTCCTAACCTCTAATATCAGTGTGGTCATAGCTGTCACTGGTTTGTCTTCAGGTCCACCTGACCTGGACACACCTGACAAGTCCTGCAATGGTGTCACAGTGAAGAAAATAAAAGGTCCTCTGAGCTGGATGCTGCACATTTGACAAGTTCAGCTGAATGTTTCTGCAGGACACTAATGTGAAAGGCCTCTGCACCTTCTGCAACGTCTGCACTGCTGCGCTCAGCGGTGATCCGATTCTGGGCTAAATTAATAACGAGCTTCATGATTCATGTTTGTGTTAAAGACCGAATAATTTAATGAGGACAGAAAGCTCCAACAACAGCACTTATCCAAAGTTAACTAGACATGACTCAGAGGGAGGAGAGGGGTAGGCGCACTGTGCTGACCCTGAGCGTCTTCACCAGTGCTGTCAGAAGCTTCAGCTACAATCACACCTCTAGTAGAGAGCTGCCACTGACTGGGGGAGCAGTTTTAGCTGCATGCACTCCCACCATGACCACTACGGCATACATCACCCTGACCATGTATTGGCAGTGTGCAGTTTTTGGGAATAGGATGAGGTGCACAAGCATCTAAATAAATTACAAAATGATCAACAAGCTCATTTATTTCACTCCTTCAAATCAAACTCAAATCAAAACTAATGGATTTATTCAACAAGCAGTTTAAAAGTTTAAACATTTACCTCTTTTCAATAACATTTTTATTATTAGATTTACAGCGAACCAAAAGCTAATACCTTGTTTGTCAGTGTGACAAAGTGGTTTAGTTTGTGTTCACCATTTGTCCCTTATTCTTATTTCTGATTCATTTACTTTCTGTAGATGGCCATATTGCTTAAATTTAAACATTAGTTTGCAGCTCTGCTCCACTTACTATCCCGGGTTTGTTTGTGTTAGCATTAGGTTGCAGTTTCCATCTATATGTTTAGGTTAAAGCTACTCCTGGATTATTGGTTGAATTTGTTTATTTGGTTTCAAAGTATATTTATATTTGTTTTCCTTTTTACTCACCATTGTTTGTCCTTGTAGATCTGCAGGAGTATGGGAGGGGCCGGCCCAGTACTTCCTGCTTAAGTGACTGAGTGATGTCACTGATTGTCTGGCTGGGTTCTACCAATTAGAGGGTTTCTTTAGGAGTATTGCTTTGTTTTTCTTTAAAGTAACTTGACTTCTTTGGTATTACCTGGTTTATTTTTCAGATCATTTTATTATACAGAGGAGTTTGTAAATCAGATTAATAATTGTATTTTTGTTTTTCTGTTTAGTTTTCATGTGTTTTTTTTTCCTTTTTCCCTGTTTAATTGTGGTTTGGTCCACTCAAGTGCAGGTGTGTTTCCACTTGATTATAAAACAGAGCTGTTGGAAGCTCAGGGGGGAGTGTTCTGAATCCTGTTGAAAATAAAAAGTCATCAGAAGCTGGAATTGTTGACTAAGGCTGTTTCTTCGGTTCACCTTGCTGACCCTTGACCTCACTACCTCACAGTCAGAATGTTCCAGCATTACAAATGACTAATAAAACAATATTTTAATACAGAAATGATGAAGCAACAGGGAACATGAGGCAAAATCCGTTCAAGAATTTCAGGGAACTTCACAATGAGGCTGGAGTCAGCGCATCAAGATCCACGACACACTGAGGGGGATCATGGGCAATAGTCACATCCATCGTGTTTAAACACAGAACTGGACTGTTGCTCAGGAATGTTGCTCAGTGGTCCAAAGTCCTCTTCTCTTTATTTTTCATTTGAAAATCAAGGTCCCAGAGTCTGGAAGAAGAGTAGAGAGAAGCAGAATCCACGTTGCTTGAGGTCCAGTGTGAAGTTTCCACGATCAGTGATGATCTGGGGTGCCATGTCATCTGCTGGTTCTGGTCCACTAGGTTTTGTGAAGTCCACAGTCGACGCTGCCATCTGCCAGGACATCTTAGAGCACTTTGTGCTTTCTTCTGCTGACAAGCTGTATGGAGATGCTGATTTATAATATATATATATATAAAAAGTTTCCACAGCATGATAAGTGGTTCAGCTCTGACACCACAGACTAGCTGGTCGTTTTTTGGAACCGTGGCATCAGAAATCAAATACAGTATGAAAACAATATACGGTAAGTGCTAAACACACAATCACAGTAAGTGAATTGCTCAACTTATTTGTATCTTTCTTGAGCTGATATAAAAAAAGAAATAGTCATATATAATGTAGAAACACAACAGGAAAACAAGCTATATATTGATAAAAATTATCATTTCAACACAGACACTGTTAAAACTGCAGGTCCGTTCCTGCTCCATTTTACCACGGCCCGTCTCACCCATCCGGTTCGATGATTTGGCAGCAAGGAAAGGAACAATGATCAGAGACCAAACACTTAAAACATACATATATTTATTACAATTCGGAATTCCAAAATTGGGAGACAACAATTATGGACTTATCAGCGACGAGCATAACCTATGTTATCCCAACATGCCTTCCACAGATTGCAAGTTGTTGTCTCATCATATAAACCCAAAACATGTCTTTTTGACACCTCCAGGACTCTTGAGGGGGTTGGGCTTACCCCTCTTTGGAGACATCCAGTCTCCAGCTGATATGTGCTTTCTGACAGTTCAGCCGTTAGTGTAAGTAATGGCCCGGACTGTTTCTTGGGAGTTGACTAAGATAACATTCAGAGCTATGGGAAAGTTTTAAGAAATGTTAAGTAATCTACAAAACCCTCATATATCTCCCGTAATGTCCTGCACCTGGCACCATTTACTGAAGCCTCAGCAGTCGTTGTTTAAGGTCCGTTCGTCCGTCCGTCTTCTTCTGCTTATCCGGGGTCGGGTCGCGGGGGTAGCAGCTTCAGTAGGGAGGTCCAGACGTCCCTCTCCCCGGCCACTTGGGCCAGCTCCTCTGGAGGAATCCCAAGGCGTTCCCAGGCCAGCCGAGAGACATAGTCCCTCCAGCATGTCCTGGGTCTTCCCCTGGGCCTCCTCCCGGTAGGACGTGCCCGGAACACCTCACCAGGGAGGCGTCCAGGAGGCATCCTGACCAGATGCCCGAGCCACCTCAACTGGCTCCTCTCGACGTGGAGGAGCAGCGGCTCTACTCTGAGTCCTCCCCAGATGACTGAGCTCCTCACCCTATCTCTAAGGGAGAGCCCAGACACACTACGGAGAAAACTCATTTCAGCTGCTTGTATCCGGGATCTCGTTCTTTCGGTCACGACCCAAAGCTCGTGACCATAGATGAGGGTAGGAACGTAGATCGACCGGTAAATCGAGAGCTTCGCCTTTTGGCTCAGCTCTCTCTTCACCACAACGGATCGGTACAGCACCCGCTTCACAGCAGACCCTGCACCAATCCGCCTGTCGATCTCCCGCTCCATCTTCCCCTCATTTGTGAACGAGACCCCAAGATACTTGAACTCCTCCACTAGGGGCAGCACATCCTCCCCAACCCGGAGAAGGGACTCTACCCTTTTCCGGTTCAAGACCATGGTCTCGGATTTGGAGGCACTGATTTTCATCCCGGCCGCTTCGCACTCGGCTATGAACCGCTCCAGTGAGAGCTGTAGATCCCGCCCTGATGAAGCCAATAAGACCACGTCATCCGCAAATAGCAGAGACGCAATCCTAAGGCCACCAAAACGGATCCCCTCAACACCTTGGCTGCGCCTAGAAATTCTGTCCATAAAAGTTATGAACAGAATTGGTGACAAAGGGCAACCTTGGCAGAGTCCAACTCTCACTGGAAACGAGTCCGACTTACTGCCGGCAATGCGGACCAGACTCTGACACCGGTCGACCTGACAGCCCTTATTAAAGGGTCCGGTACTCCATACACAGGATCCCTCGGGGACACGGTCGAATGCCTTCTCCAGATCCACAAAGCACATGTAGACTGGTTGTTCAAGGTATGCTATGTTAAAGGTTAATATCTGTATAACTTTAAAATACACTATTATCATATAAATGATTATTTATTTTCATAACAAACCCCCTTTTGATCTCTCAAAAAGAGAGATCAATAAAATCTGTCGCAAAACCAATACTGAACAGAATCACACAGCTAAGAAGGTGGGATACACAAATACACCCTTTTCTTACTGCTAAACATATTGAGGCAAATCATCATAGAACAAAACATGCAGCACAAGTAATTCAAATTAAAACCATCATAGTAAAATAAATCAGAAAAATTAAATGAGTAACTTATTATTATCATTATGAATAGAAAATCTCTACTAAACCGTACTGCATTAGCTAATAGGGCAGTATCTCAAAACCAAAAACATGTGAAACAGTATTCCTTCATAACAGAACACAAAAACAATTCTGAATTACCCCTGAAAATCCCCGCTAAAAATCATATCCCCCCGTGATATTGTACCAACTCCAATCTTGTATCCTCCAGAGGGTGCAATCCTCCCATCTGTAACATCTGAGTATTGTGAGGTGAAGAGGTAAGCGCGCCCTTCTCAATAGTGGCTACAATGAAGCGAACAGCAAGTGAACGAATATAAGGAACACAACAATAACCACCCATCCATTCCATTTTCCAAACCACTTAATCCCTCATGGGGTCGCGGGGGGTGCTGGTGCCTATCTCCAGCGTTCACTGGGCGAGAGGCGGGGTACACGCTGGACAGGTTGCTAGTCTGTCGCAGGGCAACACAGAGATACAAACAGGACAAACAACCATTCACACCTAAGGACAATTTGGAGAAGCCAATTAACCTAACAGTCATGTTTTTGGACTGTGGGAGGAAGCTGGAGTACCCGGAGAGAACCCACGCATGCAGAGGGAGAACATGCAAACTCCATGCAGAAAGACCCAGGGGTGTACTTGAACCCAGGACCTTCTTGCTGCAAGGCAACAGCGCTACCCACTGCGCCACTGTGCAGCCCAACAACAACCACATGTAACCATAATTGCCAAAAATACTGATAAAGAAATCATCACAGAAATATATCTATACCTGATTGTTCATGCATGGTTTCACTCAGTGTCCTTAATCCTTCAAAAGCTTTAGTCACCAACCCGTCTGGTGCTGTATTATTAGGAATAAATGTACAACACATATCTCCAAACATAGCACAGTCGCCCCCTTTTTCTGCCAAAAGCATGTCCAGTGCCATCCTATTCTGAACAGCCATAAGAGAGGTAGGAGCTAATTGTTCAGCCAGACCTTCTACTGCATCTCTAGTCAGATTAGACAAACGCAACACATTATAATGTATGTAGTTAATTCTATCAACATTCTTATTAGGGATAACCCAAAGGAATATGGATTCAAATCCGACTGCTATCTGATCCACTAACTTATATTTATCTGGAACCCTCTAGGGACCCCTTATGCATCAATATATGTTGCAGAATTACGCGTTACGCCCTTGTACCTATTCCTTGAAAATGAAACAGAAATTTACACCTCTCCGCCAGAATTACTCCTAACCTTGATGAATCCTCTGTCCCTTCCCCTGTGAAGTTAAAACACACATACTGCTTGGTCTGATTTCCAGGAATAAAGGGCCCCGGTTTAGTATTATTATTTATAGGAGGGAAAAGATCATGATAGTACTTGCACCTCGCAGAGCTGCCTTTCGTCAATGCCAAACTGCAATCATATCCTCTAGGATCCTCAAGAGGAAATAAAGGTGCTGGTTCCGTTGTTAAAATTGGTCTAGCTGCAGCACAAGCTACACGATTATCAACAGTATATTGTCTAGCAGTCTGGGCCATCCAAGAAACCCACAAATTCTGTCTCATATCCCCTGTGGAACTCCCTAAAATGTTTCCAGGAGTCAGTTTATTATAATCTACATGAAGTCCTCCTAAAGAGGATAACTCTTTCCCGACATGTGATGACAGAGCCTGGTTAGCAGAAGTAGTTGCATTATGTAGAGAAATTTTAATTAAACCAACAGGACCTTCACCCCATGTACCCACTCCAAGGACGAGATAAATACTACAAGGTTTGGGCATACTTAATGTTAGGTTTAAACACCAAACATCTTATTCAGCAACCTGCACAAAGAAGACACAGAGAATTAGTTAAGTTTTACTTGCAAGGAGAGTGCTCGGAGACTGCTCAGTTACAATCCTCCAAACCACTCTGAAGCATTCTCCGCTCGCCAGGCTTTTTATTGATAATTGGAACGCCCTAGTTACACAAGATTTCAACTGCTGGGGGAAGGGAACAAACCAGTTGAAATCCGTTAGGCAGGAACCCAATACACAACAACGTCAGTCATGGTCATGGGAACTTCTTCTTTATCTTCCACAGGCAGCTGTAAGATACAATTAGGTGCAATTGCAACTGTTTGCATGCCTGTGATCTGAATCATCAGTATACAAGGAGAAATAACACTTCAGTAATAAGTATAATATAATGTTGTATAGGCAATGAGATATTATAAGTGAAACATAATAAAACTAGAATAACTATTAAAAGTAGAATAACTATAATAAATCCAACACTTACTCCACTACTGTACTCAGAATAAACCCCAGTAGTTGCCCCAAAATAAGGATTAATGTTCAACCCTGAAATGGTCAGAATAATGGGGTTAACACCTTGTTCTACCTGATGACCTTTAGTAAGGGTTATTGCTTCTTTTAGTAATCTATCAAAACCTCCATGGTGAACCGGAACAGCCTCATTCCCTGTATGCCATCTCATATAAACCCAGTGGTAACACCAATGTAAAGGGAAGGTAGGAATGCCCTTCGGCAACACACAAGCATAAATATCAGATTCCTTCCACACTGATGGGTCTTTTCCACAATGTATTACTGAACATAAATCAAATTCAAATATAACTCTTGTTCCTAATGTATAATGCAATTCAATACCACAATGTTGAGCCAGACAATCATCTTCATCCTGAATGGCCAGCTTCTGATGTCTAATGAGACCAGCAGTACCTGCTCCCTGAATAACACTGATCAAAGTAAACATTCCCAACATAAGAATCAGAATCCACAAACCCAAAATCAGCTTCCACTGAATTGACCACTTACCAAATTTACGCTCCATTTTCAATTTCACACATTAACCGGAAAACTCTGTATCGAGAGAATCGTATCTTTCGATCGGGGTTCACTTACTTCTTCACCTGAAAAATGTTTCTTTTAAAGTATGGTTTAGAGTATAATTCTCATTTCAGCTTACACAAATCATATGTCTATTACCAACTTACCATTGAGGTCCTTCACCAGTAAATGTAACCTGTTAACAGTAGTCTGTTATAAAAATATTATTCTGAAGTCACTATGGCCTCACACCACTCGGACATAGGAGGCCGGCAGACATTAATTCTGTGTATAAAATCCACTGTTTGCTGATTGCAAGGCCAAATGGTGCAGCTGCTGGGGGATACTGATTGTCTACGATAGACAATTTGTTTTGTCTCATGGCAAGGCCACTGTGCAGTATTAGGGGGAGCCGAGAAGCGAGACAGGCAGGGACAGGGCAGACGCAGACTGAAGCGGGACCTTGGGGTGCAATTACTTTCCATCTATGTGATTTCTGCCCTGTTTTCAATAAAAGTGTTGGAACTTCATCACCACCGTCTTTTCATTTAGTAAAGATGGAAATTGAGTATTATTGTTTAGAATTCCATCCACGCAGTCTAGTCAAACAAGCCAAATTATCACACATATACAAGACCAAAAAATCTTAAAAAAACTAAATCAATACCCCAACATTTCTTATGGTAAAATTTTGAAGGATAAAAAAAACACAAAATTACCCAAATGTTTACTGTGAGGATTTAGATTGAACTCAATATTAGCCGAACACGGAGCTGATGCTTAAAGGATTTATTGCACAGATGATGGGTCCTCCAGGCTGACACAAAGGCAAAAAGCTGGGACAGACTCAAAAAACAGGACAGATAATGAAGGGCAACGGACAGATAAATTAAACTGAGGCTGTAATGCTCTTACCCCAGGCCTGAGAGTTGACGAGAGAGGAGTGACGTTCTGGCACTGGAGACTGATCAGAACGGAGTATAAATGGAGATGATAACAGGTGAAAACACTGAAGGCTAATTGCAGACAGGGTGGAGAGTAAACAGGTGTGCTGAGTAAAGATTAGATCAGCTCCAGTGCCAGAAACGTTACAGTTTACAAAGTTTTTTTTTTTTTTTTTTTTCATTTAAATATTTTTTTACACTGTCGTCTCCATTCTTCCTGACATTCTTAGAAGGATGGTGGCATCCCACAGCCTCTCAATATGACTGCAACAAATCTTCGGGATAGGTCTTTAACACACAGGGTAGACTGCCTGTAGTGTCAAGAACCAGAGGGCGTTATTATGTCCTTGTACCTGGTTCTGGTTGCAGCTGACTGAGCCTAATCAGCTGCTCTGCTCCTTTAGGCCCTCTTGGACCTCCTTCAACGACCTCTTGGGTTCTGCCGCTGGCGCACACTGGCTCCAATGAAACCACGTATTACCTTTTCCTCTCAATCTCACTGCATGTGATGTTCTTTCGACCACCTGGAAGGGTCCGGTGAACCTCGGCTCTGACCACTTTCTTTTAATGACCTTGTACCAAACCCAGTTGACGTCTGGGGGGTGGTGCCCCTCCTTCTCCTTCCTTGGGATTTCCTTGTGTTCTGGTGTACGCCTCCACAACAGTCTTTAACTGAGAGAAATAATCCTTATGGGTCAGATTCTGCAAGTCACCTATAGCTCCCAGTTGTCGACATTGGGGCCCAGGAAAACTTCTTCTGGTCTCCAACTCGTAAGGAGTGTATCCTGTGGTGGAATTAACTGAAGACCTCATAGACATCAGAGCAAGAGGCAAGGCATCAACCCATGATAATTTAGTCTGTGCACAGATTTTAGCCAATTTGTTTTTCAGGTTTTGGTACATCCTCTCGACCTTTTATTGTGACTGAGGATGATATACTGTACCAAACCTGTGTGTGAGTCCTAAACTGGACTCCACTCATTGCAGGTCCTGGTTCTTGAAGTGGGTTCCATTGTCAGTCCTTATCTTTTCAGGGAACCCGTGCCTGGGGATGTAATAGTTAATAAGGCATTTTATCACAGTTTTGCTGTCCTCTCTTTTAGCAGGCCAGGCCTCTGGCCACCCTGTAAAAGCGTCCACACACACCAAGAAATACCTGAAGCCTCCAACAGAGGTCATTATGTTTGTGTAATCAAGAATAACTTCCTTCCCAGGGATTGTGGTCAAAGGAAATTTTCCCTGCAAAGGTTTCATGGTCTTCTTTGGGTTATATTGATCACACACTGTACAACTTTTTACAAAATGTTTCACCATGTCCAACAAAAATGGATGCCACCACTCCTTCAAGTTTTTCATCATCTGTCTTACACCCACATGTCCTACTCCGTGTGCTTTAGAAAAAAGCTCCAGTTTCAGTCCTGGAGGAAACACCAGTCTTCCACCTGGCCCTCTCCAACATCCTTCCTGCTCTGATGCTCCTCTGAGCCTCCACATATTTTTCTCCTCTGGGGCTGCTCTGCTTTGCAACTGTTTGATCCTTGCCATGCTCAATTCTTCTCTCAGCTCCTCTTCCACAGTCACCAGCATCATCTGAGGTGCATATCCAGCGGCTGCTTTGGCAGCCTGGTCTGCAGCCTGATTCCCTAAGGCAATGTCTGAATTACTGTTATCGTGTCCTCTACACTTTATCACAGCAATTCTAGCCGGCTATAACAAGGCTTCTGCAAGTTCTCTCATCTACATCTCGTGTTTTAGTGGTTTTCCCCCCGCTGTCAAAAATCCTGCTCTCAACCACTGACATTATTCCACATGAACTGCTCATATGCTGAATCCGTATATACATTCACTTCTTGCCACAGTCTGCCAACAGCTGCAATACTGGGAAATTTATCCACTAGGGCTGGCAGATCACCACATGAAAACGGAACATACTTCTCTGTCCCCAAATTATATTGTAATAAAGGCATCTGCACTTTAGTGGGACCTTGAGAACGCGTTGTCATTGGATGCATGCTGTGAAATCTCTCCTTTAAATTTCTCCTCATAAATTCTTTTCTTGCTCCTCTCTGCTGCCCTGCAAATTCAGCTTCTGCAGTAGAATAATATAAACCATTATCATTTATCCTAAATTCCTCAGCAACGGTTGCTCCATCCAGGGAGAACTCTAAAACTGGCCCATCTAACAAATCTGCAGAATCGTTCTTTTGCCAAACACCTTTAAGCACCATTTTAACTTTAATTTCTGGTTCTGATGACTGATGGTTCTTAAACCTGACATCAGTCGAAGCTGCTGGTGTTCTAATTCCTGTTTTCTTGTGATCAACCTGACTTAAATCTGCTACTTGCTGTGTTTCCTCTGAACATACAAAAGAATTGCCCCTAGAGGGCGATCTTTCTCTGAATTCCTGAGTCCTCAACATGTGCTCCTCAGCACCCGCTTTCGTCATCTGAGAAATGGGGTGGCCACTAAGCGGGGAGGGAAGCCCTTCAACGGACTGAGACCAGTTCTCGTGAGCTGCTCGAGCGAGAAATGGCTCACATGACTTCAAAGGGTGAGGGATATGGGTGGAGTATTAAGTGACGTATGTAGTTATTGAATGTTGTCTAGAAATGTGTTATTCCTGGGGGTGTAACCAGGAACTAATTCTACCGTTAACTCTCCACCCAACACATCCAGGACTGGATACAGTCCGGAAGAAGGAGTGTTTAAGTTTAAGTTGCCCTGCGGTGCGGTGCGGGAAACTCTTCTGTTTTTTCTTTTGTCTCAAACAAATGTTTAATCCCCAGCCAAGTTACCAACAATTTTTCCCAACATTTAACCTCTCTGTCTGCCTTATCTTTTTCCTGGTTGCGTTTCCCAAAATG
Organism: Fundulus heteroclitus; assembly: GCF_011125445.2. Lineage (NCBI taxonomy): Eukaryota > Metazoa > Chordata > Actinopteri > Cyprinodontiformes > Fundulidae > Fundulus > Fundulus heteroclitus. The sequence continues at coordinate 2,425,726 of NC_046362.1, read as the reverse complement.
CAACAAACCAACTTTCTGTTGTTTCTGCGTACATTAAAAGTAAGAAATATGTTTCTTTCTTTTAACATACTGTTTTACCAAATACTTGCCAAGCGGTTCCCCGTGTTTCAATCGTTTCCAGCTATAACTGCTTCCACGATTTTCTGTCTCCACTTAGACTGCGTCTTTTTGTCCAACGTTTCATGCCTTTCAACAAAACCCATCAGCGCCTAGACATGTTCTCCTAAAGATTTCCAGGGAGCCCCATTGTTTATCCTGAATAACCTGATCAAATGCTCCCTCCATGATCCTCGCCTTCTTACTTGTTTCTCCAAGTTACACTCAAGTCGACACAGTACTTTTCCACCGTAAGTACTACACGTGCAAACGCAATTCACAGCTAGACATACGTAACCACTCGTGTGCGCACAGACACAGAGTCCACACACACACACACACACACACACAGTATGTATATATATATATATATATATATATATATATATATATATATATATATATATATATATATATATATATATATATATATATATATATATATATATATATATATATATATATATATATATATATATATATATATATATATATATATATATATATATATACACATACATATATATTAGGGCTGTCAATCGATTAAAAAAATGAATCTAATTAATTACATACTCTGTAATTAATTAATCTACATTAATCACATATAATTTTTGCTGTGAAAGTATTTTAAATATTTAAATTCAAATGATTCAATGAATAGTCAGCAGTAGATAAATTAAAGTTCAAAAACTCTTATTCACATTTCATGCCTTCAGACGTTTTAACATGTGTCGTTGTGGCATAAGTGGCACACAGTAACGTAGGGGACACAATGAAAATAAATGAACACTCCCCTCAATATCAACACTTTACAACAGTAAAGTGACGTCCGCGCTACTTCCGGGTTACGCCGGTAGGCAAAAACAGGACTTTTCTCGCCAAACACCGTGTCAAAACGGGTGAATTAGAGCGTGCTTTTAGTTCATGCCACACAGAAGCATTCCAAATCGTTGGATGTACGTTTCTTTCGTTTACCGAAGGACAAAGAAAGAAATGGATATTTTCAGTGAAAAAGGACCCAGGCAAACAAATCCCAATGGACTGTGGGAGCCATCATACCCTGAAAGAATTTGCAGTCTACACTTCATCTCCGGTAAATACAACTTAATTTTGCACTGGTCATTGTTCTGCTTAAATAATTAAAGCCACAAGCGGCGTCAATCGGCCCTGCAGCCAAGCGCCTTCGCGCACCACACCGGGAAAACGGCTGCAAAGCGCGTTCCCGACACAGGGGAAACAGATTTCCACGGGGGAACAGAATTGCGCACAACACCTACTGTCAGCCACCGCAGAAGCTGTCACGCATTTTCTCCGTCCGTCCACCGGCCGATACACAAGAACGCGTTGAGCAGCGCTTGCCCACGACTCACAAAAAATCTAGTGCAGATCGGTGGATGCAGCGAGGAGATACAGCCGTTGAATAATGATAACGCATTTTGCCACCGGGCCGAACTAAATCGTTTGGCCAGCATTCACAGACTCGCTATCTGGACTGTATCTGGCAATCTGATACCATCAACTTACTCTTAAAACGATCTTGTAATACGTTACCTAAAGAAGAAAAATACGTGGAGAACTCGTTGTTTGCTCTGTTGGCGTCTGCCGCTATGCTCGCCTTCTGCCTTCCAGTCCGGCGCGCAGGCGCGAAAAAACCCGGATGAAAACAATAGCAGTGACCTACCCTATACGATTAATTTGCGTTATTTTTTTAATCCGTTAATTTTATTTAAATTAATTAATCGAAATTAACGCGTTATTTTGACAGCCCTAATATATATATATATATATATATATATATATATATATATATATATATATATATATATATATATATATATATATATACACATACATATATATTTATACACATACATATATATTTATAGACACACATATATATATATATAATCCATCAAGAACCACACTCCATACCAGTAAGTGGCAGTAATGCTGCTAAAAGTTTGTTGCCAACCGCCATTAAACACCAGAAGAAGAACTACTTGGTTAGTGACTGATGACAAGGCAGTGGCAGGAAAACGGGTTGGGAGGAGAAGTCAGCTGGTAGATTCCTAGCAGGTGAACTGAGCTGATGACTAAGAAGTAAAGTGCAAAACAGAATAACACAAAAACCAACCTGAGACTGAAACTAGAACTAACTGGACAAAAACTAAGAAAGACCCAAAACAGAAAACTAAACAGTGGCAGAGACTCATATTACAATTTCAGTAGGAAAACATTGTCTGTAATGAAATCCTTTTATTGGTCTCATGATGTTTTCATTTCCTGAGAAACTAATTTTGTGTTTTTATTCGTCGTGAGCGAGAATCATTGAATTGAATTGAATTGAATTAATAGCACAGTGGATAATCTTTCAGCTTCAAGTTCCAGGGAGAACATCTAATGGTTGTCCCACATGCCTATCACTGTGATGTGCTTACCTAACCCCGATGTACGTGCTCGTTCCTTACTAGTTTCCTCTAGCTGCGCATGCACAATTCTAGTGTTTAAGTATTTGGTGGGTTTCAACAATGAACGCTAGCACCGCCGCTCTCACCGTATACTTTGAAAATGGCTGAGAGTCGCAAGAAGGAACTGTCTGATACGTTTAGGAGAAGAAGAGGAAAGCCTCCGAAGAAAGAAATGAAACCAGAGTGGATTTGAGAGATTCTTTCATGTGATCCCCCTGAGGAGTGGAAGAGCAGGTAAGATGGTCTTGCGCCATTGCAGTTGTTCAAACAGGGACTTTTGTTTGAAAAAATCATCCAAAATACCTTTAAGACATCATTTAAAGTTGGGCTTTAATCTTTAAACATTTGATTCAACAAGCAAAAATATTATGATTGATATGATTCGATATTTATCCAAATGGAAATGTATACTGAATATACATTCAGGTTCAAATAAATGTACGAGGAACATATTTTGGACAGGGATTGGTGGAAATAAACATGGTATTGATGTGGGTACTCTGACTGTGAAGTGTTTATCAGATTGACAGCCTGGGGGAGCAAACTATCTCTGTGGTGGCTGGTTTTGTAATTAGAGCTAATTAGCAGGCAGTGACTGCTACCAAACTCGTTCCACCCCGACATCCCCCCCACATCTTCAGTCTACCAAGACCGCAGTTCCACTGACCCTGCTCTGTTTGGCCTGACCAGCTCAGCTCTTCCCCAATCGGTTTAGCCTCATGCTTTTCAAAAGCACCCCACTGCTCCCCCTGGCTTTACTCAGGCTGGGAGGCCGACATAACTTAACTGCCTTTGGTGTAAAACAAGAGAAATCCTGCGTATAGAAAGTAGAAGTGTCCTTTCTCTTTAAATAGTAAAATGATATTTCGATTTAACCCAGTCTGTTCTCTGGTTCCTTAATATTAACATTATCGCGCTTCACTTTTGCCGGACTTCCTCGAAGAAAAACCTTCACATTTCTCTAAGCCACTCAGCCAATCACTGAAAGCAGCCTGTTCACTCAAAACTCCTCTTGAGTCAGCATCTATCTATCTGTGTGTGTATATATATATGTCATGTTTGGCTTAATGTGTTTCGCCCACATGCAGAAAACACTTGGGAAAACAGATAGATTAGAAAAGGTTTATTAAACTAGGATCACAGGATGCCTCCCTGGTGAGGTGTTCCGGGCACGTCCCACCGGGAGGAGGTCCAGCGGAAGACCCAGGACACGCTGGAGGGACTATGTCTCCCGGCTGGCCTGGGAACGCCTTGGGATTCCTCCTGAGGAGCTGGCCCAAGTGGCCAGGGAGAGGGACGTCTGGGCCTCCCTACTGAAGCTGCTACCCCCGCGACCCGACCCCGGATAAGCGGAAGAAGACGGACGGACGGACGGACGGACGGACGGACGGACACAGGAAGAGCACTGTCTGAGTGGAGTTGAGTTGGGACGGGAACCAAGTGGACATGGGACCGGACCAATCTGGGAAAATGGGAAGAGGATTAACATATGAAGGTGACGAGGGGAATTTGCTGCTGGACGTAAGCTTACCACTAGGTTTGGAAGCCAGACCGGGGAGGAGGAGGTGTGGACTCAGCGCTTGCTTGGTGGCGGGGACACAGGTGTCCGAGAGACCAGAGAGCGGAGGCAGAAGAGGGTCCGAGCAGCACCGGGATGTCCAGGGGTCCAGAGCAGCGGGAGTCACCAGTAGATGTCCGGAGGGAATAGGATCCCGGAACGAGGAACTGACTCGAGAGGAACCCAGAGGAGCGGGCATGAGAGAAGGACTTAGAGATATTGACACAGGAGGAGGACTTCGGGACGAACAGAGGAACCTGGGAAACACAGAGGTAAGAGCGTTTTAGTTTCTTGTTTGAGATCACGAAGCTAGAGGCCACGACTGGTTGGATACTACGATGGTAACACTCTGGCATCTTCCCACTGTCTGTGTGCTGCTTAAATGGAGCTGTCTGGTGCTGCTCAACTGTCCGCAGGTGTGTGGGCTCCGCCCACTGGCCAACTCGGAACACCTGTGGAAAAAAGGCAAGGGCAGCAGAACCGGTAGCAAGCTACACAGCCCTGCTGACTGAATCCTGACTATATATATATATATATTCTTTCTTGAAAATGTTTTGCCTCTTTTCCAAAACACAGTGACCAGGTATACATTGGGGTAACAAAGCAGCCGCTGGCCAAGGGGATGTAACCTGGCCAACCAGATTGAAAATGTGTAGCACTCTCCGTTCTGCACATTATTAATCTGGGACTGCTTCCATCTAATCCATACAGGGAAAGGAGGGACATGCAGCAGAACTCTCTGAGCTGATTGGGTGAAGTGACACCTAGAGACTTCCTATCAAATGTTGCTTTTTAGCCAATCACGGTATCAAATGAAAATGTAAGCAGCAGCCGTCATGAGAAACCACAACAAGGTAAACTAGTCAAGGCACTTTTTGCTGTTCTACTTTCAAAGATGAAATAGTGGATTCTGACAAAACAGGGTTGATAGTAGGAGCTATATGTGCATCCTCCCGCGCTGCCATGTTTGGTTTGATTGTGGGCTCGCCAGCTCTTGCTTTCGTCGCAGCTGGTACGTCCTGCCTTAAACCATAGTGTGGCTGACCATAACTGCTTTTGGTTTGGTCCCCGAAACGGTTGAGGCGGAAGCGGTACAAGATGGATTCTCGTGTGTTTTGTAAGCATGAGAAGGCATTAAATCAATGCACTTTGGTAAGTAAAGTGTATTTATTACGCACCTTTCACACATAGCAATCACAAAACGCTGTACAGAAAACCAATAAAACAGCAATTAAAATAATATAAAATGACAAAAATCAACATTCAAGGCCTGTTTCAAAAATAAGGTTTTAACTGCTTCTTATAAGAGTCCACAGAGTCAACTAAACATAGCTGCAGAGGTAGACTGTTCCACAGCCCTGGTGCCATGGAAATGAAAGGCATGGTCCCTTTTTGTTTTTAATCTGGTCCGTGGCACAACTAACAGAATCTGAGCTTCTAAAAGAAGGGAACAAGCATAATTTGTACGAATACATAAGTAATCTGAAGCCTGGTTGTTTAGTGCTCCTATGTGTTAGTGTAAGAATTTTGAAGTGAACCTTGAACATTATTGGTAGCTAGTGTAATGAATATAAAACATGGGTGATGTGATCTTGCTTTCTGGAAGAAGTCAAAAGCCTGGCTGCAGCATTTTATATGGTTTGGAGGCTTGAGAGTAAAGATTTATCCAACCCAGTAAATAGAGCATTACAATAATCTAAGCATGATGATACAAATACCTGAATTAGTTTTTCAAATTCGGCTGAGGAGACCACATGTCACAGTTTAGAAATAATGTTTAAATGGAAAAAAACAAACAGGAGTGAGACAGAGATTTCACATGTGAGTGAAGGCCCAGAGAAGATTTAAAAATTACACCAAAATTTCAGATGCTGGACTTCGGAGTTGGACAAAATGTAACAAGCCTGACTGATTATAGAATAAAGAGCAGGATGGCGCTATAATCATTGTCTCTGTTTTAATTTTTTTTTATTTTGTAATTGCTGGAAAGCCAATAACCGATCATAGATAGACAGTGGACAGTCTGTCCAGCTGATGAATTACCAAGGGCAAGGTGCAAGCAGTGGGTGATCACATAGACATTATATACGTAGACGCCTCATTGGGCGCAGGTTTATACGTCAACGTCACTGCCATATTGTATGTGGCAAAAAGTAGTGAATGTCTATGTTCCCTGTGTATATGTTTTAGGTATTCAGCTAGAAAGATATTGATGGAGTTTACATATACTTGTAAAAAAATATAGAGAGATTAATTGATAGAGATTGGTAGCCAGATTGGCTTTTGATTGATGTTTAGTTCAATGTGCATATATAGATTTTAAGTATTCTAAATAAATAGGTTTATATATAAGTATATGCCCAGATTACAGATGTATATCTACACGCACACACACACACACACACACACACACACACACACACACACACACACACACACACACACACACACACAAATATATATATATATATATATATATATATATATATATATATGAGAGAGAGAGAGATAAATATATATGTGTGTGTGTTATGTATATAAAAATCTATTGGTTAAATCTAAACATTGTGGTCTTCATTATTTCAGAAAACCGTGTGAACCTTTTAAGATCTGGTATTGACACAAATTTGGAACAGACTTTTTGGAGGAGTATTAAAGAGATAAAATTACTAATATGAGAAAAAAAGTCATAGGAGAATAAAGTAAAAAGACCTTTTCAGTCTTGTAAATAGTCTATTTGTGTTTTTTGTGCATAAATATTCTTACAGGTTTTGCACATTTCTTAAACTCACCCAACTCAGTTACACAGTTCTTTAATGTTTGGATTATGCCGGTTTTTAACAATAACTGTACAGTATCTTCTTTCTTGTTTGCAAATTTGCCCTTACTTGCATGAGTCTCCCATTCTTCTTTTTGATTTTAGATTTTTACTTTACTTTGCAACTGCATGCTTTCATTTGTCTCTCACTTTCCCCACTGAGGGACAATGAAGGACATTTCTGTTCTACTGGAGCCTAAAATACCTGGAGATCTATTGTTTTTTGCGCGACAAACTGCACCTCAGTTGAAGTGGTTTTGATCCCCGTCCCATACAGAGTGATTTTTAATCCTTGCTTCTTGCGCCATCTAGTGTCCATGAATTGCGCCGCGTCTGTGGGAGGAGACTGAAGGCTGCAGCTGGAAAACTAATGTCTTTCAGGTTTGGACTTTAGAGCCTTAGGTTGTTGGGGTGGAGGTATAGACCCTGCCGGAGACAAAGTAGAGACACAAACTAATGAAGGAAGCCGAAGACCACAACGCGACGAAGGTCTGCAGCTGCTGCGGTGAGCTTCTAAGCTGGCCAGTCAGATTGATCATGTTTAGCACTCTAGTTCTACACATTATCGCGTTATCTTGTGTGTTTGTGAATGCACAAATACCGCGAGAATTCATGTTTCAGACAAGGTTAGTGTATGGGGGCAAAATAGTCACTTTAACATTTGCAAATGTGTGAGGAGATTTGTGCGGCTGTACAACAATCTGCAAATGTGTAAAACTACTTGTGTGTAATCCGTATTGCAAATGTGTAAAAAATCCACAAATCTATATTCAGATCTGCAAATGTGTACTGAGATTTGCAAATGTGTGAAAAATCCACAAATCTGTATTCAGATCTACAAACGTGTACTGAGATTTGCAAATGTGTGAAAAATCCACAAATCTGTATTCAGATCTACAAATGTGTACTGAGATTTGCAAATCTGTACTAAGATTTGCAAATGTGTACTAAGATTTGCAATTGTGTAGATAAATCTGTAAGCACACACAGAGACACTTGTGTCTTAAGTATTTTCGCTTTAAGACCCAGAAATACAGACAAATCATTAGTTACAAGTCAAGCAATTTTTTGGTTGGCATTCTTTACACACGTGATTTTTGCTACACTTCTGCGCATGAGATGCACAAATGCATAAAAGGATTTGTATGTGTAATTTGTTGATTTGTAACCCCAAGCACAGGCTCACAGGCTGCCCTGAGTGCAGGCTCACAGGCTCACAGGCTGCCTCTTCCGGCTGTGGGAGGTCACGTGACTTTCAAGTAGGGCTGGACGATATAGAAAAAAAGCTTATCGATAAAAAAAAATGTATATTGATCGATATAGATAATTATTGAAAATATTTAAAACCATATTTTATGAGCAGCTCTGCCTGGACATTTTATGATATTGCTAAATGATTTTATTTTAATAAAGAACACAAACACATAATTCCAATTAAATCTTTATTTAACCAACTTTTTTAACCATAACAGAAAATATTTTAAGAAAAATAACTTAAGAGACCTGAGTTATATTATTAAATAATGACAAAGAATAAATTAAAGTGACCAGTAAAATGACCAAAATAAATATACCAAATAAATAAAATAGCCTATTTAGGTGGGAATAGTACACTAGTTACTTCTCAGGTTTCATAAGTGAGAGGCTGACGCAGGGCTTAGGTCCGAGGTTGTGGCGTGGGAAGACACAGATTGCAGCTAATTTTGCACTGATTACCTGCACTCGTTGCACAATTTAGGGAGCGCTGTTAAAGAAAAACTTGCGTCCCAGAACTTTATATCGCGGATCAAGAGTGGTGAGTAATTGTTTGAAGCCAGGTTTTTCAGCTGCAGACAACAGCGGCATATCCGCGGAGTCGCGCGGGGCTGACGCAGATCGCGCTGCTGCGGGAGTGAGCAGCTGAGCGGCTTACGTGATGATACAAGTTGGTTGCGTTACCAGACTTTGTTTTTACCAGTTCCTTGCAAGTTTTACAAATCACTGTGGTTTATTTCTGTCAGACTGGCGAACTAGTAAAACCCCGTTTTGGGACCGTTTCCTCCGCCGCTCCTTGCTGCGACATATTCAAGTGCTCTGTGTTGTGGTTTGAGAGGGCGGTGCTTTGTGACGGCGTGCCTGGGTCCGCGATTATGATTGGTTGAGAGAAAGTAGTGACTGTAGCATCAACTAATATGATAGGCTGAAAGGAAGGAAGGAAAATTGTTTCTATCGAAGTTTTATCGACCCTATTTTTTCCTATCACGCCACATGTCTATCGATCGATATATATTGTTATTGAATTATCGTCCAGCCCTACTTTCAAGGATTGTACCAAAGCGTTTTGCTACCAGACGGCTGACAAGGCAACTTGTTATAACTATATAATTTTCTCCCTTTAACGGCAAAAGTTTCTTGTTTTAATGAGAGACTTATCTTGCTAAAACAAGATAATTTTCTCCTCATAACAACGCAATATAACCCGGCATCAGCTCGCGGGATATTTGAGTGTCATGGAGAAGAGGAGAGACGGAGGGACGCCTTTTATTTCATTTTAAGAAGTCGTCATTTGTCGGAGGAATGTATTTTTGCACTGAGGAGTGACAAGGTAAGTCATGCATATAAAGCAAGTCCCCTACTTGAAATTTTATCAATTTGGCAGCTATTATTTATAGTTAACAACTATGCTCTGGATACACTTGCATCACTGTAGTACAGTCTCTGGCTCTGTTTACACGGTGAAAACAGATTTGCATTGCCTTTGTACTCTCCATTTACACAGTACAAGGTTTAACTGTTGTTTAAGGGGACTTTAAGCTATAGCTGTGGGTTTATTTACAACGGTTTGCAGCCAAAACAGTCCTCTGCCAGCCCATAGACACAATATAAGAGTAGACGCGTCGTTGGGCGGGTTCTGCCTATGCTGCTATGCGTCAGAGTGTCCGCCATGTTAAATGTGGAAAATCTGCAGTTACTCAGAGGGACTTTAATCTCAGAATATACTTTGTATTCGTAATATTTTTGTTTTTTCAATATTACATGTTTATTTTCGTATTCCTTTAGCTTCATTCTCCTGAATTTATTCTTGTAAAGAATAAAAATAATTAAAATAATCTAACCTGGCCCTATTACTCCAGGAGTGAATTAATTCTGCAAACTGTAAACATTCTGGAAATGTTCCCTCTTAATTCTCATAATATGATGTTTTTCTCATAACATTACCACTTTTATGTTGTTTTTTTTTACTTTATTGTCCTAGGTCTTTTTTTCTCTTATTAGTAATTTTACCTCTTTAATACTCCCCCAAAAAGTCTGTTCCTAAAGTTTCACATGTGACACGGTTTTATTAAATAATGAAGACCACAATGTTTAGATTTAACAAATTGATCCTTATATTCATAACACGTACACATATACACACACAAATGTGTATATGTGTATATGTATATATATATATATATATATATACTTGTACTTGTGTAGCACTTTAAAGGTATACTATGCAACCGAGGTTGATTTTCCAGCGAGGCTCCACCCAAAGGGTGAAAGTAAAAGTGCACTGCCGTAAAGATGCTCAGCTGTTCTCCTAGTTTCTCCGTCAAGCCATGCGCGGTTGTTTTGAGCTTAACAGAAAGGCGAACGCAACAAAAAGTCGAAAAGACGGCAGTACAAACGATGACTAACACAGTGAAAGTATGAACATGCACACAGAGAGAGAAACGCGAGGTCTGCGTCAGCCTTGCAGCTTTCTTTTTCTTTTAGCTCTCGCCATTCGGAAAAAGCATGCCCGATGTTCACCCGTGTACGACTCCTCTCTCTGTCCAGAGCCCTTTTCCTCTTTCTTGCCTGCTCCAACAAGGGCTTTCGCTGTTTTGTCACTGGTTCCGCCATGATAACTGCACAAATATCGCCACTGCGCTAGCAACGAGCATGCCTTTCACTGGGGGCATGTAGCAGTTCTCGCCGTAAAGCAAGACCGACTCTCGCGATGCACGACACTTCTGAGCCTGTGGGTGCGAGCCGAGGGCTCCTGCAATTGCAAGTATGGTATTTCCCCCACAGACCACCAGGGCGGCCGAGAAAACCTTTGATGGACCTGAAATGACTCATTTAATCATCCAAAACGGTATGGAACACATTAATTAACTGAAAAATGTTGCATAGTATGCCTTTAATTAGTCTTGATGAACTCCAAAGCGCTTTACACTACAGTTTTAGTCATTCACCCATTCACACACACATTCACACCCTGACGGTAGTGAGCTATGTTAGGAGCTACATCTGCCCTGGGGTGCGAGTGAAGTGTCTTGCCCAAGGACACAACGACAGAGACAGTCAGTGCGTGGGATCGAACCGGCAACCCGCCAATTGCAAGACGAACTCCCTAACCTCTAATTGTCTAAGATGGACTGAAGCCTGGACAGCATCCTCCTCTCTGCCACGGCAGCCCACTGCCCCAGCATGTGACAGCAAAGAAGATCGTACTTACAACAACAGACCCATAAAACATCGTCTGACAGATGTTGGCTTTGGCCCTTTTTGTAAACCACCTTGGTGTTTCTAGTCCAGTCCAGCTTATTGTTAAAGTACACTCCCAGATACTTATACTCCTCCACAGTGTCAACAGAGACCCCCTGGGTGGAAACAGGGGTCACAGGTGCTTTTGCCCTCCTCAGATCCACTATTAGCTCCTTAGTCTTTTTCACGTTGAGCTGCAGATGGTTCAGCTCACTCCAAGTGACAAAGTTGCCCACCACAGTCACAGTATTCACTCTCATCACCCTTTTCAATGCAGCCAACTATTGCTCAGTCATAGAAAACTTTTCAAGGTGGCAGGACTCAGTGCAATGAAGTCTGAGGTGAAGAGGGTGAAGAGGAAGGGAGAGAGGACAGTACCCTGAGGGGCCCCAGTGTTGATGACCACCCTGTCAGACACACATTTCTGTAGGCGTACATACTGTGGTCTGCCCGTCAGGTAATCAACAATCACGATGGGGGCCTCCACCTGCATCGCAGTCATCTTCTCACCCAGTAGGGCCGGACGGATGGTGTTGAAAGCACTGGAGAAATCAAACAACATGATTCTCACAGTGCTCGCCGGCTTGTCCAGATGAGTGTAGACTCAGTTCAGCAGGAAGATGATGCTGTCCTCAACTCCCAGGTGGGGCTGGTAGGCGAACTGTAGTGGATCGGTGAGCGGCCTGACCATGAGCCTTAGCTGCTCCAGGACTAGCCTCTCAAAGGTCTTCATGATGTGGGACGTCAGTGCCACTGGTCTGTAGTCCTGAGGGCCACTAGGACGCGGCGTCTTTGGCACAGGACCAAGGCAGGACGTATTCCACAGCCACAGGGACTCTCTGGAGGTGCAGGCTCAGGCTGAAGACTTGGCTGAAGACTCTGAGAGGAATCAGTCTTGCTGCAATTCACCATTTCACTGTCTGCGTCACCAATTTCCCCACGTCTCCAAAATGGGCGTACACATTGCCATGAAGGCCGCACATTTTCACAACTTCCAAGTAATTTTTTTGTTTTTTATAGATCCCAGCGTGGGAAGTGACGTGCGCAAGTTTCAGATCCCAATTTGTGCATATGCAATGAAGCCCCTGATTCTTTAAAATATGCCACAGGTACAGAACCCTAAAACTAAGACTTTATGTAATAGAAAAACGGGTAACAGAAGGACAAAACAGAAAAGTAAGTAAGATAAAATAAAAATTAATTCACGTATACATCGCATTCACAGCTTCTGTTTTTAATCCTGTTGTTAGCAGTTAAAGATGGAAGAGAAGCCGTGTAGTGCGGCGCTGTCGGTCCAACCCTCCAGAGGACTTGTGGATGAGAAGTTTGTTGTGCTGGTCCAGAACACCGTCCCTAGTTGCCCATTGACCATCCACGCCTCCCACCAGTGTGAAGATGGACACAGCTGGCATGCGTTCGCCCACTACACTTCTGATGCCAGCGGGGTTGTAAACGGTTTGTGGATCTTACTCCAGACGTAGCAATACTCAGCCATGTAACGAGACATGCTGCCAGTGCTTCACTTTTTTGCCACTCCTTTACAGTTTCAGAAGATTGCAGTGTGGGTGGGACGTATTCAGGGGTTGAAGCCATGGGTTTGTTATGGAGCCTCAAACCAGTTCCAGGCAGCAAACCGGGTCTTAGGTTAGCCAGTTATGCATCTGTTGCCTTTCAGTCCAGATTTCACTACCAGTATCACAACAGCGCCTCTCCTTTTATCTACAGGATGAGAAAAAAGAACGTCCAGGTCCCCATGGTGATCACAATCTCTGTTTACAAGGGTCACCTGACAGAGGGTTTTGGGGATCAGGTGCCACTGGCCAGCACAGAGGTGGAGCGCTGGTACATGGCGCCTGGTGTCCGAAGGATCGCAGTCACAGAGGATGGACTCACTGCAACCCTGTTCCTGCCTTCAGGTAAGACAAACCTGTCCAGTTGGTTTAGAGGCAACAGAGTGGTTTAAAAAAGTTTTCATACATGTTGAAGGTTTTATAAATGCAGCCGTGAACATTTCTTTTTTAAGATAGAATGGGACCCTAACCCTAACGGTACGCCGTCTGTACTGTATATATGTATATGCTCATACTGCTAAATACGTTCCAGTGCTGTTATTTGGCTTCAGATGTCATCTAATCCATAGTCCAGCTCGGTGTAAAGTAGCCTCTGTACAACTGCAGCTGTTCTGCTTCTGGCTTCAGAGGTCTGTTAGAGAATATTAGATGACCAATAGCCTCAGAAGACCAAGGAACAAAGCAACACATGGAGGTCCACCTACACCAACAGGCTGAACGAGGGCATTAATCAATAGGGATGGGTGTCGTTAAGAATTTATCAATACTACTATTCTTAATGATACTCTTTATCGATCTGGTATTTTATCGATACCATTATCAATACTTATATTTTAATCAAACAAAAGGGTAAAAACAAATAATCATGACTGGTTTATTATTTAAACAATTGGAACAGAAGCAAAGAAAATGTTTTTTATAGAAACAGAGCAATAAAAACATTGTATAAATCACTTTATGTATAAAAGAAAGGCTAAAACACTACCTTGAATAAAACGTGTGTTGTAGGAGAGAGGAATATCAACACTGACAAGACAGAAAATTATTAAAAACACTGAATATGCTCAAAGTAAAAATAACTCTATAAAATATTAAATAATGTTTTACCTTAATCCAAACTATGCTTATATGTGTTTCAATTTTAACCAAAAGATAGCAGAAGCTTTCACAGAGTATGAGGTGAATAAATGAGAGAGGCTGCCTGTGAATTGGTTGCAGTGAGGGATCTATTTAAGTAAGTAAGTAGGTATCATTACCCAAAGAATGAAATGAAAGAATTAAAGAGTGTTTATAATATATGTACATTCCGCTGTGGAATGTAGTGGAAGTATGGCTGATGCGTGACTCATTTTCAATGAGGAAATAGACAAGTCGGTCTCATGAAGCGGGAGTGGCTTACAGCTGCACTCACGGTTTGCTGAAGAGACAGTAAACCCAGAATGATGGGTGCTTTTACTAGTTGCCGAAGTCTCAAACAAGACCATCCATTGCCTGTCATTTTAAATAAAAAAGTCACGAGAGAGGTCTGAAAAGTTGCTAAATAGTTCGCAACAGTTGATCAAAGTAAGCTAGGAGAACACGAGACAGCAAAACAATGATGTGTGGGCTGGAGTCTGTCTGAAAACTGAGTGTGACCTTAAAAATACCGTTAAGAGGAGGTTCACCTACCAGAAGGACAACAACCCGAAACAAACAGCCAGAGCTACATTGGAATGGTTTAGATCAATACAGATGAGTCAAAGTCTAGACCTAAATCTCACTTTGAATCTTTGGCAAGCCTTAAAAACTGTTAACGGATTTTCTCCATCCAGACTGAGTGAGTTTGAACTGATTTACAAAGCAGAATGGGCAAAAGTTTAATTCTGTATATGCTCAAAGCTCAAAGCAAACATCTACAGAGAAAAGGGTTTCTACAGAGTATCGACTTTGGGGGATAAAAACTTAGGCACATCACGTTTTTTAGGTTTTCAATTTGAAATCATGTGTCCTTCCACTTCAAAATTGCAGCGTCAGAAAAAGGTGTTTTCCTCCTCACAGATTTCTTTTTTTTACTTGTAATTGAAATGTTTCTGCTCAACAATCCAAATTTTAATATGAAACAGAGATAACATGAGTAAAGATGAATAACAGTCTTTACATCACAATTCCCTCTATTAACGGAAAAAAACTACTTAAAACAATCTCACCTAATGTAACAAAGTAAGTGCCTACCCATCTCATTTAATTATGAGTAAACTTTAATCAAGCATATTTTTTTGTTTAACTACACACACCCAGACAGCATTATTGTCTGACTTGTAAGATCAAGAAGTCACTGAAACAGAACCTGTCTGACATGAAGTAGGCCACAATGTCACAAAAAACAATCACACGTCCGGATCTAAAGAAATTCAAGAACACACAATAAACAAAATAACTGACTTCTATCTGTCTGGAAAGGGCTACAAAGCCATTTCTGAGGTAATAGGACTCAATTTAGATTACATTGGAGAGAGGTTGCCCACCCCTTCGTCAAATCACGAAGCCCCGCCCACATTCCAACGTGACACGTACCCCACCCACTTCTGTTCTTGCCCCTTGAAGTCCCAACCCTAACCCTCCCACTTCCGATATTACGTCACAAGATGACCTATGATTTATGTATGACCTGTCACTACGTGACCCATGACAGCATGATCACTTGCAACCTATGATGTGGTATTTATGGTATGTGACCTATGACCTAAGATTCATGACATGTAACATATGGCCTGTGATATGGTATTTATGACTTGTGACTTACGACCGCCTGAATAATAACCAGATGCTAGCGGCCATTCTGATACAATGAACCCCTTATGTTCAGCACAGCACAGGCTTTTTAACAATCTAAAAACCCTAAAACCTATGACCACCTTGATGATGACCAGAAGCGTGAGCTTGTCATGTCAAGAAAATTAATGTCTTCCATATGTTTAGCACAATACAGGGTTTTTAAGCATCTAACAGCCTAAGACCTATGACAGCCTTAATGATGATTAGATGCTAGGAGGCATGTTGAGACCACCTCCTGACTATGCCAAGTCATAAGTCATAGGGTGGGCGGGGTAACTTTTACTTTGCAATGTGGGCAGGGTTTTGTGATTTGTCAAAAGGGGAGGTAAACTTCTCTCTCCCATTAGGTTAGTGTGATGATTTAGGATGAATTGTTTAAGCCTGTGACCAGCTGTAGTGGTCATTAACCAGAGCTACGCCTTTGGAAAGAAGACAGAAACAGAACTATGTTGCGGGATAGTACAGAAGCAAAAGAAGGCCCATTTGGCAAAGTGTTGCCTGGCAAAACCTTGAAACAGCTGTCAGTAAAGTTTTCCTTACGAATAACAGTACTGTTCCTAACTAACAAATATTTCCACTGAAATGTAAGAGTTGTTTTTACTGATATGATTTGCTTGAAGGACCTGGACCTTTTCCTGGTCTTCTGGACCTGTGGGGTGGCGGAGGACAGTTTGCGGAGTACCGTGCAGCTTTGCTGGCCTCACATGGGATTGCTGCAATGGCACTTGATTACCTGACATGTAAATACACTATGGAAACAGGGAAGATGGTGGAGCAGGACTACTTCGAGGTAAATTTAAAGGAATAATATAGATTTCACACCAACAGCAACACACACTGAGTATCATCTGGGAATCCGGTATTCAACAGCAGAGTGTTGTACAGTACATCACAGGAAAGGGACGTTTTTAAGATTTGAATAATGACTAAATCAGCTTGAAGTCCCTATCAAGGAATTTTCAAATAGTTTGTATCAGAATCCTTGACTGGACTCCAGATTCATATGCTTAGCATGAGATCCCCAGTGAGCTGTGCAGCCTATTTTTAAAAATCACTGCCTAGTTTTATATGTAGAACAGGGAAGTAAGGTGCATTATAGGCCATGCAAGTTAGTTTGTTTTAATGGATTTGGAGCTTCCCTGGCAGCTTTTCCCTCATAACAATGTCGTTCAGTGTAAAAGTTAGACTGTGTTGGCTGCTGCAGTTCCCGCTTTGTCTGTGATAGGCAGATATCCCCAGACAGTGGTTTGTGTATGGAAGAGCAGTTCAAACACCATTCAGTATACATTGCACCGAGGTGTAACTAAGTCATTTAAGGCTACGTTAACACTGCGGGAAAATGTGGCCCATATCCGATCTTTTTTCCCATATGCGCCCCATATCAATCTATTTTAGGGCAATGTGAACAGCCTATTTCTGATCTTTTCACCCTCAAAAAAATCTGATTTGTGCCACTTCCATATATGGTACTAATTCGGATACAAATTAAATATTTTTCAAAGTGTCCGCTGTCTGAATCGTCATGTCACATTTTATCCATCTTTCACATCACTCTCCTGTCTTCAGCACAGATCCACGGTAGTAGCAGTTAGCGCTCCATAAAACACCATTGTTAATAGCTGTGCTGATTTCTTCTTACCTTCATCTTGCTATGATGTGGCCTTAATACTGTCGACTCCCATTGCTCAACAATAACAAGGAGAGATGCCGGCCAATATGCGCATTTTAAAAAACAAATTTGATGAATTTTTTTACAAACCTTTATTGAACACTTCTAGAAACAACAACCATTTCTTTCGTAAACCGGGCACTATTGTGTGACATCTCCTTCGCTGCATATGCGGGTCTCTTTGCGGTCTTGACCAGTTCAGACAGAAGTCTGATGACGGTCGCATTTAATAGTACGATGAACGGCACCGCAGAAAAATTTGATTTCAACAAAAAAAATTGAAATTGAGCATCAAGACCTTATTGAGAAGAACAAGCTTCCCTGTAAATTTTAGTTAACTAAAATATATAGCAAGTCAAGTTAATGAGTCACTTCAGAACACAAAATTAACAAGTTGGATTAGTTACCTGCAACATATAAAAACATTTTCAGCAGGAAAAAAAGTGAGTTGATTAAGACTTTAGCTGGATGTGTGGAGTCAGCAAAAGTATTAGGATAAGGCTATTAGGGTTTTAGGTCTTTCTTAGTCGGAACATTGTGGCAGAGGTGGCAAGGTACATGCAAGGTTCGGCATGAGACTTACAACAGGGCGAGTTCATCCAGGCACTGCTCTACGTCCAATGTTGTCGCAGTGGGCACATTTGGGCGTGCTGTGTCGGAGCAACAGGAGCAGTAACAAAAAGCCAAGGCAGCTCCGCACAAGGCAGGGCTGATAAGACTAGGCCTGGATGGAAAGTGCAGTGAACAAATCACCCTCAGCCCATATGGGCTTTGTTACTTTTCTGCATGAGAAATGTCATTGGGGGCGTGAGTACCTGTGAAGTCAGGAAGATGTGTGTCTCACCCTCATTTCGTGAAACCTGACACCTCTGATTGCTGTCACTAAGTAAACTCGACGGCTACATGTTTGATGAAAGTGAAGGCCCTCCTGTATTACTATCAGCTCAATTTTCACTTCATTGCAAGAAACGAATGACTTAAAAGGGAAGTCCAGAAAAATTGCAAATATAACCCAAAGCGACTTTACTTAGTATCCCATTAATGTGAGATCCATTACATGAGCTTAAGTTATTCTATAAAAATCGGTAGAGTTTCTGATGACACGATAGGCCTATGAGGACAGGATAGCTACTTACATCAATCAACTTTTACCACCAGTCACTGTGACTGCCACTCAGTGTGTATGAGCTTACTGATTGTGTCAGTGAAACCATCTGAGATATAAAGTTTACACACTTAAAGTAGGGATTAAGATCAAGGGCAACCCCCCTCTCCTTTCTGATAATATTTTAAGGTCAGGAAATGTGATTGCATCATTTCAGGTATGTAGCGTGAATTTATAGCGGATTGCTAGACATTAATGTAGCAGTAGCCAACATGCTTTAGCTCTAGACAAGATTCAAAAATGAACTGCTGGTAATCCATTAGAAGATCTTTTAATTCAATTCAATTTTATTTATATAGCGCCAATTGATGAAACATGTCATCTCGAGGCACTTTACAAAGTCAGAATCAGTCAGATTATACAGATTGGTCAGACATTTCCTAAATAAGGGAACCCAGTTGATTGCATCAAAGTCCCGACATGCAGCATTGACTCCTGGAGAAGCATAGAGCCACAGGGAGAGTCGTCTGCATTGTCCATGGCTTTGCAGCAAACCCTCATACTGAGCATGCATGAAGCGACAGTGGAAAGAAAAACTCCCCATTAACGGGAAGGAAAACCTCCAGCAGAACCGGGCTCAGTATGACCGGTCATCTGCCTCGACCAACTGGGGGTTACAGAAGACAGAGCAGAGACACAACAAGACAGACAAAAAAAGCACAGAAGCACACATTGATCCAGGAATTTGTTATACATTAGATGGTAATAGCGGGTGATCTGTCTTCCGTGGATGATGTCACAGTTAACAGAACGTCAGATCAGGTGTGCCTACTATGAAGAAAAAAGAGAGAGAGCAAAAAGTTAAAAGCTGAAATGACGATAGTCATTTCAATGTAATGCAATGCAAAACTGGAGAACAGTAGACTGGAGAACAGTATAAATCAGTAGAGTGAGAAAAATATGCCCTGATGTCCTCCAGTAGCCTAAGCCTATAGCAGCACAACTATAGAGGTAGCTCAGGGTAACATGAGCCACTCTAACCATAAGCTTTGTCAAAAAGGAAAGTTTTAAGATTAGTCTTAAAAGTAGACAGGGTGTCTGCCTCACGGACCAAAACTGGGAGTTGGTTCCACAGGAGAGGAGCCTGATAGCTAATAGGGAACGTGAGCTGGGTTTAGACCGTCATGAGACAGGTTAGTTTTACCCTACTGATAATGTGTTGTTGCAACATATTATCATTCATTATCCCATTCTACTTTTAGAGACTCTAGGAACCACCAGCAGACCTGCAGTCTGAGAGCGAAGTGCTCTGTTAGGAATATACGGGGTAATCAGAGCTCTGATATATGATGAAGCTTGATTATTAAGGGCTTTATACGGTAGAAGAAGAATTTTAAATTCTATTCTTGATTTAACAGGAAGCCAATGAAGGGAAGCTAAAATTTGAGAAATATGATCCCTCTTGTTGATTTTCATCAGAACTCTTGCCGCAGGATTTTGGATCAGCTGAAGACTTCGAACTGCATTTTGTGGACTTCCTGATAGTAAAGAATTACAATAGTCCAGCCTTAAAGTAACAAATGCATGGACTAGTTTTTCAGCATCACCCCTGGACAGAATGTTTCTAATTTTGCCGATATTCCGGAGGTGAAAAAAGGAAACTCTGGAAACCTGTTTATTATGGGATTTAAATGACATGTCTTAGTCAAAAATTACACCAAGATTTTTAACTTTATTACCAGAGGCAAATTTAATGCCATCCAGATTAAGTGATTGATTAAGAAGTTTATTTTTTGAGGACTCTGGTTCAAAGATTACAACTTCTGTCTTGTCAGAATTTAAATGCAGGAAATTTAAAGTCATCCAGCTTTTGATGTCATCAAGACATGACTGCAGTCGAAGTAACTGATTCGATTCATCAGGATTTATGGATAAATATAGCTGAGTGTCATCAGCATAACAGTGGAAATTAATCCCATGCTGTCTGATAATTTTGCCAATCGGAAACATATATATAGTAAAGAGAATTGGTCCAAGGACTGAACCCTGTGGTACTCCACAAGTGACCCTAGAGTTTAAAGAAGATTTATTATTAACATGAACAAACTGGAATCTGTCCAACATATAACATTTAAACCAGCCTAATGCTTTCCCCTTAATCCCTACAGTATGCTCAAGTCTTTGTAGGAGAATATTGTGATCAACTGTGTCAAATGTAGCACTGAGATCTATCAGGACAAGTATAGACACAAGTCCATTATCTGAGGCCATGAAAATGTCATTAGTGACCTTCACCAGAGCTGTTTCAGTGCTATGATGAGCTCTAACGCCTGACTGAAACTCCTCAAGTAGGTCATTACTTTGTAAATGTTCACATAGTTGATTAGCAACTACTTTCTCAAGAATTTTAGATAAGAAAAGAAGATTAGATATAGGTCTGTAATTTACTAACTCATCTTGATCAAGAGATGGTTTCTTAAGTAAAGGTTTAATAACAGCTACTTTAAAAGCCTGTGGTACATATTTTACCAAGGATAGATTAATCATGTCTAAAATAGGACCACTGATCAGAGGGAATACCTCTTCAAACAACTTGGTTAGGATTGTGTCTAACATACAGGTAGAAGGTTTAGATGAAGCTAACATTTTAGATAGCTCAGAAAGCTCTACTGCTTCTAAACAGTTCAGACACTGCACAGGTTCTAAAGATTCCTCCAACGCTGCCTCACTTACTGAGGACGAGATAATCATGTTTGGGAGGATGCCAATTATTTTATTTTTAATGGAATTAATTGTATTTATGAAGAATCCCATAAAATCATTACTGCTAAGAGTTAAGGGAATGAATGGATCAACGGAGCAATGACTCTGTGTAAGTTTGGCAACTGTACTGAAGAGAAATCTAGGATTATTTTTATTCTCCTCAATTAATGATGGAAAATATGCTGCTCTAACTCTGCGAAGGGTCTTGTTATACAACAATAGACTGTCCCTCCAGATTAGGTAGGATTCCTCTTGGTGTGTAGAGCACCATTTTCTCTCCAATTTCCTAACATTGTGCTTCAAGGAACGCAGCTCTGAATTAAACCAAGGAGCCAGCTTCCTGTGAATAATCACCTTCTTTTTCAAGGGAGCTACATTGTCTAATACAGAACGCAATGACGAAATCATACCGTTAACAAAGACATCTATTTGTGAATGGGAAGAAACAACATTGCTGCTATCTGCAGGGTATTTCTGCAATACTGACGATATTAAGAGGGGGACAGCCTTTTTAAAGTTTGATGCAGCATTGTCTGATAAAGATCTACTATAATGGAACCCTCTTTTGGGGGTGGAGAACTCAGT
The DNA here is from genome assembly GCF_011125445.2 of Fundulus heteroclitus. Lineage (NCBI taxonomy): Eukaryota > Metazoa > Chordata > Actinopteri > Cyprinodontiformes > Fundulidae > Fundulus > Fundulus heteroclitus. The sequence goes on along the minus strand of NC_046362.1, from coordinate 2,403,785 downwards.
TAGATTAAACTCAAATGTTATAACAAAAATGATCAGATAGGACAGGGTTGTGAGGAAATATTGTTAATTCTTCACAATCAATGCCATATGTCAGCACAAGGTCTAAAGTATGGAGCCAAGAGTGCGTCGGTTTATGCACATTTTGAGCAAAACCAATTGAATCTAGGATAGTTTTAAAGGCTACACTAAGGTTATCACATTCTGTGTCAACATGAATGTTAAAATCACCCACTATAATAACCTTGTCAGTGTTTATCACCAAATCAGATAAGAAGTCTGACAACTCATCCAAAAACTGAGAGTAAGGGCCTGGTGGACGATACAAAACAACAAACAGAAGAGGTTTTATTGCTTTGCAATTTGGATGAGGGAAACTGAGGGTTAAATGTTCAAAAGAACTGTAGTTATTAATTGGCCTGGGACTAATTAATAAATCAGACTGAAAGATGGTTGCCACTCCTCCTCCTCTTCCCACCGATCTGGGAATGTGGAAATTTGAATAATTGGAGGGAGTTGACTCATTTATACTAACGTAGTCCTCTTGTAGCCAGGTTTCTGTGAGACAAAATAAATCAATCTGTTTATCAGAAATCAATTCATTAACTAACAAAGTCTTTGGAGGGAGAGACCTTATATTTAATAGACCACATTTAATTGTTTCATTTTTAGGTTCAAGGTGAACCGTATTGGTTTTTATTAGATTTTTATGATTTGTTCCTTTTAGATCAGTTTTTCATCTGTTAAGTTTTGGCCGTGGGAAATACACCATCTCAATAGGATAATGGGTGGGTAACAGTACAGAAGCTGCAGAGAGGTGTGTTAAACTACGGCTCTGCTTCCTGGTCTGGACCCTGGGTTGTCAGCATTTAGGATAACTAATAAATCCGGCCAGATTCCTAGAAAGAAGAGCTGCACCATCCAAATTAGGATGGATGCCGTCTCTCCGGATCAGACCAGGTTTTCCCCAGAAAGTTCACCAGTTATCAATGTAGCCCACGTCGTTTTCAGGACACCACCTAGACAACCAGCGGTTGAATGATGACATGCGGCTAAACATGTCATCACTGGTCAGATCAGGCAGGGGACCAGAGAAAATTACGGAGTCCAACATTGTTTTAGCAAACTCACACACCGAAGCACACTCACACACCAACTTTAGTGACCTCCGATCGGCGTGACCGGGTGTCATTACCGCCAGCGCGAATAACAATCTTACTGTACTTACGCTTATCCTTAGCCAGCAGTTTCAAGTAAGATTCTATGTCGCCCGTTCTGGCCCCTGGCAGGCATTTAACTATGGTCCCTGGTGTCTCTAGTGCCACGTTTCTGACTATTAAGCTCCCAATCACCAGGATCGGCTTCTCAGCGGGTGTGTCGCTGAGTGGGGAAAATTTGTTAGAAACGCAGACGGGTTGGTGGTGAACTGGGGGCTGAAATCTAGAGCTATGCTTCCTACGAACCGTCACCCAGCCGGCCTGGTTACCCGGCTGCTCGGTTGCTTCTTGAGGACCACTAAGTAAAGTAACGCTAGATTTATGTGGCTCCGCGCTAGCAAAGGGGCGGCTATTAGCTGGTTTTTTCATAGCACGGAGCCAGGTCTCTAATTCTGACACCCTCGTCTCCAAAGCTACAAAAACACTACATTTATTACAAGGACCATTATCACTAAGGGAGGCAGAGGAATAGCTAAACATCTGACACAGAGAGCAGGAGATAAGGGGAGACTTAGTCAGAGACGGAGAAGCTGAAGTAATAGTAGGAGAGGAAGCCATTGTGGAGCTAAAGCTAGGCTAGCGCCCTTTTACCACGCCAAGAGAGCAAACTGTGTGAAACACGAGGAGTTCCCAAGCACGATGTGCAGCAACAGAAAATGTTTTAAAAGTGCTTATGTGTTAGAAACAGATGTTACAGCAAAGAGATTAAAGATAAAAGCGAGATAATCTGGAGCAACAGACCGTTGCTCACACCGTGAAAACAAGAAGTGAAACAATACGCCTTACCGCAAACAGGAAGTGACGTTTTAGCTAATTAGATTAGGTTTTCCAAATATCAGAAAACATGTAATTGTGATACCATTGCTGCATTGTGTCATTAGAAAACTGATTATGATTAATCCAAGTTTTCTCTGTTTGATTTTGTTTTGGCAGTGTCACCATTGTTGTGTTTGAACTTAAGCATCCCAGACACTAAAAATGTACACCCAGTGTTTGCTTCAAAGACAGGGAAGGTCCACCCAAAAGTCCAAATTTGTTATTTGCTTGTGGAGTGTGCATAAATGACATTTAAAATGTGTCCTATAAAATATTGCACCCAAGTGGTCCTTTGAGATTATGATATTGCACACAGTGATTTTAGGCTGACATTGCACAGGTCTAAATGTAATGTTCTTTTGTATCAATATCAATACTAGTTGTTATATCCATGTTTCCTTCCTCCTTCCTTGAAATGACTTTCTTTCCTTTTACCCTTTTTAGTCACCCTTAGAAGTTTACCCACCCTTTATCATCAGGCTTTTGAAGTGTATAAAGACAACATTACATATAATTTGCCAAGGCTTGTTTACTTTCTCTTATAAAATATAAACTTGAGTAACCTCCCCTTCTTGAATAGTTCCTTTCACATGAACAAAGGGGGCAACAAAGAGGGCAAAGGGAACAAAGAGTAAATCTTGAAAATCAGTCCCACACCATATTTTTCTCTAAACCAAATCTGAAGACCGCATGAGGTTTGGAGGTCTGTAACCGTTGACTCAGCAGAAACTTGGAGACCTCTGTACACTCTGCCTCAGCATCCTCTGACCCTACTCCCTGATTTTATGTGACCTTCCAATTCTTGGCTGAGTTGCTGTCATTCCCAATATCTTCCATTTTGTTATAATGTCACTAACAGCTGACTGTGGAATATTTAGTTCTGAGCAAATGTCATTCTTGGACTTGGCAGCATTCTGTCATGGTATCAGGCTGGAATTCACTGAGGTCCTGAGAGAGATCCAGTCTTTCACAGACGTTTGTTGAAGTAGTTTGCATGAGCAGCTGTAGGACTGCATGGATCAAAGATACAAGCTCCACAATGTCATTTATATACAGCGGTACAATGAAGACAGTCTGATTATTGGAGAAAATGTCAGATAAGTGTGACATTAAACATTTGTTCAACTGTTTTTAAAATAGAATTCAATTAAATTTTATTTATATAGCGCCAATTCATGATATATATATATATATATATATATAAAATCTCAAGGCACTTTCCAAAGTCAAATTCAATCAAATTATACATATTGGTCAAAAAGTTTTCTATCTAAGGAAACCCAGTAGATTGCATCAAGTCTGGACAAGCAGCATTCACTCCTCATG